>NC_060142.1:562935714-563284464 GCF_021461385.2 Schistocerca piceifrons
AATTAATTTCATCAGACAGAATCAGTTATGAACTACGCTTGAGACTGCTGACGATTCTGTCATGTTCGTGATTCATCATACATAATAAAATACAATTCTCTGCTTCAAATAACACTGGTAATGAATTATTTAACATCTCTAATGAACAACATGCATTAGTAATGAAATTCTCCAGCTGTTATTCTCCTTACAGATTATTCACATGCATTATTACTTCACATTTTTCACATGTTTGCTGTTGCTGCGATTGCGGAGCTGGATTCACCTAGTTTATTGACCTGTCACTGCAAGAGAACTCTTGAATTTGTACCTGCAACTCGAGACTGCACATGGACGTATAACGTATTCTTTTGCTCTTGGAACTCAACTGCAACAACAGATTTTTCCGTAATGTGACCTGCAGGCATTGAAAAACTGGTGTAGATTGTTAGATGCTTCTACTGCACAATGGATATTTTAAGGAAATAGTCATTTTGCACCAGCTACAGATTAATTATAGGTCTTAGGAGGTCACGATGTTCGTCATGCAAAACACAGTTCGTCAGCTCGAATCGGACGAAGGGTGATTTTTCGCGCTTCTGGGTTTATAGACAACTTTGATGGCCTTTCTAGGTTCGAGTCCATTGTCATAGAACGACTCTCACGTTGGTTTCCAAAGCACATTCGGACATTCGGCCAATACTTAGCTAATATTCAAATTTCTGAATACTGTATTCATATACAGTCACGGAAAAAATCGTAAGACCAAAAAATAGATAATTTAGAGCAATGAAATTTCTGTAATACGTTTGTCCAGGTAACATATTTAAGTGATTAACATGGCAAGGTCACAGGTTAATGTTAAGCTCGAGATAAGCCATTGCAAATGTGAAATGATGGTACATTAATAACCGGTGTAACAGTCAGAATGTCGAAAATAACCATACAAATATGCATTCATTGTGTTTTATAGGTGGCGGATGTTAGTTTGTGGGATGGAATTCCATGCATATTGCACTTGGGTAGTCGGTACGGAAACGTTGGTTGTGGACGACGCCGGTGTTGTCGTCCAATGACGTCCAGTATGTGTTCGATCGGAGACACGTTTGATGATCGAGCAACGTGTTGGCACTCTGTAGAACATGTTGGGTTCCAGCAGCGGTGTGTGGGTGAGCGCTACCTACTGGAAACATGAATGGCATCCACACAGCAATATCGCAGAAGGAACATCCAACTTCTTGCCCAACCTCGTTCAAAGTCGCTGAAGAGTCTTTGTCACCTTGAAGCCATTCCCGAGTAACAGTGTCCTCCACGCACACTGCAGTAGCCACCGGCAAAAGCTTGGTAACAACTACACTGCCTGCAGTCATGCGTTGGCTTTTCATAATGTTTACAAGAATAGATAAATGGGACTGGATGCTGCGTAGTAATGGGACCTGCTTATTGTAGGACCTTCACTGTGAAAACATCATTCGTATCGTAACCGTCACCATATAACTACATGTAAATGTGACTTTTAAACATCATTTGTTTGCTCTGACAGGTTATTTGCTAACGAATAACGTGGGCTAGTTCAACAGTTACGAACACTTTACATTTGCGACGTGTTTTTTGCCAGCATAGAGATCGAAGAACGGCTGAGCGGACGTGCTGTGTTTGTACGCGTCTCTGTGTAAGTACAATTGCCATAATGAATGACAAATGTTTTATTTCTTCCGATAGCAGAACTTTAAATTACAAAGGGCAGCGATTTATAATTCGGTTGTTCCGCACGTAGCAGTCGAACATGTTTGCACTTCAGAGTACTGTTGACATTCAAGTGAAAAGGAATTCATTAAATTCCAAAACATCAGCGGCCTTAGAGTAAGACTCGATAACAAGGAAAATCAAAACATTTAGAATCATAAATGGGTCATATCATGAATGAAAAACCCTGTTGATAATTTGCGGATGAACTCTCACGTCCAGTAAACAAGGGATGTTTAAATATTGCAGTCCGCAAACAGGTTGGCTACTGTGTCAAAATAAATGGCCAATAATTGCGTGGAACGAACAAATCAGTTACGGAGAATGTTTTCTCAAGGGAATAAACGCACGTTTAAGAGAAAGTAATTTATATAAATTCGACTGACTATGGAAATATAGAATATCTTCCTCTGTGACAAATATTTTCTCAGTCTTTCGATCATGCACCTCCTTACAAAATAATTTATACGTACTATTTTTAAAAGTTAAAGTTACTTGTGAGAGAAACGAATTAGTTCTCACTGTTTCGTTTCCTTCCTCCACAATTTCATAATTCACGAATGCATTTTCCACGGTACCTTAATCCATTTAGTCGCTCCATTCCAAACTTAACTTTTTTTGTTCGTATACTTTTCACTTACACTACTTTATATCATCGGCCTACCCCCATGATCCATGGAACTTGCCGTTGGTGGGGAGGCTTGCGTGCCTCTACGATACCTGATGGCCGTACCGTAGGTGCAACCACAACGGAGGGGTATCTGTTGAGAGGCCAAACAAACGTGTGGTTCCTGAAGAGGGTCAGCAGCCTTTTCAGTAGTTGCAGGGGCAACAGTCTGGATGATTGACTGATCTGGCCTTGCAACACTAACCAAAACGGCCTTGCTGTGCTGGTACTGGGAACGGCTGAAAGCAAGGGGAAACTACAGCCGTAATTTTTTCCGAGGGCATGCAGCTCTACTGTATGGTTAAATGATGATGGCGTCCTCTTGGGTAAAATATTCCGGAGGTAAAATAGTCCCCCATTCGGATCTCCGATCGGGGACTACTCAAGAGGACTTCGTTATCAGGAGAAAGAAAACTGGCGTTCTACGGGTCGGAGCGTGGAATGTCAGATCCCTTAAACAGGCAGGTAGGTTAGAAAATTTAAAAAGGGAAATGGATAGGTTGAAGTTAGATATAGTGGGAATTAGTGAAGTTCGGTGGCAGAAGGAACAAGACTTTCGGCCAGGTGAATACAGGGTCATAAATACAAAATCAAATAGGGGTAATGCAAGAGTAGGTTTAATAATGAATAAAAAAATAGGAGTGCGGGTAAACTACTACCAACAGCATAGTGAACGCATTATTGTGGCCAAGATAGACACGAAGCCCATGCCCACTACAGTTGTACAAGTTTATATGCCAACTAACCCCGCAGATGATGAAGAAATTGATGAAATGTGTCATGAGATAAAAGAAATTATTCAGGTGGTGAACGGAGACGAAAATTTAATAATCATGGCTGACTGGAATTCGAGAGCAGGAAAAGGGAGAGAAGGAAACGTAGTAGGTGAATATGGATTGGGGGAGCGATATGAAAGAGGAAGCCGTCTGGTAGAATTTTTCACAGAGCATAACTTAATCATAGCTAACACTTGTTTCAAGAATCATAAAAGAAGGTTGTATACATCGAAGAATCCTGGAGATACTAGAAGGTATCAGATAGATTATATAATAGTAAGACAGAGATTCAGGAACCATTGTAAAACATTTACAGGGGCAGATGTGGACTCTGACCACAATCTATTTGTTAGGAACTGTAGATTAAAACTGAAGAAACTGCAAAAAGGTGGGAATTTAAGGAGATGGGACCTGGATAAACCGACTAAACCACAGGTTGTACAGAGTTTCAGGGAGAGCATAAGGGAACAATTGACAGGAATGGGGGAAAGAAATACAGTAGAAGAAGAATGGGTAGCTCTGAGGGATGAAGTAGTGAAGGAAGCAGAGGATCAAGTAGGTAAAAAGACGAGGGCTAGTAGAAATCCTTGGGTAACAGAAGAAATATTGATTTTAATTGATGAAAGGAGAAAATATGAAAATGCAGTAAATGAAGCAGGCAAAAGGGAATACAAACGTCTCAAAAATGAGATGGACAGGAAGTACAAAATGGCTACGCAGGCATGGCTAGAGGACAAATGTAAGGATGTAGAGGCTTACCTCACTAGGGATAAGATAGATACTGCCTACAGGAAAATTAAGGAGACCTTTGGTGAAAAGAGAGCCACTTGTATGAATATCAACAGCTCAGATGGAAACCCAGTTCTAAGCAAAGAAGGGAAAGCAGAAAGGTGGAAGGAGTATATAGAAGGTCTATACAAGGGCGATGTACTTGAGGACAATATTATGAAAATGAAAGAGGATGTAGATGAAGGTGAAATGGGAGATACAATACTGCGTGAAGAGTTTGACAGAGCACTGAAAGACAACATTCCATTGGAACTACTGACGGCCTTGGGAGAGCCAGTCCTGGCAAAACTCTACCATCTGGTGAGCAAGATGTATGAGACAGGCGAAATACCCTCAGACTTCAAGAAGAATATAATAATTCCAATCCCAAAGAAAGCAGGTGTTGACAGATGTGAAAATTACCGAACTATCAGTTTAATAAGTCACAGCTGCAAAATACTAACGCGAATTCTGTACAGACGAATGGAAAAACTGGTAGAAGCCGACGTCGGCGAAGATCAGTTGGGATTCCACAGAAATGTTGGAACACGTGAGGCAATACTGACCCTACGATTTATCTTAGAAAATAGATTAAGGAAAGGCAAACCTACATTTCTAGCATTTGTGGACTTAGAGAAAGCTTTTGACAATGTTGACTGGAAGACTCTCTTTCAAATTCTGAAGGTGGCAGGGGTAAAATACAGGGAGCGAAAGGCTATTTACAATTTGTACAGACACCAGATGGCAGTTATAAGAGTCGAGGGGCATGAAAGGGAAGCAGCGGTTGGGAAGGGAGTTAGACGGGGTTGTAGCATCTCCCCGATGTTATTCAATCTGTATATTGAGCAAGCAGTAAAGGAAACAAAAGAAAAATTCGGAGTAGGTGTTAAAGTCCATGGAGAAGAAATGAAAACGTTGAGGTTAGCCGATGACATTGTAATTCTGTCAGAGACAGCAAAGGACTTGGAAGAGCAGTTGAACGGAATGGACAGTGTCTTGAAAGGAGGACATAAGATGAACATCAACAAAAGCAAAACGAGGATAATGGAATGTAGTCGTATTTAGTCGGGTGATGCTGAGGGAATTAGATTAGGAAATGAGACACTTAAAGTAGTAAAGGAGTTTTGCTATTTGTGGAGCAAAATAACTGATGATTGTCGAAGTAGAGAGGATATAAAATGTAGACTGGCAATGGCAAGGACAGAAGAGAAATTTGTTAACATCGAGTCAGGAAGTTGTTTCTGAAAGTATTTGTATGGAGTGTAGCCATGTATGGAAGTGAAACATGGACGATAAATAGTTTGGACAAGAAGAGAATAGAAGCATTTGAAATGTGGTGCTACAGAAGAATGCTGAAGATTAGATGGCTAGATCACATAACTAATGAGGAGGTACTGAATAGAATTGGGAAGAAGAGGAGTTTGTGGCACAACTTTACAAGAAGAAGGGACCGGTTGGTGGGACATGTTCTGAGGCATCAAGGTATCACAAATTTAGTATTGGAGGGCAGCGTGGAGGGTAAAAATCGTAGAGGAGACCAAGAGATGAATACACTAAGCAGATTCAGAAGGATTTAGGTTACAGTAAGTACTGGGAGATGAAGAAGCTTGCACAGGATAGAGCAGCATGGAGGGCTGCATCAAACCAGTCTCAGGACTGAAGACAACAACAACAACAACCTATCATCTGCAACTGATAGAAAAAGTCTTAGGACATTTTAATTTACTGTTAATATACATAATTCATTTCCTTAAAATTAACGATTATTATCACTAAAGACTGATAACTAAATTTCTTTTGACAAAATACAGTGAACATTAGAAAATTTTGGGCTTTTCACCATTGGTTGCATTATAGCATCGAGCTGTTTGCTTTTAGAATGAGATTTTCACTCTGCAGCGGAGTGTGCGCTGACGTGAAACTTCCTGGCAGATTAAAACTGTGTGCCGGACCGAGACTCGAACTCGGGACCTTTGCTTTTCGCAGGAGAGCTTCTGTAAAGTTTGGAGGGTAGGAGACGAGGTACTGGCGGAAATAAAGCTGTGAGGAGGGGCCGTGAGTCGTGCTTGGGTAGCTCTGATGGTAGAGCACCTGCCCGCGAAAGGCAAAGGTACCGAGGTCGAGTCTCGGTCCGGGATACAGTTTTAATCTCTTTGCTTTTATCCGAAATCTTGGTCGATAACACCACAGAATGAACTTATCCCTACTAATGAAAGTATATTACATACTTTATGCAAAAAGTTAGTTATTTATGTTCTTATGATACTTCACATCTACAAAGTTACGCATACCCAATATACTTCCTGAATAGGGTACACTAGATAGGAGCCTTTAGAACGAGAAATGCTGCCAGTCCTGTAAGGTCTGTTATAAACGACTTTGAGCATTGAAATTTCGTTCCGTCCCAGTTTCGCTGACCAAATTGTTAGAATCACACAGTTCTTTATCCAGAGGTTTCTTTTCGTTTACATTTTCTAAAAATTTCAATTGACGCACATTATGCCTACCTCGCAAGTCATCGTCTTTAACTTCATATGGAGGTATTTTTAGCCTCTCTTTACCGACATCTTTTGTTTCACACAGGTTGTGCTTCGCTTTAGGTGTGTACACTGAGGTGACAAAAGTCATGGGATACCTCCTCATGTCGTATCGGACCTCCGGCGAAGTGCAGCACCATGTTACCTCTATAGAAGTTCCTAATTGCGAAAGTGATGCCAGTGTCGGATTTTGTGCACAAACTGACTTTTCGATTATCTTCCATAGATGTTCGATGGGATTCATGTCGGGTGATATGGGTGGCCAAAGTGTTCATTCGAATTGTCTAAAAAGTTCTTCAAACTAACCGCGACCAGTTGTGGTCTGGTCAAACGGCTCGCTGTTGTTTGGAAATGTGAAGTCTATGATTGTTTACAAATGGTCTGCAAGTAGCCGAACATATCCATTCCCAGTCAATGATCGTGTAAGTTGGACCAGAGGACTCAGTCCATTCCACGTCAACGCAGCACACACCATTATGTAGCCACCACACGCTTTCACAGTGCCTTGTTGAGAACCTGGGCCCAAGGCCACGCCACGGTTTTCCAGTCGTCTAGGGTTCAAACTGATATGATCACGACGCCAGGAGAGACGATGCAAGCGATGTCGTGGTGTTAGCAGAGGTAATCGCGTCGGTCGTCTGCTGTCATATCCCATTAACGACAGATTTTGCCGCACTGTCTTAACGGATAGGGTCGTCGACCGTCTCGCATCTATTTCTGGGGATTTTCCAAATTTTGTTGCTTGTCTGTTAGCATTGACGACTCTACGCAAACGCTGCTAGTCTCGAACGTTAAGTAAAGGCCGTCGGCCACTGCGTTGTTGACGGAGAGACACTGCCTGAAATTAGGTATCTTCGGTTCACTCTTGACACTGTGGGCCTCAGAATATTGAAATTCCTGATGATTTCCCAAATTGAATAGCCTCTGTGTCTAGCTCCAACTTTAACTCCGCATTCAGAGTCAGTTAATTCCCATCTTGTGGCCACAATCACGTCAGAAACCTTTCCACATTAATCACCTCAGAATAAATGACAGCTCGGCCAAAGCACACCTTAAGTACGACATAGTACCGCCATATGTACACGTACATGTCGCTGTCTTATGACTTTTGTCAACTCAGCGTATATCTCGGCAGAATTTTCACATTCCTTTCCATTTAGAATCGAACGACTTGATTTCGAACACTTTGCAATCTACTTTTTCTTCTACTAATCCCATATGATTATTCGAAGTTGAATTTGCTTGCCCCGTATTACAGTTTCTGCTTGTCTGCACGTTTTCATTACCTTCATTGCACAAGAGAATGGCATTACGAGGGGCGTTTGAAAAGTCTGTGCAAAAATAAAAACTACTTATGTGTTTGGGCTAAACCTTTTAACTTTTTGATATAGTCTCCTTTTAGGATTATACACTTCGTCCAACGCTGTTCTAATTTGTTCATCCCTCCCGAATAATATGAATTGTCCAAATCTGGAAAATAGCTATTAGCTGCTGCAATCACCTCCTCGTTTGAATAAAATCTTTGTCCCGCCATCCTTTTCTTCAAATTAGGAAACAAATAGTAGTCCGAGAGAGCCAAGTCCGAAGAATAAGGGGGATTTGAAACGAGTTGGAAACCTATTTCCAATAATTTTGCGACCACAACTCCTGAGGTGTGTGCTGGAGCATTGTCGTGATGGTAAAGGACTTTTTTTACGGTCCAATAGCCGACGTTTCTCTTGCAGCTCGGTTTTCAAACGGTCCAATAACGATGAGTAATATGCACCTGTAATAGTTTTACCCATTTCCAGATAGTCGATTAGGATTATCTCTTGCGAATCCCGAAAGACAGTCGCCATAACCTTTCCGGCCGAAGGAATGATCTTCGCCTTTTTTGGTGCAGATTCTCTCTTGGTAACCCATTGTTTAGATAGTTGTTTGGTCTCAGCAGTATAGTAATGTATGCATGTTTCATCCACAATGACAAAACTACGCTTAAAGTCCTGCGGATTCTTCCTGAACAGCTGCAAACCATCCTTGCAACACTTCACGATTCCGTTTTTGGTCAAACGAGAGCAATCGCGGAACCCATCTTGCGGATAGCTTTCTCATGTCCAAATGTTTATGCAAAATATTATGTACCCGTTCATTCGAGATGCCCACAGAACTAGCAATGTCACATACCTTAACTCTTCTGACATCCATCACCATATCACGGATTTTATCAGTGATTTCTGTAGTCGTAATCTCCACAAGGCGTCCAGAAAGTCAGCATCACTTGTGCCCATATGGCCACTCCGAAAATTTTGAAACCACTTATAAACTGTTCTAATCAAAGGTGCAGAGTCACCGTAATGTTCATCAAGCTTCTCTTTAGTCTCCTGAGGCGTTTTGCTTTTCATAAAGTAATGTTTAATCGCCACATAAAATTCTTTTTCACCCATTTTTTGACAATCACTCGACTTCCTTGATTCACACGGATGCCAAACACGAAGAAATAAACCAATATAACTGAAACTTGGTGCGCGTTCTTTCCAAAGATGCTACTAACTAAAAAAGACCTCGATACGCGCTGGTGGTGCCATCTCTTGGACTTTGCACGGACTTTTCAAACGCCCCTCGTACTTACATTTGCCTAGAGCCATCGTATTCCGACTGCTCTCCTTACTATAGCGCGTTCTTCTCCCCGTATGCCATTGTGCTAACCCGTTAAATACCTGGATGAGTTGCGCTGCCCACTACGTTCGTTAAAGGCAGGCTATATATCTGAACCCAAGGAATATATCCGGAATTCCTTCGTCACGTCACGAAATATGCCGAAAAACTGTTTGCATAATTTTATCTAAATTTGAAGGCATATCACAGAAAAAGGAAGGATCCAAAGATGATCGCATTGCTTATGTCAGGAATACAAAGCGACCAACAAAACAGGTAGAGGCTAATTGCGTTGCTTAGCCCCATATACATCCTGCTTGAGAGGAACCTATGGTACAGTTAGAGCCCAAGAATACTGGGCTCAGTCCCAGTTAAGCAATCAGGTTTTCGACATGCTAGAAGCTCCACAGATCAGATACTCCATCTTTCAACTCATATATAAAATGAAATGAAATGATCGTATGGCATTGTTGGCCGGTAGGCCCCATGCGGGGTAGTTCGGCCGCCGTATTGCAAGTCCTTTTTAGTTGACGCCTCTTCGGCGACTTGCGAGTCAATGATGATGAAGAACACATAACACCCAGTCATCACGAGGCAGAGATAATCCCTGACCCCTCCGGGGTCGAACCCGTGACCTCGTGTGCCGGAAGCGAGAACGTAACCGCAAGACCACGAGCTGCGGACAACTCATATATAGCTATGCTATCAAAAAAAGCTAAAAGCTTCGATTGATTTCTTTTACTTTAAGTGCAGCCTATGACATGACCTGGAAACACGAGCTTTTATCCAAACTATGTTGGATAATTCCTTGCAGCCATAGCATCTGCCTCATTAACAACACTATTGCAACTCACAGAGCTAGGGTTGCATTTGTACAGGAGGCTGGGAATGGAGAGTGGTTCAGTTTATGCCCGCAGACGTCAGTGACCTAGCAGTATCTATAGTGATACTCATTTTCCAGGCCGAGTTTACAGAGTAATGAAGTATCTCAGTGCGTCAGATAGTGGCTGGGCATTGTTGCGCTCCGTGAACAAATGCTGAAGCTCCGTTAGCAAGTCGTGACGTCGGAATCGCAAGTTGAGTGAGTGACGGCCGCGTGCTGTGCTGGTAGCAGCGTTGAGCTGGGTAGGCGTCGCCCGCCCAACGTTCTGCGGTACAGTACGGCACACACATCAGTGACCTCGTAGACATCACGTACGATGTACAACATACGATTAATAAATAAAGTAATAATTTTTACAGTTTCGTCTGTCGCTGCTGGATGTTACTGGGGAATCTGCAAGATATCTGCACGGCAGATTCACTTCAACAGTGCCTGGATTTTCTTTCTGTATCATATTTAAGCTCTTTCTTTCATTGCTTCTGCATTGCTCTTCATACACCTCACTTTGTGTCTTAAACTGTTCGTGATTAAATACATTACCTCTTTTGCTCTCAGGTATCCTGTTGCTATTGCCGCAATAAGTCTGCCTTTGTTGATGGAGCCGCTCATCCCTACCAGCTCTAGTACGCCCCAGTACTGTTGTTGCTCTCCGTTTTTCGAACAAATATCTTCGTGAAATTTCCTGCTATACTTGCCCCTTCTAAGGCCAGGTCCTCTTCCTTCTAGCTCTATCTACTCTGCCAAATCTTGCGTCATATTCATTATTCCTGTTATTATTATTGCTGCTGTGAGTGGGCCTGATTTGACATAATTGTTGTCCCACACATAGAGTTCGCCTGTTCGTCTCAAAATGGTGGTTCTGTCACATTCTCCTAAATATTTCAAGGTAATTGTTTTTTGCAGCACGTGTAAAAGACGTTCTTCTGTTACAAGCTGTTTTACATGTTCAACTTTGCTCGACAATATTCACCGTAAGATAACATTTTTTCTGTCTGGTCGGTGCTGAGAAGCCTTCAGAAATTCGTGATATATCTCGGTCTGTTTACTGTGTGACCACAACTCGGCCTCAAGTCTACTCTAAAGTTCTTCTAAAGTGGAACAAATTTCTCTTGCACGAACAGCCCAATTAATCACGTGTTCACCGAATTTAGTCTCCGTAATTACCACGCGGTTCTTTTCAGCGAGTTCTGCAGCAATTAATTTCCTACACACGTCCACAAATGTCATCAGGTGGAATTTTCCTTTTGAGTCGAAGTTCTCTAAATCAGCACTCATATGACTATGGCATGCCTCTCCTGATGTCAAAATAGCAGCCGAACTTTTAATATTTTCCAAGACTTGAATACGTCGATTAATTTTTGATGTTCCTTGTTCCAAACTTTCTTCACTGTTTCAAACTTTCTTCCTCTTTGTTTCTATGTTCCACGATCTGTTGGTTTATATTACTATCCAAGCTTTCTGTATTAATTGTTATTATAGTTTCGGTCAGCTTGTTGTCCACGGTCATATCGAATTTTTGTAACATCCTTTCTGTGTTCATCTGTACTTGCACAATCTGTCCCTTCAAAATGTTTACAGATTGATACAATTCAGAATGAATCTCATTACTTAGGGTTTCTTGTTT
Organism: Schistocerca piceifrons; assembly: GCF_021461385.2. NCBI lineage: Eukaryota > Metazoa > Arthropoda > Insecta > Orthoptera > Acrididae > Schistocerca > Schistocerca piceifrons. Next base: position 562,947,329 of record NC_060142.1, read on the forward strand.
CCAATTTAGTATCTGAATTTCTCAGTCTAATTTCTCTTAAAGGTTATAGAAAACCGTTTCTTGACCTTTTGCATTTGACACTAGTGTGTTGTTAATTTCTGTAACGTTAGTGCCCATAAATTCATTCAAGGCACCTATTCTGATCTTTAATTCATCGTTCATGTTCAAGCAATCTATTTTCTTTATTCATTGCTCACTGATATATTCGAAGAATTTATGTGATTATCAAGTTTGCTCTCTAATTTACAGTTAGTTGATCTGGCCAAAGAATCTATTTTACTATTCGGCATAGCGCGCATTGATTTGTCCAAAAAATCTATATTTATTGATTTGTGCATGTAGGAAAAAGCCTACTTTTCGTTTCTCATGATCTTTTTTTTCCATAATTAAATGTAGCTAGAAGTACAAGAAGGTTTCTGAAGTGGTAGTTACACTGATATCTGTCTCTGTTTAAAGAAAATGCGAGTTATTGAGTGATGTCAGTGGCGCGGTCGCAAGCCTATGGAGTTCGCGCGGATGTATTTATCGCAGTGTCAGAAACTGCAGAATAGAAAAAACAAGTTACTGGAGATCAATGCAGGGCTCCTGGCGGTCTCTGGTATTATTTTATTGATTCATATCCAGAAAATTTCAAATACATATGAATTTTTCCCTCGGCAGCGAACCATTACACAGGCTATGTTTCCACAACAGGCTATCCATACTTGACCTTATAAAAGCCAAGCAGTTACTTGTCAACATCTTACGATTAGTAGAATGTACATTTATTATTTTGAAGTTGTAGATAAGGATAAATTGACCTCAGGCTGTGGATGAACTGTATTAAGAGCTTGCGGCATTCTAGTTAATTGCTTTCTAGTTTGACGTGAAAAACGGCGGGGGACAAAAAACAGAATTATATTTGTAGATGCTACCACGCGTAAGTTGACTAATGGCGAAGATGTGTCGTTTTGAAATTTTTACTTTCGCGTTTCTGTGACATCATAGTACCACGAGTTGTACATAATTACATATCATCTTCGTTCCTAAAGAGTTCCGATTTCGATTTTTGTGTTTTTACACAAACAAGGAAAGTAATTATGATTTAATTTTCTATTGATATCGAGGTCATTAGGGACGGTTAACATAAATTATAACGGGCTGTTCAGCTCAAATACTACAGGACAGGCAAACTAATTACTGTCATTCGCTGCAGCTATGTGCATCATTCCTCTTTTCCCCCTTGGCTTGTGCCGGGCGGAGTTGCACCAGCAAGGGAATCCCCACTCTTCAACATCTTTCACACATGGTCGTAGATGACACATGTGCAGCAATCAGCTTTTCACTGAAAGCTCGTCTGTGCTATGGTGTAGAACAATGATTTTATTCCTTCATCGGTTCCGTTTTGGCAGTCCAGGTATAAGCATAGAATAAATAATATATTATGGACTCATCGCCTGTATACGGGTACCCCGCGCGGTCTTGGGCGCCTTGCCACGGTTCGCGCGGCTCCCCCCATCGGAGGTTCGAGTCCTTCCTTGGGCATGTGTGTGTGTGTTTTGTCCTTAGTTTAAGTTAGATTAAATAGTGTTTAAGCCTAGGGACCCATGACCTCAGCAGTTTGGTCCCATATAGCTTACCACAAATTTCCAAAATTTTTCCCCGTATAGCGACAGACACTTGGGAGCGTTTTTCACTTCACATAAAGAGGTAAAAACTTACAGAATGAATTATTATACATTTCAGTACGTACTCCAGAACGTTCAAGACCCGAGACACACCAGGATATAATTAGCGTCATCATCTTACTCTGCCTTCGTCAAAGGTATTTTGTCCGTTTAGAGTTGCAAAACTTCGACATTTTTCGCGCAAGTATATTTTTTAATGAGGTATCTAGCAGTGGTGATTGTTCATTGACTGGAGCCAATGACGACCTCTCAGAACGATCTTCTTTGTGACACAGGTTGATATGCAAAAATTCTGGAAGTAATGAAATTTGGCTCACTGGTTCTGCTTCCACTAGCAAGCAACTGTGCGTAGCTCTTGAAACCCAGGCCAAATGAAGCTAATGTTCGATGGACTCTTTCCCTTGAACCTCTGTCCTGATTTTGCCAAATGGGACAGCTGCCTCCATTGTCACATGAACCATCGTCAAAAGTACCATGGCTCAAAATACGATCGACATCCGTCTGCTCAGAGGTCTGCGAATGGTATACTACACGCCTGTCTTCTGATTTTTCATCCTGGAATTGTTGTTTGTCGGAATCATCTATCCATGTACTTGTCAGTTTTGCAAGAGAGAGCCAGCGTTTTTGTTGTTTACTGCCGCGTCAAGAGCAGCTGGCTGCGTTGTACTTGGTCCTGGCAAGTGTTCACTTGGCGACGGCGGATCTAATAGCATTTACGCGTATGTTATTCTTCCCGCTTCACCGAGGCGGTTTTGAGGTTGCTGTTTGCTACGTGGTCATTTGCTTTTTAGATGTCCTATGTAGCCACAACTGTAGCGCGTCAGAGGTTGCCTGTCTTATAATATGATGGTCTTGAAGCCTTGAATCATGAGAAAAGAATGTTGTTAGGTTGGATACATTTTAACATTGTTCACTCCACTGTCAACGTTAAAACGTCTGTAAGCTTACCAAACGGTGATACTATCTGTCCAATACTGGATGAATCACTTAAAACTTGCACCCCAAATATTGCGAAAATGGGCAGTGTGATTTTCGCAGAATGGATTAGTTGTCAGGGGCTGGTAATTTAGACAGGTAAATAGATGGTAATAATGCTTAGAAAGTGTATTTTTATGCAAACATACACTTTTTTAAATCGAACAGTGCCTATAGACATTTACAAACCAAAAGTAGCGAAAATTAGAACGTCAGTGGTGTTTGTTGCAGGATTCTAGAGCAAGTCGTTTACGAGATATCGTATTTTAAGAAGTTGCCACGCCGATACATGTACAATACCTGAGGTAGTACATACTAGAGAACAACCCAAGTGCACACACTAGTTATGTGGATTCTGTCCAGTAACGGGACAACTGAACATCACAAGTCGTGTTCAAAATGATCAACGTCAGCGGCTGTACACGCTTCCACTATCGTATGGAAGGACTGGTGCACACGTGCGAGCATTTCAAAATGTCCGAGTAGGCTGGAGTAATTCGTCGTTGCGTATCATCGTGTGTACTTGGTACGTCATTCTAAACAGCGTCTTTTGGGTTTCCACAAGAAAAAAGTCTTCAGGCTTCAAATCCGGGGAACGGCCGGCCAAAGTACAGGTCCTCGGCGTGCATTCCAAAGATTTCAAACAATTCGTGAAGACACGCTATAGTACTTCGTGCTCTATGGGCTGAACAGCCATCATCTTGGGCCCCTCCTAGTCTACAGAGGAACATCTTCTAGCATCCGTAGAGCATGTCTGTTAAGAGGCTGTGACACATACGCCTTCGGCGACCCATCTATGAAAAACGGGTCTATGAGCTGATGGTTCACTCTTCCATACCACACGTTTACACTCCATGCACGCTGACGTTCCACCTGACGAAGGCAACGGGGATTCTCAACAGACCAATAATGTATGTTTTGACCGTTTACCTGGCCGTAACTGGTGAATGTAGCTTCCTCACTAAGCAAGACACATAATACATATGGAGTACCACGTCTTGATTTAGAGAGGTTAACACGATTCTCAAAATCGTTTTCATGCAGCTCTTAACAGACAGAGGTGTGTTAGGGATAGACACTGTGTCTATAAAAATGCATAGGACACTTGCATGACACGTGCCACTTCCTCATGCGATTGCGGTGAAACTAATTTTCTGTCGACGGCCGGCCGCGGTGGTTGGGTTATTTTGGGGAGGAGACCAGACAGCGAGGTCATCGGTATCATCAGATTAGGGAAGGAAGGGGAAGGAAGTCGGTCGTGGCGTTTCAAAGGAACCATCCCGGCATTTGCTTGGAACGATTTAGGGAAATCGCGGAAAACCTAAATCAGGATGGCAGGACACCGGATTGAACCGTCGTCCTCCCGAATGCGGCCACGGTGGCCGAGCGGTTCTAGGCGCTTCAGTCCGGAACCGCGCTACTGCTACGGTCGCAGGTTCGAATCCTGCCTCGGGCATGGATGTGTGTGATATACTTAGGTTAGTTAGGTTTAAGTAGTTTTAAGTTCTAGGGGACTGATGACCTCAGATGTTACATCCATGCCCGATGCAGGATTCGAACCTGCGAACGTAGCGTTCGCACGGTTCCAAACTAAAGCTCCTAGAACCGCTCGGTCACAACGGCCGGCTTATTACCTAAGAGTACGAGCACCTGACGACCAATCCATTCTGTGAAAACCGCACATGAACAGAGCTTTCCGTTTCTGCAATATATAGTGTGCAAATTGTAGGTCATTCACCCTGTACACTTGAATTCCTTTTCAAGTGGAAGGTAAAACACTCCAACTAACAGAAGTACTAACCCAGCAAAGCAGATTTCCGCATTATCAATTTAATCATTAGGATTCTGAAATTCTGAAGAACCACCTGTCTGCGTCATTATTTAGTCGAATACAAGTTGAGTCGTGTATTACTTTTGCAAACAAACCATTACCGAGAAAATCGTAAGTGGAACCATGTTTCAAACAAAGGTTATCGTAATACCAATCGACAATTCTGAACAATTTTGGATGCTCATATCCATACGGAAAGGAATACATACGCTTCGTCTACATAGCGTGAGTGTAAAATCAGTACTCACAAGTTTCATCTGTTAGCGAACGTCAGCAACAACGAGCGGAGCGACCATGGCATTGCGACCGTACATCACCACTGCCGACGGGGCGCTGGCCATACAGTCACAAAGGTGGAGTGTAGCACCATAAGGTATACGAAAATTACTATTTGGAATAAAAGCGGAAGAGGTGTATTACCTGTAAGTAAGCGGATATCATGCGGCAGGGATCATATTTTTTGTCAATTTCTTATAATATACTTCATATCAAAAAGATAGTGTACATACTGAACGAAAAGTTATAGTGTGTATCAGGGACCCAGGACAAATCAGACTTATGTTAATGCAACGCTGTGTAATGCTAAAGGAGGACCATGAGTGAAGAACATAGAGTACAGAAACAATATTCCCCAGCGGAAAAATAAGTAATAAGAAACCCCACGTATGCATAAAAATGTTCGACTTCAATGAGGAACAAGTACATCTACATCTACATCTACATTTATACTCCGCAAGCCACCCAACGGTGTGTGGCGGAGGGCACTTTACGTGCCACTGTCATTACCTCCCTTTCCTGTTCCAGTCGCGTATGGTTCGCGGGAAGAACGACTGTCTGAAAGCCTCCGTGCGCGCTCTAATCTCTAATTTTACATTCGTGATCTCCTCGGGAGGTATAGGTAGGGGGAAGCAATATATTCGATACCTCATCCAGAAACGCACCCTCTCGAAACCTGGCCAGCAAGCTACACCGCGATGCAGAGCGCCTCTCTTGCAGAGTCTGCCACTTGAGTTTATTAAACATCTCCGTAACACTATCACGGTTACCAAATAACCCTGTGACGAAACGCGCTGCTCTTCTTTGGATCTTCTCTATCTCCTCCGTCAGACCGATCTGGTACGGATCCCACACTGATGAGTAATACTCAAGTATAGGTCGAACGAGTGTTTTGTAAGTACGGTAATAATAGGTGGAACCATAAAACCATATACAAAATTGGTCTGCGAAACAAAATGTGGATAAGTACTGGATGGAACACTATAACGTAAGGACTTACGGATGGAACAAACCAAATATTTCTTAAATTCTAGGTACAATCATGTACTGCGCTGGTTGTCAAGCTATCCCCGTGAGGTGCGGACTTATAAACAACACCAAAATTCTTCCGAAAAAATATTCGTAAAGTTCAATGTTGTAGTATAAGGTTAATTAAAGTAAAATTCTGAAAGACACATACCGAAATTTCTAATATAAGTCGGCTTGTAAACAGTGAAAATATTAGCATGACTGTAATATGAGATCCGGAGAAACGTCTTACGGGTTTTAGGGTGTAAACTCGTGGAAGCCTTAGAAGGATTCCTGAAAACCATCAACCGAAGATGTAATGCAGAATAATATAATACGAAGAACAGAGAGCGTTTTGGCACTGTCAGTACATGATACAAGATTTTGTCAATTTAGGACCTCATAGATATGAATCGCCATAAGAAGAAGCAAACGTTTACTGTGTAAAGACTAGAAAACTGTAGTAATTTACTTCGTGTTCGTATTGGAACACATTACTCACGTTACTGTCGAGGACGTTGCTTTGTGTCGCATATTTCTATCCTTACTTTTGTTCTTTTCTGTCTTTAAAAATGTAGGTATACCTGCAAAATTTCCGACATTGGTATTGTCTTCAAGCAAAGGATCAGAATTTACTTCACTTCGCAGCTGTATTTTATCAATATCTTCAAGTCCCATTGTATCTACCTTTAGTTTTGCAAAAAATGGCTCTGAGCACTATGGGACTTAACTGCTGTGGTCAGCAGTCTCCTAGAACTCAGAACTACTTAAACCTAACTAACCTAAGGACATCACAAACACCCATGCCCGGTCGCACGGCTCCAGACTGTAGCGCCTAGAACCGCTCGGCCACTTCGGCCAGCCTTAGTTTTGCAGACCTGAATACAACGACGAGCGTCGTCAGTAAACCGCGCCACATGTTCTGCTTCCTGCTTCTGTGGCTCTTAAAGTCTACAGCTCCGTCCATTATCGGATTAAGAAAAATCCTTCTCATGAGGCGTTCAGTGAGCTTATGCTTTTGCTTTCTCCTAGCAAGAATTTTCAGACTTTATCTCTTGCCTGTTACTCTCCGTCTGCTACGCATAAGACTTCTATACTCCTATCACATTCTTAACTTTTAAAAATCTCACGACCATGCAACTTTTCAACGATTACAGCAGTCTCCTACCTTTCTTCTCTTTTCCGAATAGAATCATCCTCAAGCATAAGTGTGAGAAAAAGCTTATTTTCTTTTAGAAGAGCTACTTCCCATGAGTTGCTTACCTTATTTTTTTCTGTTGTATTACTCACGCACACTAAGAAAAATGAATTCAACTGTTACTTCCAGCAGTGTGCTGATTCTACTCGTACGTTAGAGTCCCAGGATACGACATTGAGGTAGTCATTCACCGTTGCTTCTCCCATAAATTTCAATTTTGGGTCTCATACTTTAACTGTGCACGATAGTAATAGACATGCACGTCAAGTAGGCAGCAGCCTGTAATGTTGTATAGGACTTTTTTCTGAAGAAGTTACTTCAAGTTGGTCATATTCATAGTCAAAGAGCAGAAACTAAACTTAGGCTTCTTATGATGCTTCAGCATCGTGCAAGTCACAATGTAAGCTGCGTCCACAGGCCCTGGATGGTACATCAATGCCGACCGACAGCCTTGTCGTCCTCCGTCAATGGCCTCACTGGATGCGGTATGGAGGGTCGTGTTGTCGGCACACCTCTCTCCTCACAGTTGTCAGTTTTCGCGACCCGGAGCCGCTACTCCAAAGCGATATGAAATGGCACGAGCGTGCGAGGACTGCAGTAGTGAGGGCGAATAATCGACTTTTGTTTATTAGGAAAATGCAGCTCACCTGAAAGGAGCCTGCGTATAGAACATTAATGCGATTCATACTTGAGTACTGCCGTGTCTGGGATCTCCACCAGGTCGAATTAAAGGAAGACATCGTAAGAACTCAACGTCGGGCTGCTGCTAGGTTTGTTACCGGCAGGTTCGATCAACACGCAAGATGCTTCAGTAACTCAAATGGGAATCCCTGGAGGGAAGGCAACGTTCTCTTCTAGGAAGACTATTGAGAAAATTTAGAAACCGGCAATTGAAGCTGACTGCACAACGACTACTGCCGCCAACGAACATTTCGCGTAAGGACCAGACAGATAAGAGACATTAGATCTCGTACGGAAGCGTGCAGACATTTTTTTTTCCGTCACTCTATTTGCGAGTGGGACAGGAAAGAAAATGATTAGTAGCGACACAAGATACACTCTGCCACCCACTATACGGTGGCTTGTGAAGTATTTATGTAAATGTAAATGCACACGTACTGTTGGGTCAAGTAGCTCCGCAACTAGCGTCACGAGGGTGAGGGCACGCTGTTCCAATCCGTCCGCCGAGGAAAACTCTCTGACAATACCGGGAATCGAGCCTGTGCAGTCAGACGCACTCACCACTCAGCTACGGAGGCAGACGCAGGTGACAATGACTTTGTGATTAATGGTAACATTGTTTATTGGGAGCTAGTATACTGTGCTGCCAATGGCCTAGCCGCAGTGCTAACAAAGGTTCCCGTCAGATCACCGATGTTAAGCGCTGTTGGGCTGGGCTCGCACTCGGATGGGTGACCGTCCGAATTGCCTAGCGCTGTTGGCAAGAGGGGGCACTCAGCCCTTGTCAGGCAAAACTGAGGAGCTATTTGATTCAGAAGTAGCTGCCCCAGTCTTATAAACTGACATACGGCCGGGAGAGCGGTGTCCTGCCCACAAGCCCGTCCGAATCCGCATCCAGTAAGGCTTGAGGGCTAACGATGACACGGCGGCCGGCGGTACCTTGATGGCTTGTTACGATGGAGTTTAGTTTTAGTATACTGCATTAAGTGAACACCACTGCGGGACAAACGGTACGGTACTATATACATTAAACTCTGATCCGCACTTACATTAGAAACTCAGTTTCCTGCTATCGAAACCCACGCTTGCAAGACACTTTAGAATCAGTATGTGTAACTGGAACTTGACATAATCCAACCAAACTGCTACTTGAGTACTTGAAAAAAGGTGTAATCATAACATTGCTGCAAATGTGTAATTACAATGAAGTGCAATAATAAGTACTATGTATCATTAAGTGAGTAAATATCAAGTATTATTGTTAATATTAACGACGGAAACACACTTCCCACGATACTGTTTCCCAGAAACTTTGCTCAGTAGAAACCTCAAAATATACCAACACGAGTCTCGGATTACATGAAGACACTCGAGCGTTTCTGAGAGAGCGACGGTCAAAGTTTTCGAGGTACTTAATGACCCTTTAGTAAGGACGTATTTCAACAGAAGCGGTGGTACAGTGGGTTGAATCGTGGCCTCAAACTTCTGTGCCTCGTGTTCGAAACCGGATTCTTATTTTTATTTTTATTTTTGTTTTTCAGTTTCTACCCTTATCCGTAAAAGATTACTACATGAATATTTTCCATCGTATATTGAGATAACATTGTCCTTACTCCTCTAATAGTTGTTTGTCTGGTGAACGAATTTAAGGAAAATAAACTTGAAAATTATTCTAAATTGTTTTCCGTGAAATTCGTGTTGTGTGTTTAATTCATAATCAGTTGGAAACGACAGTTTTCTGTAAAGGAACGCATTATGCATGGTGCGCCCCGGAATTATTACCAACGCGTGAAATCTTCAGCAATGTTAACGACATTTCTTTCCCGAGCGAGATTCGAGCGAAGAAATTTCACTGTGGCATTCCGCCTTTGCACAATGCTCGTAGTATTGGAATAAAATGTAATAAATAATGTAATAACTGATATAAGAATGAGATATAAGAACATGATAATTAAATGTAACCGCTGAAAATACCAAACACACATATATTACATAATAAATGTATTTTGTAACTACCGTAACTCCCTGGTATCCCCTAACTTGATAACCATTCGTGTGGGGTAGCTTTCTACGGATATGGGGAGATAAACTAAAACAGTAAATAAAATAAATAATAATCGAGTTTAGAACACAGCGCATAGAAGTGAGAGGCTGCGATGCTAGCCACTATGCTACCACTTCGCTTGAGAGTGTCGCCCGCTAAGAGTCATCTAAATTACGTCGAAAAGTTTGACCTTCGTTTCCTCAGAAGCGGTCGAGTACCTACGGATAACCAAGCCACGTGTTCCCTTATTTTGACTCCTCTCCTACTGACCCAAGTATCTGGGAAATTGGTTTATGGTACTTGCCGTGTACTGTTCCTAAGCGCAGATAATATTAATACTACGTAATTCAGGCATGCTGTTCAAGCTGTGTCACCTGCTCTTGCAAGTTGTGGAGTATTACTTGTAGGATATATCCCACGAACATTAATTTACAGACTACACGGACATTAGCGACGAGCTGTCGCCTGTCAGTAAAGGCGCACACATGTAAACCTAGCAAACTATAGGCTAAGAACTTGCAGAGACTTTTGCTCTTCATGTCCTCATCCCTCGGTAGTATCACAATCAAGAGCGTCACATGCTCTCACTTCATGGGACTCTGTTGACACGTTTGGAGTTTAATCCAGGATATTGGCTCAAAGTCTGATGACAAACTTTACGTCATCACCTCCCCTCCATTTCACCCAAACAGTGGCAGTGAAAATTTATTCCCCCAGCAGGACACTGACAAGGTACCTCCAAGTGCCGTCGCACAGGCGTGCATAAGTGATGTGGGCTACAGATGTGGGTAATCCCCATGAAACTGTGACGGTATGCACAGGCCTTTCTCTAACCTCCTTTGCGAGGCACGAACATACAACTAGTACAAATTAAAACTTATTACAATGTAACTGTATTCAATGAACTAACATCTATATCACTGGAAACAAAGAATGAGGTTCGGAGACTTCACATCAAATGGTACAGAGCTGTGCCACCAGGCAATAATTAAGGCCATTATTGTTTCTGATTTACGTGAACAATATAGGGGAACGGGTAAACATAAGAGGGTAAGTCAATTATTATCCGCAAAGTAGATACAAAATTTTATTGCAATCAAATAAGAAACTTACAAGAACAACATTTTTTGACATAGTCTCCTTGAGTTTCAACGCACTTGGTCCATCGTTTTACAAACTTTCTGATGTCCTCATAAAAGCAGGTTCTCTGTTGAGCTACGAGACAGGAATGCACCGCTTCTTTCACTGCTTCGTGCGAGGCAAATCGAAGGCCCCAAACAAGTGATAGTCGGAAGGGAGCAAGATCGGGACTATATGGAGAATGATCCAGTACTTCAAATTTGACTTTCTGGAGCGTTTAGGCAGTGTGGGCAGCAGTATGCGGACGGGCAGTGTCGTGCAATACCACAACAACTTTTGACAGCTACCCTCGGTGTTTGCTTAGAATTGCAGGCATTAGCCTGGCAGTGAGCATCTCACTGTAACGTACACTGTTTATTGTTGTGCCCCTTTCCCCATAATGTTCCAGTACTGGACCTTGTGCGTTCCAAAAACCCGTAAGCATCAGTTTTCCTACGAACGGTTGGATCTTGAACTTTCTCTTGCACGGCGAATTTGGATGTTTCCGTTCCATACTCTGCCGTTTCCTCACCGGCTCGTAATGATAGATCCATATTTCGTCACCAGTAATGATCCTGTCTGAGAAGTTGTCCCCATCGTTACCATAGTGATCCAAATGTTTTTTGCAGATGTCCAAACGCGTTTGTTTACGCAGCTGTGTGAGTTGTTTTTGGGACTCATCTTGCCCAAACTTTGTGAAACGTAAGTCTGTTGTGGATGATTTCGTAGGCATAACCGTGAATAATTTGCAGACGATTTGCCACTTAGCCAGTAATTAATCGTCTGTCTAAGAAAATCATTTTACGTAAACGCTCAATGATTTCTTCATTGGTGGCGGTAAACGGTCGCCCGGCTCCTTCACCGTGCGTAACACTTGTGCGACCATTTCGGAATTTCTCCGTCCATTCGTAGACACTCCGTTGTGTCAAAGCACTGTTCCCGTACTGTACCGAAAGTCTTCGATGTATTTCGGCCCCTGACATGCCTTCCGACCACAAAAAACGGATCACTGAACGTTGCTCTTCTTTGGTGCAAATAGACAGCGGAGCAGACATGATTAACAGCGCGGCAGCGATAACGAAACTAACCTAGCAGCTTAAAAGTTGCAAAGATACAACAAAAAATAAAAAAAAGCATGCGTCATCAACATAAAACGACAGTATTACCAAAATAAATAAAAATATAACTAAATTGAGGATAATAATTGACTTACCCTCGTAAAGTGTTTGCTGATGACACAGCTGTTGACAAGTCAGAAAAATGCTTAGAAGCCTGAGCTTCTGCAGAACTTGAAGTCATTAGGAACTGAATCCAGGGTAAAAGAATATTGGTGGCCGGGATTCAAATGGCTCTGAGCACTATGGGACTTAACTTCTGAGGTCATCAGTCCCCTAGAACTTAGAACTACTTAAACCTAACTAACCTAAGGACATCACACACATCCATGCCCGAGGCAGGATTCGAACCTGCGAACGTAGCAGTCATGCGGTTTCAAACTGTACCGCCGGCCGGGGTGGCCGAGCGGTTCTAGGCGCTACAGTCTGGAACCGCGCGACTGCTACGGTCGCAGGTTCAAATCCTGCCTCGGGCACGGATGTGTGTTATGTCCTTAGGTTAGCAAGGTTTAAGTAGTTCTAAGTTCTCGGGGACTGATGACCTCAGAAGTTAGGTCCCATAGTGCTCAGAGCCATTTGAACCACTTTTTAAAAGAACATTGGAAAATGCAGAGGTCTGAAAGTCAGTGTGCCAAAGCAGGACTGCTATACGAGTAGAAAATAGGACCTGCTAACATCACAACTGGTCAACAATGCCCATACCAAGGTGAGACAGTGAGTGGTGAGAGGCAGAAAAACACATCAAATAAGTCTTTTCACATATTCTGAAGGATGCCTATAAAGGATAAAACCTGGAAGTCACTTGTGAAACACAGTTACAGTATTCTTCAGGGATATGAGATCCCTAGCAAAGATACCTGTTAAAGCAGGTAAGAGTCCAACGAAGGGCACCCACGTACATAACAAGGAACTTCAGAGGAATAAGTAGTGTCATCGAAATGATTAAGAAACTGAAATGGGAAATTCTCACACGAAGAAGGTTGAGAGCAACAAACGGGAAAATTTACAGAGCTTATGTGTGTGAGAATGCATGGAAAGACATTGGGCGTGATGGGAATGACGGAGTATATGAGGAAAGGAAACATCATCCGTACAAAATGTCAAAGTGTCAAATCATGGAACAAAAAAGCAGATAAATACTCTTATATTTGTAGAGAAGTAAAAGAGTGGAACAATTTACAGGAGATTGCCCTAATCCGTTCATAGAAATCGTCACTACATTTAAATACCTACTCCAACAATGTCAAAACACCCACCGAATATTATGGAGAACAGGAAAAGGTAAAATTAGTTTTATACTAAACTAGCTGACAACCCCGGTATTGTCAGGGTATTTGTAATTTTTCCATTATAAATGAAAACAGAAAATGAACTGAATTTGTACTGAAGTATCGAAAAAATTTCATTTCCATTTATTCGCGGAACCACGTTTGAAATATGAAACAGTCGTGCAAAGAAATATGTATAATGTGTAAATGGTATAATCACAGTATCCAGATCAAGGAACAGGATGCCGGGCAGTTTCTGTACGCTGGGTGAAGCTGCTTACCTTTCTTTCCTACAACGCCGTTTTGTAAACGTCTCTACGACAATGCTCTGTAGACGGGTGTCGTTATCGCCTCTAGCCGTTTCCGTTTCCGGACGAAAGCTGTCAAAAGGGCTGTCAGATGTCAGAGATTTTCTTAAGCTGACTCGACTGTAGGAGTGTCTTGGTAGTACAGAATACATTTATTAAAACTTCATGCATGATGCGGAATTCTCTCACGTATCTCAGTGTTTACGACGTCATATGTCTTGAATTATGTGTCGTGCAGTGATATATTTGTGCAGATACATTCAGCGGCGTATGTGGATACTGCCTGAAAAATATTTTAGGGCCAGACTCTGTGGCCAAGCGGTTCAAGGCTCTTCAGTCCGGAACCGCTCTGCTGCCACGGTCGCGGGTTCGAATCCTGCCTCGGGCATGGATGTGTGTTATGTGCTTAGGTTAGTTAGATTTAAGTAGTTCTAAGTCTAGGGGACTGATGACCTCACATGTTAAGTCCCATAGCGCTTAGAGCCATTTTTGAATGTGTTAGGAAGAGAGGTAGTAAAAAAAATGGTTCAAATGGCTCTGAACACTATGGGACTTCCTTCTGAGGTCATCAGTCCCCAAGAACTTAGAACTACTTAAACCTAACTAACCTAAGGACAACACACACATCCATGCCCGAGGCAGGATTCAAACCTGCGACCGTAGCGGTCGCGCGGTTCCAGACTGTAGCGCCTAGAACCGCTCGGCCACCCTAGCGGGCAACTAAGGTAGTAGAAAAGAAGTAATGAATTTGAAAGTCACACTCAATGTGGCAGTTTTGACGCATCTCGGTGCTTATGACGTCATATCTGATGAACATTGTTGTACCATGATGTACTTTTGTAGCTGCATTTAGCGGCATATGTGGATACTGTCTGCGAAATTTATTGCAAATTCAGTTAGCAGCGCAGAAGCAATACATTTAATGCGGCACTTTTGCTCACATCTCATTGTTTAGGATGGCTTCTGAACTATGATAGGCAGGTGATTCTTGCGATTGCTGGCTGACAGTAAGAGATATGTGGACCAACTTTGGTTGAAATCGGTCCATTGGTTTAGTAAGAGATAATGGAACATGCACTCACAGACACATACGCACACACACACACACACACACACACACACACACACACACACACACACACACACAAACGAACGCACAAGTACATATGTGCACACGTCAATTTTTAAAATGTGTATGGATTGTTGTATACTATGAATATAAGGTAATTGTGCGACATTGAAGTGTTATGCACACCACCTTGGCAGCGTCTATATTTGTTAACAAATAAAAATTGTCTTATCTGACCATAGCAGCAACGTCGAAACATTGCCTGCTGTCTGTAATGCTATCATTCTGCCTTACTGAGCATCAGCCATAGTCTATTTAGACCCTACTTCAGGTAGGTGTATTCAATCTGAGAAGTACACACTGAAGTGAAATTCGTAGGAGAACGCGTTTAACTAAAGATACCTGGTGAAGGGTGACCAAGTAGCAGTCTTGATAATCGTACGCTGCTCGATATGTACGAAAGTAAGCAATACTGCCGAGAGCTACGGCGGAGAGGTTAGCTGTTTGTATACTGAGGGCGGAGGGGAAAGGATAGGAATTACTGACGTCAGTTGCATCGGGACATTACGCTTAATCAGCGGCGACGAGTGAAAGTGCGTCCCGGATCAGGATCCGAACACATGCTTGTCGGGCAGCTGCGTTAAACACTGCCCCATCCGGGACACAGTGTTATCGCAACTACGCGGACATGTCGGCACGCCTCACGGCCGATTCACATTCTTACCGAGCACCACCTTTCCTCAGTCCCTGCCCATTTCCTCCACGCTGGCTACTCTTGAGATTCCAGAAGGAGGTCGGACGTACTTCTGCCACTGCACATCTACGAATTTCAGTTATATAAATGCGTGGTGTCTGTTCTTTCGGACATATCCGAAAGAACACTAAGCATTAAGATATTACTGGCTTCGCTGGCTGACGGGGCTCGCCAGGTCAAACAAAACCACCAGCAGTTATTTGTTATTTACTATGTGTCGTTCTTTGACGATTCTTGAAATATCTGACGATTGCAATGTTTGTACATTGCGGAGTATTCTGCCGGCCGCTGTGGCAGAGCGGTTCTAGGCGCTTCAGTCTGGAATCGCCCGACCGCAGATTCGAATCCTGCCTCGGGCATGAATGTGTGTGATGTCCTTAGGATAATTAGGTTTAAGTAGTTCTAAGTTCTAGGGCACTGATGACCTCAAATGTTAAGTCCCATATTTCTCAGAGCCATTTGATTTTGCAGAGTATTCTATGTTTGTGTAACTACTACCATTCTATAATATTCTGTGTTTTCGTCCGGTAGGCCTGGCTGTACGCTGATGTCAGTTCTGTACCACCTTACTGACGATCCTGGCTTCGGATTTGGTCTCCATTCTGGTTTCGCCGTGACATTGTTTGGTGGAGACGCTGGTTACTCCAAAATGTCTCGCCAAATACAATAGGTCGAATGTCATGCTGTGTTCGTCAATTGTGTACATGTGAAATTTGGAACTTTCCTTGTGAATTAAATGCTCGGAGAGATTTTAGTGTTGCAGACGGCCGTCCTAAACTTCACTCCACGATATTTCAACTAGACATCTGCCAGCCATCTTCAGGCGAGCCGTCGTTCAAGTACGGCATAGCCCAGCAGCGGTTCTAACAACAAAGAGAAGGTCACTAGGGGGACAATTCCCAGGCCAAAGCTAAGAAAACGTCTGGCCAAAATTGGCAGCAAATCTACTTAACGGAAGACTAAGTGATGATCAGTGCCCAGCGTCATAGGGAAACGACGCAATCATACATAGAGAATTTTTTGGCCTTGTGCAACCTGATAAATCCAGACATGACGGCGACAAAATGTAACACTGGATGAAATGATTTGCAGAAGTCATGTACCAAGTTCTTCTCGTGAAGTGTGTCACAATGACAGAAATTTATTGGGTGACATCAACCAATCAACGGAAAGCTACAGAACACATGTTTTTCAGGCGACATCCAGAGAAAATCATATACACCTAAGATTCTAAAACTACTTCCAGGCAGGTCTTCACTGATCATCGGGGCTCAGTTCGAAGCGGAACTCATCAGTGAAAACAAGTCTACTTCTATTTCCAGACCGAAAGAGTGTCAACGATATTCTACGTCCCGTTTTGTTGCCCTTCATAGCAAGCCATCCTGGGCTTACATTTCAGCAAGATAATGCCCGCCCACACTCGGCGAGAGTTTCTATTGCTTGTCTTCGTATTGCCAAATCCTACTTTGGCCAACTACGTGGCCGGATTTCTTCCTAATTGGGAACGTATGGAGCATTACGTGCAGAGTCCTCCAATCAGTTCAAGATTTTGACGATCTAACTCTCCAGTTGGACGGAATTTGGCACGTTCTCCCTCAGGAGGACATCAACGCTGTCAGTCAAAGACGAGCCGGAGTAACAGCTTGTTCTAGTAAACTATTTTACAGGAAGCTAACTTTGTGGGCCGAAAAGGAAATTTTGCGTGAAACCACCCATCGTAAGCAGCGCATGGTTACAAAACAGTCAGTACGTCACGTCAATATACTTGTTTCTCAACAGTTAACGAAAATGTAGAGGAAACAGGATTTACGAAAACTAAATTTCCAGATGACAAACTACCATTATCTCATCAAGTACATCGGGTCCTTGTAAGCCATCAACCTGATTATCTGTAGTCTCTGTCACCTCCGCGGTAGCATGTCAGTCTTTGCCCTGAAGCTAATAATCTTTTCCAGCATTTGAGGATGTTCGTTTAAAAAACTTTACGCAGCACCACAGTACTTATTGCATCTTTTATTTTTTGTTCATTAGCTTCAAAGTTATATTGTTGGGACGATGACCAGTTCTTCCTTCTTCGGGAAGTTATCAGCACAAAATGTTTAAGTGTGCCACAAAACACAGTTCCTTTTTTACACTTAGCGTCATAGTTCGCATACTGTCTTTTAATAAACAACCGGATAGAAGTACACTGCAGTAGTTCAGTTAGATCAGTCATTACGCTCAATAATAACCCGTTCAAATAGCAATAAGAGTCTGAGCCTCCTACAACCACAAAATATTTTAGTCAAAATACTCATTTTTTGATTTACAGAAGTCACTTTCAGTTTTTAAAACTCGACATTACTGACTTTCCGCCGATACGGATACACATATTTTCGTGAACAACTTGCTCTTAGTTATTCCGTGAGCATGCCCGACACATGCTTGTTAGTTCGACCAAGACTGGGCGCAGATTGCGCACATTCACACATTGAGTGATTTCCGACTATTTAAAGATTGGCATAAAAACAAATTCTTACTTCGAAAACTCCACTATCCTTTGAAAATTTGCTAGGTTAAGTTTTGAGTACAAGCATTATGTTGAAAATTATTGTAAATTCTGCAGAAATCTTAGTCAAAGGATCAATCAGTTAATGAAGTATGTCATCTAGTGCATAAAATTTAGGTTAACTAAAGTACAATGGAAAAATTCGGAATATGAGAAGACGTGCTGAAAAGTAATGGCTTCAAATTTATTATGTGAAAACTCTTAAGGCTTTTTAAATAAAACAAACGTTATTATCTATATATACCTTCTTCATGTCTACAAATTTATTTCTCAACGTATCCACCCTAGCGACGAACACATTTCTCTAAACGATGGACCAGTTTGTTAATATCGTCACATCGTTGACGGAGTCTGCACCGTTCATCACTATAAAAGTGTGAAAGTGAAGTCCACGAAGGTGTTCTTTAAGCTTTGGAAACACATGAAAATCGGATGGGGCAAAGTTGGGCCTGTATGAAAGATCAAGGTCGAATCTACAACGGGGGGAGGGGGGGGGAGGGGGGGGGAGAAAGGGGCATTTGCTCCCGCAGAATTCAGTAGCTGTTTCTGCCAAATCGTAGCAAAATAATTGTCGCAGAACTGTATACATGTAAAACAAGTGCAACCAAAGATATAAGAATTTGGACTGGGGAAATTCTAAATACGGTGCCTTTTTCCGATGAGAAGTTAGTTGCATAGGACAGTGACGACAAATTACATATAGCTATCCATAGATTGAACAATGTAAGTCTAAATTACAATTTGAACAACACAAACAAAAACAAGAATAATGGCCATTTAGGAAAATTCCCGTAAGGGCTAGGACAATTACCACTATTGCAGTAATAGAACAGGTGTCACATTTCATCTGATTTGTGACGAAAATTCTGAAAAAGAGAAAGACGTAAATAATAAAATCAACGCCCATCACGATATAAACTGTAGAAAAAACGGCGACCACGAAGAAATTATGCGAATGGGCCGGAAGTCAGTGGGTGTGATGTACATGTACAGACAAAGAAAATAATTACTCTTTCAGAAAAATTTGACGGTTTATTCAAGAGAAAGAGCTTCGGAAATTGAGCAAGTAAAACAAAGCTTTCGTTCACCACTGGCCCTTACGCAAGCGATAATTCAGCTTTGTATTGATTAATAAAGTTGTTGATGTCCTGAGGGATATCGTGCCAGATTTCTACAATTGGCGGATTAGATCGGCTAAATCCCTAACTGGTTGCAGGACCCTGCCTATAATGCTTCAAGCGTGCTCAATCGGGCAGAGATCCGGCGGCATTTCTGGCCAAGGTAAGATTTGGCAAGCATGAAAACAAGCAGCAGGAACTCCCGGCGTATGTGGGCCGGTATTATCTTGATGAAATGTAAGTCTACGGGGACTTGCCATGAATGGCAACAAAACGGGACGTATGGTGTCGTCGACGTAGCTTTGTGCTGTAAGAGTGCCGCGAATGACAACCAAAAGAAATGGCACTTCAAACCATCACTCCTGGTTGTCGGGCCGTATGACGTGTGACAGTCATGTTCGTATCCCACCGCTGTCTGGGGCGTCTCGAAAATGTCTTCTCCGGTTATCGGGCCTCAGTTCGAAGCGGGACTCATCAGTGAAGACCAATCAGTCAATGAGATTGCAGGACGAAGACGTGTCTGGAGACGCCGATCGGATGCCAATCTGACTGTCGCCCGCCATGCTGCCGGGAGTGGTAGCCTGGGATCCCATTTCTTTTAATATCAGGACCCCCTTACAGCACATCACACGTCGACGGTATTCTACACCCCGTTTTGCTATCCTTCATGGCTTGCCATTCTGGACTTACATGCCCGCTCGCACACGGCGAGTTTCTACTGCTTGTCTTCTTGCTTGCCAAACAGTACCTTGCTCAGTAAGGTCTTCGTATCTCATTCTGACTGAGAACATTAGGAGCATTATGGTCGTAGCCCTCCAACCATCTCCGGATTTTCATGATCTAACGCGCCTGTTGGAAAGAATTAGGCACGTTTTCCCTCAGGACGACATCCAACAAGTCTGCTAATTAATGCCGAGCCCAGTTAACTGCTTGCATAAGGGGCAGAGGTGGAGCAACCGCGTTATTGACCTGCTCAATTTGTGAAGCTATTTCTCTTGAATAAATGATTATTTTTCCTGAAATTGTTGTCATTTGTTTATTTGGTCATGTACGTGACATCTACTGATTTATTTCTTCTGGCACGTCATTTTCTTGTCTAAGAGTATATGTTCCTTGATTAGAAGAATCTTAAAGGGAAGAACGAGAAGAGAAACTGAAATGAAATTTTATGCAGTCATGTCACTCCCCACAGTACTATCACAGCACCGTAAAGTGCAGGAAGTTAGACATTAAAATAAAAAAAAAAACACCCTAAGGCAGCTTGAAAAATGGGAACCGAAGTTCCTTGGATCAGGGAAGGGCTGCTCAAGGTAAAAGAAAATAAGAAATTACGAAATAAGGATTGAACGGGGCATACAGCCATTAACTGGAAAAGTAAACCAACGAAAGAAGGATTCGAATGAGTGTGTACTGTGTATGTCACCTCAAAAAATTCCTGGACAAACACAATCCTATTGGAAGGAGTAGCGTGGGAAGGCGGAGTAAGAGATGCTGAGGCCAGAACTGGCCATAAGGTCAAATCCTGGATTATCAAAAAATAACAGTGACACTATTTATACCAAACAGGAAAAAACAGCCTGTAGAGTTCAGTGTGTGCAACGCCAGTAGTTAATCGCAAATATTTTATGTGGTGTGTAAAGTATTCAAAAAGATTTTTACGAAGTTGTAGTTCTGAAGAAGTCGTTATTTGTTCATCTACTGAGATTTTAACATGTGTAGCGGAAGTAGGTAAAAAAAGTTTTGCCAACAGGACGGATACACTGTTGTGTCATCAGCCCTGGTATTCACACTAGCTGGCTGATCGACGTGGCAAAAGCGATGCACGCTTTTCGGGAGGACGGTAAATCAGTTTTCGGTGCTTCCATCCATGTATGGGTTCGAGTCATTTCCCTAAATCGCTTAATGCGAATGCCTGGATGGTTCCTTTGAAAGGAGACAGCTCATTTCTTTCCTCATTCTTCACCACTCTTTGCTTATGCTCCGTGTCCAATGATCTGGTCGTCGGCGATCGTTAAACTCCAATCTTCCTTCCTTTCATACTCCCTGCCTCCTTCTGCAGAACACGCCCAAAGATACTGTAATCCCCTTTTCAAAGGTGCGTAAATGCGTAGAAATATTTTATACTTCCACTAAAATAATTGTTTCTTTGTCCCTTAACTAAGAATTTACAAGGACCGCCCACATGGACAAATGGCGCTAATGTTACCTGTGGGGATACACTTTTTCTTGTGAATACCGACTCTTCTGTGGTAACTTCAAACTGAAAACACAGACAACGCGATATCAGCGAATCCTCGTCTTTCAGCAAATCTGACTGGGACTGCCAGGTGCGCCGATACAGCCCATCACTCACAAACGACAGATAAGCTGAACACACATAAACGCAATCAGAAACCACACGGCAGAACGGCATTTTTTATGGTAAAAAAAATGGAAATGTCGTGTGGCTAGGGCCTCCCGTCGGGTAGACCGTTCGCCTGGTGCAGGTCTTTCGATTTGACGCCACTTCGGCGACCTGCGCGTCGATGGGGATGAAATGATGATGAATTTTTTATGGTAAGAACTGACCAGACACTACACTGCAGCTGATCCAGGAGATATCGTCGTTGCTAACCCCCCCGTCGGCCCCCCTCCCTGCGCCTACGCCCCCCTCCGCCCCCCCCCTCCCCGACACAAAGATTACTCAACATATAATACTATTAACGTTACCTCACACCCATGCACCAACTATCGCTGGTTGAAGCGCAAATCGGCCAGTACTGACCAGACATTACACTGCAGCTGATCCAGGAGATATCGTCGTTGCTAACCCCCCGTCGGCCCCCCTCCCTGCGCCTACGCCCCCCTCCGCCCCCCCCCTCCCCGACACAAAGATTACTCAACATATAATACTATTAACGTTACCTCACACCCATGCACCAACTATCGCTGGTTGAAGCGCAAATCGGCCAGTAGTCTTACTTCCCGTGCAGACTGTCGTGGAGATTTTTTTTCTCACATCGCCCATGTTCGGGCACTCCTCTCCCACCTCTCCACCTCCCCCCCCCTCCCCGCCCTAAAACCACTATGCTTCAAAATCTTTATGTCTGCTATCTCATGGGACTTCAATTCTGAGGTCATCAGTCCCCTAGAACTTAGAACTACTTAAACCAAAATAACCTAAGGACATCACACACACCCATGCCCGAGGCAGGATTCGAACCTGCGCCTAGAACCGCTCAGCCAGAGGAAACAGGATTTACGAAAACTAAATTTCCAGATGACAAACTACCATTATCTCATCAAGTACATCGGGTCCTTGTAAGCCATCAACCTGATTATCTGTAGTCTCTGTCACCTCCGCGGTAGCATGTCAGTCTTTGCCCTGAAGCTAATAATCTTTTCCAGCGTTTGAGGATGTTCGTTTGAAAAACTTTACGCAGCACCACAGTACTTATTGCATCTTTTATTTTTTGTTCATTAGCTTCAAAGTTATATTGTTGGGACGATGACCAGTTCTTCCTTCTTCGGGAAGTTATCAGCACAAAATGTTTAAGTGTGCCACAAAACACAGTTCCTTTTTTACACTTAGCGTCATAGTTCGCATACTGTCTTTTAATAAACAACCGGATAGAAGTACACTGCAGTAGTTCAGTTAGATCAGTCATTACGCTCAATAATAACCCGTTCAAATAGCAATAAGAGTCTGAGCCTCCTACAACCACAAAATATTTTAGTCAAAATACTCATTTTTTGATTTACAGAAGTCACTTTCAGTTTTTAAAACTCGACATTACTGACTTTCCGCCGATACGGATACACATATTTTCGTGAACAACTTGCTCTTAGTTATTCCGTGAGCATGCCCGACACATGCTTGTTAGTTCGACCAAGACTGGGCGCAGATTGCGCACATTCACACATTGAGTGATTTCCGACTATTTAAAGATTGGCATAAAAACAAATTCTTACTTCGAAAACTCCACTATCCTTTGAAAATTTGCTAGGTTAAGTTTTGAGTACAAGCATTATGTTGAAAATTATTGTAAATTCTGCAGAAATCTTAGTCAAAGGATCAATCAGTTAATGAAGTATGTCATCTAGTGCATAAAATTTAGGTTAACTAAAGTACAATGGAAAAATTCGGAATATGAGAAGACGTGCTGAAAAGTAATGGCTTCAAATTTATTATGTGAAAACTCTTAAGGCTTTTTAAATAAAACAAACGTTATTATCTATATATACCTTCTTCATGTCTACAAATTTATTTCTCAACGTATCCACCCTAGCGACGAACACATTTCTCTAAACGATGGACCAGTTTGTTAATATCGTCACATCGTTGACGGAGTCTGCACCGTTCATCACTATAAAAGTGTGAAAGTGAAGTCCACGAAGGTGTTCTTTAAGCTTTGGAAACACATGAAAATCGGATGGGGCAAAGTTGGGCCTGTATGAAAGATCAAGGTCGAATCTACAACGGGGGGAGGGGGGGGAGGGGGGGGAGAAAGGGGGCATTTGCTCCCGCAGAATTCAGTAGCTGTTTCTGCCAAATCGTAGCAAAATAATTGTCGCCGAACTGTATACATGTAAAACAAGTGCAACCAAAGATATAAGAATTTGGACTGGGGAAATTCTAAATACGGTGCCTTTTTCCGATGAGAAGTTAGTTGCATAGGACAGTGACGACAAATTACATATAGCTATCCATAGATTGAACAATGTAAGTCTAAATTACAATTTGAACAACACAAACAAAAACAAGAATAATGACCATTTAGGAAAATTCCCGTAAGGGCTAGGACAATTACCACTATTGCAGTAATAGAACAGGTGTCACATTTCATCTGATTTGTGACGAAAATTCTGAAAAAGAGAAAGACGTAAATAATAAAATCAACGCCCATCACGATATAAACTGTAGAAAAAACAGCGACCACGAAGAAATTATGCGAATGGGCCGGAAGTCAGTGGGTGTGATGTACATGTACAGACAAAGAAAATAATTACTCTTTCAGAAAAATTTGACGGTTTATTCAAGAGAAAGAGCTTCGGAAATTGAGCAAGTAAAACAAAGCTTTCGTTCACCACTGGCCCTTACGCAAGCGATAATTCAGCTTTGTATTGATTAATAAAGTTGTTGATGTCCTGAGGGATATCGTGCCAGATTTCTACAATTGGCGGATTAGATCGGCTAAATCCCTAACTGGTTGCAGGACCCTGCCTATAATGCTTCAAGCGTGCTCAATCGGGCAGAGATCCGGCGGCATTTCTGGCCAAGGTAAGATTTGGCAAGCATGAAAACAAGCAGCAGGAACTCCCGGCGTATGTGGGCCGGTATTATCTTGATGAAATGTAAGTCTACGGGAACTTGCCATGAATGGCAACAAAACGGGACGTATGGTGTCGTCGACGTAGCTTTGTGCTGTAAGAGTGCCGCGAATGACAACCAAAAGAAATGGCACTTCAAACCATCACTCCTGGTTGTCGGGCCGTATGACGTGTGACAGTCATGTTCGTATCCCACCGCTGTCTGGGGCGTCTCGAAAATGTCTTCTCCGGTTATCGGGCCTCAGTTCGAAGCGGGACTCATCAGTGAAGACCAATCAGTCAATGAGATTGCAGGACGAAGACGTGTCTGGAGACGCCGATCGGATGCCAATCTGACTGTCGCCCGCCATGCTGCCGGGAGTGGTAGCCTGGGATCCCATTTCTTTTAATATCAGGACCCCCTTACAGCACATCACACGTCGACGGTATTCTACACCCCGTTTTGCTATCCTTCATGGCTTGCCATTCTGGACTTACATGCCCGCTCGCACACGGCGAGTTTCTACTGCTTGTCTTCTTGCTTGCCAAACAGTACCATGCCCAGTAAGGTCTTCGTATCTCATTCTGACTGAGAACATTAGGAGCATTATGGTCGTAGCCCTCCAACCATCTCCGGATTTTCATGATCTAACGCGCCTGTTGGAAAGAATTAGGCACGTTTTCCCTCAGGATGACATCCAACAAGTCTGCTAATTAATGCCGAGCCCAGTTAACTGCTTGCATAAGGGGCAGAGGTGGAGCAACCGCGTTATTGACCTGCTCAGTTTGTGAAGCTATTTCTCTTGAATAAATGATTATTTTTCCTGAAATTGTTGTCATTTGTTTATTTGGTCATGTACGTGACATCTACTGATTTATTTCTTCTGGCACGTCATTTTCTTGTCTAAGAGTATATGTTCCTTGATTAGAAGAATCTTAAAGGGAAGAACGAGAAGAGAAACTGAAATGAAATTTTATGCAGTCATGTCACTCCCCACAGTACTATCACAGCACCGTATAGTGCAGGAAGTTAGACATTAAAATAAAAAAAAACACCCTAAGGCAGCTTGAAAAATGGGAAACGAAGTTCCTTGGATCAGGGAAGGGCTGCTCAAGGTAAAAGAAAATAAGAAATTACGAAATAAGGGTTGAACTGGGCATACAGCCATTAACTGGAAAAGTAAACCAACGAAAGAAGGATTCGAATGAGTGTGTACTGTGTATGTCACCTCAAAAAATTCCTGGACAAACACAATCCTATTGGAAGGAGTAGCGTGGGAAGGCGGAGTAAGAGATGCTGAGGCCAGAACTGGCCATAAGGTCAAATCCTGGATTATCAAAAAATAACAGTGACACTATTTATACCAAACAGGAAAAAACAGCCTGTAGAGTTCAGTGTGTGCAACGCCAGTAGTTAGTCGCAAATATTTTATGTGGTGTGTAAAGTATTCAAAAAGATTTTTACGAAGTTGTAGTTCTGAAGAAGTCGTTATTTGTTCATCTACTGAGATTTTAACATGTGTAGCGGAAGTAGGTAAAAAACGTTTTGCCAACAGTACGGATACACTGTTGTGTCATCAGCCCTGGTGTTCACACTAGCTGGCTGATCGACGTGGCAAAAGCGATGCACGCATTTCGGGAGGACGGTAAATCAGTTTTCGGTGCTTCCATCCATGTATGGGTTCGAGTCATTTCCCTAAATCGCTTAATGCGAATGCCTGGATGGTTCCTTTGAAAGGAGACAGCTCATTTCTTTCCTCATTCTTCACCACTCTTTGCTTATGCTCCGTGTCCAATGATCTGGTCGTCGGCGATCGTTAAACTCCAATCTTCCTTCCTTTCATACTCCCTGCCTCCTTCTGCAGAACACGCCCAAAGATACTGTAATCTCCTTTTCAAAGGTGCGTAAATGCGTAGAAATATTTTATACTTCCACTAAAATAATTGTTTCTTTGTCCCTTAACTAAGAATTTACAAGGACCGCCTACATGGACAAATGGCGCTAATGTTACCTGTGGGGATACACTTTTTCTTGTGAATACCGACTCTTCTGTGGTAACTTCAAACTGAAAACACAGACAACGCGATATCAGCGAATCCTCGTCTTTCAGCAAATCTGACTGGGACTGCCAGGTGCGCCGATACAGCCCATCACTCACAAATGACAGATAAGCTGAACACACATAAACGCAATCAGAAACCACACGGCAGAACGGCATTTTTTATGGTAAGAACTGACCAGACACTACACTGCAGCTGATCCAGGAGATATCGTCGTTGCTAACCCTCCCTCGGCCCCCCTCCCCGCGCCCCCGCCCCCCCCCCCCCGCCCCCCCACCCCCCTCCCCGACACAAAGATTACTCAACATATAATACTATTAACGTTACTTCACACCCATGCACCAACTATCGCTGGTTGAAGCGCAAATCGGCCAGTAGTCTTACTTCCCGTGCAGACTGTCGTGGACATTTTTTTTCTCACATCGCCCATGTTCGGGCACTCCTCTCCCACCTCTCCACCTCCCCCCCCCCTCCCCGCCCTAAAACCACTATGCTTCAAAATCTTTATGTCTGCTATCTCATAAATGGTACCGTGTTAAGAAGTGTCCAAAAATGGCTCTGAGCACTATGGGACTTCAATTCTGAGGTCATCAGTCCCCTAGAACTTAGAACTACTTAAACCAAAATAAGCTAAGGACATCACACACACCCATGCCCGAGGCAGGATTCGAACCTGCGCCTAGAACCGCTCAGCCACTCCGGCCGGCTGTTAAGAAGTGTATACACACCCAGAGGTGTGGGCATCACAGATCTACATCTTGTGAACCTCGATAGAATACTAATTCTCTCACAAACATGAGAGTCGAAATTTTTATAAAGGGCACCACGTTAGCATAGACTTGGGTGCGAAGACCTCTACTTCTGTTTACAACAAAAAAAATTATGGCTACCTTGTTTCGAAATCTTCAGCATTTCCGGAAATATTAGGTTGGTACATAAGTTCGGAGCGTTCTTGATTTGCATGTTGGTATTCCGCTTCATATGGGTTTATTTATCGATTCACATTTTTTATTTATAGTTCACTGTTATTATCTGAATTTACATATTGTCATTTTGTCATTTGGAATAATTAATGGAGCTGTCGACACTAGAAAATAGAGTACCAAGTGAGAAATTTCCTACATATTCTTCTGTTTGAGTCAATAGAGGAGCGACAGTTGTGGAGGTAACCAGAAATATTTGCGCGGTATATGTGGATAATGGCATTGGACAGAGGACGGCAAGAAAATACTTTTCTCGTTTTAAGGACGATCATTTTGGCATCAATGACTCTCTACATTCAGGAAGACCTTCGGGGTTAGATGAAGAGCGTTTAAATGCTTAAATCCAGAATTATCCACGTCAGTGTACTTGACAACTGTCAGACGTGATGAACTGTGATCATTCCACCATCGTGCGACATTTACCTGCAGCGGGGGAGGTTCAAAAATCGGGCGTATGGGTACCGCATGCTGTAAGCGAAAGCCACAAAAATCAGTGGGTGGCCATCTCTGCTAGCTCGTCATCAGCTGTCTGAAGAACGACACCAAGCAGTAATATTGTACACCGTTTCTAGTGTCGGGAAATGGTGTGTTTTTACTCTCATAAGGAAAAGAAAGGAATCGTTGAGCCAAAACAAAGCAGCAACTCACCATACAGACACCTGCGCGAATCCACAAAAGATTGCATCTAATGGAACAGCGATGCTATGGTCTACTAGGAATTGCTTCCCTGAGGTGTAAGCATCACTGCTGACGTTTGTCGTCAACAACTGAGACGTCTTGAAAACGCAATCCAACGATGACGACCAGGAAGACTGCGTTAAGTGATGTTACTCCACAACACATCTATATCTACATCTACATCTACATTTATATTCCGCAAGCCACCCAATGGTGTGTGGCGGAGGGCACTTTACGTGCCACTGTCATTACCTCCCTTTCCTGTTCCAGTCGCGTATGGTTCGCGGGAAGAACGACTGTCTGAAAGCCTCCGTGCACGCTCTAATCTCTCTAATTTTACATTCGTGATCTCCTCGGGAGGTATAAGTAGGGGGAAGCAATATATTCGATACCTCATCCAGAAACGCACCCTCTCGAAACCTGGCGAGCAAGCTACACCGCGATGCAGAGCGCCTCTCTTGCAGAGTGTGCCACTTGAGTTTATTAAACATCTCCGTAACGCTATCACGGTTACCAAATAACCCTGTGACGAAACGCGCCGCTTTTCTTTGGATCTTCTCTATCTCCTCCGTCAAACCGATCTGGTACGGATCCCACACTGATGAGCAATACTCAAGTATAGGTCGAACGAGTGTTTTGTAAGCCACCTCCTTTGTTGATGGACTACATTTTCTAAGCACTCTCCCAATGAATCTCAACCTGGTACCCGCCTTACCAACAATTAATTTTATATGATCATTCCACTTCAAATCGTTCCGCACGCATACTCCCAGCTATTTTACAGAAGTAACTGCTACCAGTGTTTGTTCCGCTATCATATAATCATACAATAAAGGATCCTTCTTTCTATGTATTCGCAATACATTGCATTTGTCTATGTTAAGGGACAGTTGCCACTCCCTGCACCAAGTGCCTATCCGCTGCAGATCTTCCTGCATTTCGCTACAATTTTCTAATGCTGCAACTTCTCTGTATACTACATCATCATCCGCGAAAAGCCGCATGGAACTTCCGACACTATCTACTAGGTCATTTATATATATTGTGAAAAGCAATGGTCCCATAACACTCCCCTGTGCACGCTAGAGGTTACTTTAACGTCTGTAGACGTCTCTCCATTGATAACAACATGCTGTGTTCTGTTTGCTAAAAACTCTTCAATCAAGCCACACAGCTGGTCTGATATTCCGTAGGCTCTTACTTTGTTTATCAGGCGACAGCGCGGAACTGTATCGAACGCCTTCCGGAAGTCAAGAAAAATAGCATCTACCTGGGAGCCTGTATCTAATACTTTCTGGGTCTCATGAATAAATAAAGCGAGTTGGGTGTCACACGATCGCTGTTTCCGGAATCCATGTTGATTCCTACATAGTAGATTCTGGGTTTCCAAAAACGACATGATACTCGAGTAAAAAACATGTTCTAAAATTCTACAACAGATCGACGTCAGAGATATAGGTCTATAGTTTTGCGCATCTGCTCGACGACCCTTCTTGAAGACTGGGACTACCTGTGCTCTTTTCCAATCATTTGGAACCCTCCGTTCCTCTAGAGACTTGCGGTACACGGCTGTTAGAAGGGAGGCAAGTTCTTTCGCGTACTCTGTGTAGTACATGGATACTCTGCAAATCACGCCGGCCAGGGTGGCCGTGCGGTTCTGGGCGCTACAGTCTGGAGCCGAGCGACCGCTACGGTCGCAGGTTCGAATCCTGCCTCGGGCATGGATGTGTGTGATGTCCTTAGGTTAGTTAGGTTTAATTAGTTCTAAGTTCTAGGCGACTGATGACCTCAGAAGTTAAGTCGCATAGTGCTCAGAGCCATTTGAACCATCTGAAAATCACATTCAAGTGCCTTCACAATTCTCTATTACTCCAATCTCGTATATCACGCGGGAAGAATGAACACCTATATTTTTCCGTACGAGCTCTGATTTCCCTTATTTTATTCTTGTGATCGTTCGTCCCTATGTAAGTCGGTGTCAACAAAATATTTTCGCATTCGGAGGAGAAAGTTGATGATTGGAATTTCGTAAGAAGATTCCGTCGCAACGAAAAACGCCTTTCTTTTAATGATGTACATCCTAAATCCTGAATCATTTCTGTGACTCTGTCTCTCATATTTCGCGATAATACAAACCGTGCTGCCTTCCTTTGAACTTTTCCAATGTACTCAGTCAGTCCTATCTGGTAAGCATCTCACACCGCGCAACAGTATTCTAAAAGAGGACAGACAAGCGTAGTGTAGGCAGTCTCCTTAATAGGTCTGTTACATTTTCTAAGTGTCCTGCCAATGAAACGCAGTCTTTGGTTAACCTTCCCCACAACATTTTCTATGTGTTCCTTCCAATTTAAATTGTTCGTAATTGTAATTCCTAGGTATTTAGTTGAATTTACGGCTTTTAGATTAGACTGGTTTATAGTGTAACCGAAGTTTAACGTGTTCGTTTTAGCACTCATGTCGATGACCTCACACTTCTCGTTATTTAAGGTCAACTGCCACTTTTCGCACCATTTCGATATTTCTTCTAAATCCTTTTGCAGTTTGTTTTGATCTTCTGATGACTTTATTAGTCGATAAACGACAGCGTCATCTGCAAACAACCGATGACAGCTGTTCAGGTTGTCTGCCAAATCGTTTATATACACTCCTGGAAATTGAAATAAGAACACCGTGAATTCATTGTCCCAGGAAGGGGAAACTTTATTGACACATTCCTGGGGTCAGATATATCACATGATCACACTGACAGAACCACAGGCACATAGACACAGGCAACAGAGCATGCACAATGTCGGCACTAGTACAGTGTATATCCACCTTTCGCAGCAATGCAGGCTGCTATTCTCCCATGGAGACGATCGTAGAGATGCTGGATGTAGTCCTGTGGAATGGCTTGCCATGCCATTTCCACCTGGCGCCTCAGTTGGACCAGCGTTCGTGCTGGACGTGCAGACCGCGTGAGACGACGCTTCATCCAATCCCAAACATGCTCAATGGGGGACAGATCCGGAGATCTTGCTGGCCAGAGTAGTTGACTTACACCTTCTAGAGCACGTTGGGTGGCACGGGATACACGCGGACGTGCATTGTCCTGTTGGAACAGCAAGTTCCCTTGCCGGTCTAGGAATGGTAGAACGATGGGTTCGATGACGGTTTGGATGTACCGTGCACTATTCAGTGTCCCCTCGACGATCACCAGTGGTGTACGGCCAGTGTAGGAGATCGCTCCCCACACCATGATGCCGGGTGTTGGCCCTGTGTGCCTCGGTCGTATGCAGTCCTGATTGTGGCGCTCACCTGCACGGCGCCAAACACGCATACGACCATCATTGGCACCAAGGCAGAAGCGACTCTCATCGCTGAAGACGACACGTCTGCATTCGTCCCTCCATTCACGCCTGTCGCGACACCACTGGAGGCGGGCTGCACGATGTTGGGGCGTGAGCGGAAGACGGCCTAACGGTGTGCGGGACCGTAGCCCAGCTTCATGGAGACGGTTGCGAATGGTCCTCGCCGATACCCCAGGAGCAACAGTGTCCCTAATTTGCTGGGAAGTGGCGGTGCGGTCCCCTACGGCACTGCGTAGGATCCTACGGTCTTGGCGTGCATCCGTGCGTCGCTGCGGTCCGGTCCCAGGTCGACGGGCACGTGCACCTTCCGCCGACCACTGGCGACAACATCGATGTACTGTGGAGGCCTGACGCCCCACGTGTTGAGCAATTCGGCGGTACGTCCACCCGGCCTCCCGCATGCCCACTATACGCCCTCGCTCAAAGTCCGTCAGCTGCACATACGGTTCACGTCCACGCTGTCGCGGCATGCTACCAGTGTTAAAGACTGCGATGGAGCTCCGTATGCCACGGCAAACTGGCTGACACTGACAGCGGCGGTGCACAAATGCTGCGCAGCTAGCGCCATTCGACGGCCAACACCGCGGTTCCTGGTGTGTCCGCTGTGCCGTGCGTGTGATCATTGCTTGTACAGCCCTCTCGCAGTGTCCGGAGCAAGTATGGTGGGTCTGACACACCGGTGTCAATGTGTTCTTTTTTCCATTTCCAGGAGTGTAGATAAGGAACAGCGAAGGGCCTATAACACTACCTTTGGGGACGCCAGAAATTTCTGTTTTAATCGATGACTTTCCGTCAATTACAACAAACTGTGACCTCCCTGACAGGAAACGGCCGCCCTCCCGCATTCTGCTAGACTGACAAAAACAGTATACAGGAGTCGGGTTGGGAAGACATTCCGCACCCGCCCTATTTACCTGATCTTACGCCCTCAGATTTTCATTTGTTCTCTCTCTGTGGAACAACCTGCAAGGAAATTCCTTTCCCGATGAAAATGTGCTCCAAACACGCCTCGACGAGTTCCTCGCCTCAAAACCAAGTGACTTCTACAGTCAGGAATCGAAAAGTTACACTAGCGTAACCAGATTGTTTTAAATAGTGAAGGAGAATATGTTATGATGGCTAAAGGCTCTGTTATGTGTATCTGTTGTGTTTATGAAACTTTTGAAAAAACGCTAAGAACTGCCAACTGCCAATATGACTCACTCTGCCCTGTATAATTCGCTCATTCACTACTGCGAAAGATGTGCATACAGAATGAGACCTGTCCCGTCTATTTGTCACTGAATGAGAGATGTTGAGTGAGATAAACTGCCCGGTGTGCATTCTCTCTCTCTCTCTCTCTCTCTCTTTCTCTCGCTCTAACTTATTTGCCCGAGTAACCAAAGCGGAAACAAACAGCGAGATAGTGAGGTGGAGTTCTTGCTGGTGACAGCGGCGTGGGGCATCTGGCCCGTTCCGCAGGCCTCGTTCGGCAAATGAAGTGTGAAGCGGAGAAGAGCGTCGCCAAGTTGGCAGCCGCAAGAGGGGCTGTCGCCAAAGTGTCGGCTCGCCCTTGCAAGTAGTTTGGCGGGCGCCCGCTCCGCGGCGCGAGTGAGACCGCGATAGGCGGCGCGCTGCAGCGGTGGGGTGTGCAGACGACATACACTCTGCTGCGGCCGACCCGCGCAAGAACTACCCGTCTCCGCAAAGGGGGTGACCCGGCGTCGCAGTGCAGCGAAATGAGCATCAGAACTCCGGGACTCCGTCGTCTCTGACACGATCTTAACTCAGAATATGGGCATGCACTGCGGTCCCGGATAGCGGAGACTGAAGACGACGACGTGCATAGAGAGCACGGAGACGTAAAACCTGGCAGAATAGAATGTATTACGAAACTATGACTACAAATGGTTGCTCTTAATCACCGACGTTTTTCTAATCTCTCTCGTCTAAATTAAACTGAATCAGTTATGCATCTTCAAACATTTCCTTTAATGTCGCAGAGACCTAGACTTACTCGCTATATCGCCCATTTACAAGTAATCGTTAATGCCTTGAAAGTTTAATAAGTCAACCTGACTACTGTCGTTTATCGCATTTTTACTTCGGCAATGCACATTTCTAAGTTACAGCTTCATCATCAGGTTTTCAGTTCTTACGCACAGACGATCATGGCTACGTCATCACGACAGACATACACTATGTGATCAAAAGTACCGGGACACCCCCAAAAAAATAAGTTTTTTATATTAGGTGCAATGTGCTGCCACCTACTGCCAGGTACTCCTTATCAGCGACCTCAGTAGTCATTAGGCATCGTGAGAGAGCAGAATTGGGCGCTCCGCGGAACTCAGGGACTTCGAACGTGTTCAGGCGATTGGGTGTCACTTGTGTCAAACGTTTGTACTCGAGATTTCCACACTCCTAAACATCCCTAGGTCTAATGTTTCCGATGTGATATGAAGTGGAAACATGAAGGGACACATACAGCACAAAAGCCTACAGCTCGACCTCGTTTGTTGACTGACAGAGACCGCCGACATTTGAAGAGGGTCGTAATGTTTAATAGGCACACGTCTATCCAGACCATCACACAGGAATTCCAAACTGCAGCAGGATCCACTGCAAGTGCTATGACAGTTAGGCGGGAGGTGAGAAAACTTGGAGCAGCTGCTCATAAGTCACACGTCATGCCGAACGACGCCTCGTTTCATGCAAGGGGCGTAAATATTGGACGATTGAACAGTGGTAAAACGTTGTGTGGAGTGACAAATCACGGTACACAATGTGGCGATCCGATGGAAGGGTGTGGGTATGGCGAATGCCCGGTGAACGTCATCTGCCAGAGCGTGTAGGACCAACACTGAAATTCAGAGGCGGTGGTGTTACGGTGTGGTCGTGTTTTCCTGGAGAGGGCTTGCACCCCTTGTTGTTTTGTGTATCACTATCACATTACAGGCCTACATTGATGTTTTAAGCACCTTCTTGCTTCCCACTGTTGAAGAGCAATTCGGGGATGGCGATTGCATCCATCGAGCACCTATTCATAATGCACGGCCTGTGGCGGTGTAGTTACACGACAATAACATCACTGTAATGAACTGGCCTGCACAGAGTCCTTACCTGAATCATATAGAACACCTCTGGGATGTTTTGGAACTCCGGCTTTGTTCCAGGCCTCACCGACCAATATCGATACCTCTCTTCAGTGCAGTAATCAGTGAAGAACGGGCTGCCATTCTCTAAGAAACCTTCCAGCACCTGATTGAACGTAAGCCTGTGAGAGCGGCATCTGTGATCAAGGCTAAGAGTGGTCCAACACCATACTGAATTGCAGCATTACCGGCGGAGGGCGCCACGAGCTTGTAAGTCGTTTTCAGCCAGCTGTTTGGATACTTTTGATCACATAGTGTACGTATCAGCGAAATCTGCTGACTGCTGCTGTACACGAGGTATGAGAGAAAAGTAATGAGACAGTTTCTTATCTACCACAGTTTTTATTTATTTGTTTTCTTCAAACAGCAATATTGTCTCCTTAAATGGGGCAGCGGCAGCTAGCTACACAGTGGCGAAGTCGCTGTTCCTGGTCTTGGTAGCAGCGCTGAAAGGCGTCAACTAGTAAGACCTTTAAAGTATCAGTCACATTTTTGAATGTTCTCCAGAGTCCCAAACTGAAGTCCTTTTAAGACATTTTTCAATTTCGGAAAAAGAAAAAAATCACAATGCCTCAGATCAGGTGAATAAGGGGGCTGTGGAACAACAGGAATGTCTTTTGAGGTCAAAATTTCCGTGATGGGAATGGCCGTGTGACTAGGGGCGTTGTCATGACCCAGCATCCACTTGTCTGCAATGTGCAAAATTCCGGTCAAAATTTGATGTGCGATCAAAGTTTTTAACACGCCACCCATCATCCTTATTGTTAAACGTCTATCTAATCTCTCAAGATCACGCACACGTTCGGCATTTCGTCGGGTTTTGGAGCTTAAGGTCCGCCAGAGCGTGGTTCGTCTTCGAGGTGTTCTCGCCCTTCCAAAAATGATTTTTGGCAGCGAAAAGCTTATGCTCTCGATAAGGAAAGTTCCCCATAGGCTTTTTCGAAGGTTACACTCGCTGATTCCTCAAGCTTAACACAAAATTTTACTGTATAACGTTGTTCAAAATTCCTCTGTTTCATTTTCTTAACACACAACAAAAACACAACTTCACTGATGGCACTCTCAAAAATCACGTGATGGCTGTACGGAGCTGAAACTCGCACTGAGCATCTGGAAGGGATGAACTCCGAGGTGCACACGAGCAGAACAACACAGCGCTGCCAGATCGCTCGTGCTGTTATCAGTCTCACTACTTTCCTCCCACACCTCGTATGACGTCACAACGATGTAGCTAGAAAAGACAGTAGGCGTATTCTATTGTTACACGCTCAGTTCACTTCAGGCTGTCTCCATCTGTCAAGAACAGCCACTATGACTACCAAGAAATCAATGTATCTTTAAGTTATCACATGAAGATAACGATTTGCTGGTACTCTGGTCATGGATTTTTGTTGTACTTTGTGCCAGGTTACCAATTACTTCATTAATACGGGTAGACAATATGAGGTCGTTGTTAGGTAGTGATCATACTGAGGGTGACCACACATCCTCACCATAGCCCATTAGTTAAACTGTAGTCCATCCAGAATGATCAAATTTTCTTTATTAATTTTGTAGGAACTGGATGTACACTCCTGGAAATGGAAAAAAGAACACATTGATACCGGTGTGTCAGACCCACCATACTTGCTCCGGACACTGCGAGAGGGCTGTACAAGCAATGATCACACGCACGGCACAGCGGACACACCAGGAACCGCGGTGTTAGCCGTCGAATGGCGCTAGCTGCGCAGCATTTGTGCACCGCCGCCGTCAGTGTCAGCCAGTTTGCCGTGGCCTACGGAGCTCCATCGCAGTCTTTAACACTGGTAGCATGCCGCGACAGCGTGGACGTGAACCGTATGTGCAGTTGACGGACTTTGAGCGAGGGCGTATAGTGGGCATGTCGGAGGCCGGGTGGACGTACCGCCGAATTGCTCAACACGTGGGGCGTGAGGTCTCCACAGTACATCGATGTTGTCGCCAGTGGTCGGCGGAAGGTCCACGTGCCCGTCGACCTGGGACCGGACCGTAGCGACGCACGGATGCACGCCAAGACCGTAGGATCCTACGCAGTGCCGTAGGGGACCGCACCGCCACTTCCCAGCAAATTAGGGACACTGTTGCTCCTGGGGTATCGGCGAGGACCATTCGCAACCGTCTCCATGAAGCTGGGCTACGGTCCCGCACACCGTTAGGCCGTCTTCGGCTCACGCCCCAACATCGTGCAGCCCGCCTCCAGTGGTGTCGCGACAGGCGTGAATGGAGGGACGAATGGAGACGTGTCGTCTTCAGCGATGAGAGTCGCTTCTGCCTTGGTGCCAATGATGGTCGTATGCGTGTTTGGCGCCGTGCAGGTGAGCGCCACAATCAGGACTGCATACGACCGAGGCACACAGGGCCAACACCCGGCATCATGGTGTGGGGAGCGATCTCCTACACTGGCCATACACCACTGGTGATCGTCGAGGGGACACTGAATAGTGCACGGTACATCCAAACCGTCATCGAACCCATCGTTCTACCATTCCTAGACCGGCAAGGGAACTTGCTGTTCCAACAGGACAATGCACGTCCGCATGTATCCCGTGCCACCCAACGTGCTCTAGAAGGTGTAAGTCAATTACCCTGGCCAGCAAGATCTCCGGATCTGTCCCCCATTGAGCATGTTTGGGACTGGATGAAGCGTCGTCTCACGCGGTCTGCACGTCCAGCACGAACGCTGGTCCAACTGAGGCGCCAGGTGGAAATGGCATGGCAAGCCGTTCCACAGGACTACATCCAGCATCTCTACGATCGTCTCCATGGGAGAATAGCAGCCTGCATTGCTGCGAAAGGTGGATATACACTGTACTAGTGCCGACATTGTGCATGCTCTGTTGCCTGTGTCTATGTGCCTGTGGTTCTGTCAGTGTGATCATGTGATGTATCTGACCCCAGGAATGTGTCAATAAAGTTTCCCCTTCCTGGGACAATGAATTCACGGTGTTCTTATTTCAATTTCCAGGAGTGTATATATCTAATAAAATCACTTTTCCCAAACACATAATATATTTAGCCAAACCACATAAATAGTCTCAATTTAGTCTCGGATGTCCGTATATTTAACTCACTTTTCATAAAAAACTGCTAAAAGTAATACTAAACAAGTGTTTTCTAACTTGCACGTCCCAAAAGTTCAGTAAATCGTAAGTGCTCGTAAGTGTTATCGTACATTATTAAAAGCCAACGCAATAACATTTACCGAAAATATTTAAGTCTACACATGCTCTCAGCAACCCATCTTCCGAATTTTGAGCCTCTCCGTAACACTATCGAGCTTACAAAAAGAATTCGTGATGAAACGTGACACTTATCGTTGGATCTCTGTCTCACTCCCTCTGTCTCTCTTGTTAACCCTACTCTTTAATGATACGAAATTGGTGGAGAATACTCAGTAGTTGTTCAGACAAGTTTTTGTAAGCCTATTCTTTTGCGGATGAGCTAGATTTTCTTAAGATTCTAATGGAACTCAGTCTGGTATCTGCTTCTTTTACAGTACATTTATGTGGTGATACCACTTTAGAACCTAGTCAGTTACCTGTGGAAAATTTTACGGTTTTGCTGTGAAAAGGAGTCAATAAAACCCGTCTCATAAATATTCAGTGCAACTTATGCATTGAGATGCTGACAGCAGCTACTTCTCTTGTTTATGTTTTCGCTGTTACGTCAACACTTAGACTGTGTCGAAAGGAGAGTGAGGTCCCGAGTTCGAGTCTCGGTCGGGCACACAGTTTTAATCTGCCAGGAAGTTTCATATCAGCGCACACTCCGCTGCAGAGTGAAAATCTCATTCTGGAGTAGGATGAACGTTTAACAAGCTGGTCTTCCCTTTCCGGGACCCCTACTTCCAATGTACCAGGAGCTCTCCATTGCAGTTCGTTGCGTAATTAGTGCCCTCACGAAAATGTACCAAGATAGCTCTCTCACGTGTCCTCTCTAAATATAACAACATCACATGGTGCCTCTCCCTCAAACATTCAGTTCTCTGTTGGGAATTTCGTGATACAACAGACTCTAATATGAACATACAACGTAGACTTTAGCCCCCACCCCCATCCCCATTAGTTTCAGTTAGGTAGTTTGTTTCAGGATTGCTGCTGTTAGAATTTACAAGCACGTATTTGCATACTTTCGGTAGGGTCTAAATAAATCCTACTTTTTCCACCAGCTGTATAATCCCAGCGGTTAACTGCACTTCGTACAGTTATAAACTGTCTGCAAAGATCCAGTATCTCTTGATGGGCCTGCATTGACTCGAAAGCTGTGCAATGGGCAGATAAATGTTTTAGACTAATCTCAGTTTTCGCACACATCAACCGCTTGTTCATTAATCAGGCCTCGCCGGTTTCCTCCAACTTCTTGCTATGTTGCAAACATTTGTCTGGTCGTCGAATCGGATGGCAGAAGGAAATAGTTACAAACATACCAGCTCATCTGAACTCCTTTTAACTAACGAAATCAAGAGAATCTGAAACAAAAGCAACCCCCTGGGATTACAAATATGAATCTAGCAACCAATTTGTACATAGGTTGGCAGCTTGAATATTAAGCTAGTGAAGGTAAGTCGTTAATTCTATAATAACTGTCAATTAAGTTAATATTACACCGTAACGAAGTTAATTAGAGTCTTTTTTACATTATCTATTGAAGGTTTCACTCGTTTCAAAGTATTTCTCGAAAAAAAAAAAAAAAAACCATAACGTAAGGACTGGTTCAAATGGTTCAAATGGCTCTGAGCACTATGGGACTCAAATCTTAGGTCATAACTCCCCTAGAACTGAGAACTACTTAAACCTAACTAACCTAAGGACATCACACACACCCATGCCCGAGGCAGGATTCGAACCTGCGACCGTAGCAGTCCCGCGGTTCCGGACTGCAGCGCCAGAACCGCTAGACCACCGCGGCCGGCATAAGGACTGGTTTCCGCCTACTTTAGACGTAGGTTTTCACACAAATTTAAGATATTTCTTTAAGTATTAAATGAAGAATTTAGGTTGTTTTCATTACACATATATTTAGTAGTACCGTATCTACTCGGGGAATTGAAAGTTTTAAGTTTTATCTTTTATTTCCTTTCAAAACTCGTAAAGTACGAATCGCGCATACATAATTTTAGGCCTCATTTTTCGGGTACACAAGTTTTGATTTTTAACGTTTGTTTAACCACATTACGTTACTATATTAATAGCATACACGTATATTAGTGTTCCACATAACTTTAGTGACTTTTGTGATCTTTGGTTAATAGAATATTACTGTTATTGCCTAGATAAATTTTGTAAAAAGTACTGTAAACAACCATGAGCGAAAAGTGTTTGAGCTGCAGTAGGAAAGTCAGTTCTGCTGTTCTGTGCAGCTGTTGTAGCAGATG
This sequence comes from Schistocerca piceifrons, assembly GCF_021461385.2. Lineage (NCBI taxonomy): Eukaryota > Metazoa > Arthropoda > Insecta > Orthoptera > Acrididae > Schistocerca > Schistocerca piceifrons. The sequence continues at coordinate 562,987,198 of NC_060142.1, forward strand.
GTTACGTTGGATTGAATGTAGTGGCATGGGAATCGGGGAAGTAAATGGGTCTCTTCCATGATATTGCAGGTTATATTCAAGGGATAGGAAAATAGCGGAACAGGAAGGGAAGATTAGACCCCTTCAAGCTGAACTGGACAGTGCTAGGGAGGAACTTATGAGGTTAAGATGGGAGGAGGGTGAAGACAGGTTGGATGTCGTACCAAGGAACAGGGACCATAGAAAGAGAACAGTATTAGACAGTTTCATCATTGGCACAAACAGTAGTTTTGCCTTACTACCTCAGTCCGCTAAGGAAGAGGCTCAAATAGATGTAAGTGTAGTCAGCACTCAACAGACTTTCACTAGGAAACCAACTGTTGCAAAAAAAGTAGAAAGTAGGAGGAAAGTTCTGTTGTTAGGTAGTAGCCATGGAAGAAGTGTGGACCAGATTTTCTAGGAAAAATTAGGTGACAGGTACCAGGTCGCAAGTATTTTCAAGCCCAGTGCATGTCTTACCCAAGTGATAGAGGATGTAGGATCATTCTGCAAGGGTTTTACAAAGCAAGATCATGTTGTTGTAGTGGATGGAGGGGAACAGTGACAATATTGAGTGTAACCTGGTAAAAATAGTATCTGCAACGAACCATACAAATATTGGTTTGGTTCCTGCTTTCATGCGGTATGACCAGCCCCAATTGAACAGCTCTGCCAGGTGGGTCAATATGGAGCTAGATCAGTTGCTTCGGGCAGCTACTTTGTCAGGCACAGGTTTGGTTCCTCTTAATGGCATTGGTAGGTGGGACCACGCAAGACATTGCCTGCATCTCAATAGGAAAGGGAAGGTTAAACTGGCTGGGATGATAGCAAAATCTCTAAGGGGGCAAACTGAAACTTATGGGAGTACTTTCTTAGGCTAATATCAGTGTCCAATCATCATATAGTCACAGGTATGGATATGATAAATGTAGGTGGCCATAAGCGGTCAGCACATGTAAGTAGAGACACTATGGAGAGAGGAGTTGCCATATATGTAAAAATAAGTCCTAGTGTGAAAAATTTAGAAACTAAAAAATTTTGCATAGATCAACATACAGAAGCATGTGCATGTGAGCTTCAACTAAATACTGGCACTTGTAGCTGTATAGGTCCCCATTTGGAAATTTTCAACTATTTTTGAAAACCTTGAATTCTTTGTTGTGCTACCTGTCAGACAAAAGAAAGAAAATTATAGTTTGTTGGGATTTCAATGCAGATCTTCTGAAAGAGTCTGATAGAAAGCTTGACCTTCAAGTATTACTTGGTTCTTTCAATTTTACATCAGTTATTGATTTTCCAACTGGGGTGGTACAGGAAAGCAGCACACTGATAGATACATTTTCATAAACCAAAATAAACTTAATCAAATAAAAACTTTTTCTGTTAAGAGTGGTCTGTCTGATCATGATGCACAGCTAGTTACAGTATACGATATAGCTCCATACAGTAACGCAAAACAGCCCTTCAAAATAGTGCGTTCCATTAACGATTTAAGATTTCAAAATTTTAGGGAAAGCTTGCAACAGTTAGACTGGGATGAGGTGTACAGGGAACATGATGCTAATTTAAAATTAAACCTATTTCATGATACCTTTGTGAGTATATTTGAAAACAGTTTCCCTAAGGAAACAGTGAACTATAATTGTAACAAACCATGTAAAATCCCATGGCTTACTAAAGGTATAAAAATATCTTGTAAACAGGAAAGGGAAATGTATCTTATAGCTAGGAGGAGTAATGATCCCGAAACAATGAAACATTATAAAAAGTACTGCTCTGTATTAAGAAAATTTATTAAAAAGACCGGAAGTATGTGCATTACGTCTAAGATTAGCACATCTGATAATAAAATTAAAATGATTTGGAATATTGTGAAAAGGGAAACAGGGCAACACAGAGCACAGGAAGACTGTATTTCTATCAAACACAGTGAAAAGTTTGTTAACAAGAAAGTGTTGTTGAAGTGTTGTGGAGAAAATAGGATCCAGCTATGCATTAGAAAAACTCGCATGGAATTGAAAGCATTTCCAACAGAGTACTAAAAACTTGTTCCCAACAAATAAATAGGATTCTCAGCCAGATATGTAGTATCTCACTGAACGGGGCATTTTTCCAGATAGACTGAAATATCACATTGTTAAGCCATTGCATAAAAAAGGGGATAGATCTGATGCTCACAACTACTGCTCAATCTCACCTCAGACAGCTTTATCCAAAATTCTTGAAAAAGTAAGGTATTCAAGAGTAGCATCACATATTTGTAAAAATGAAGTACTAACAAAATGTCACTTTGGTTTTCAGAAAGGCTTTTCAACAGAAAATGATATATATCCTTTCACTGATCAAATATTAAATGTATTGAATAACCGAATATCACCCATTGGGATATTTTGTGATCTCTCAAAGGCTTTTGATTGTGTGAATCATGAAATTCTTCTAGATAAGATTAAGTATTGTGGTGTTAGTGGGACAGTGCCAAAATGGTTTTAATTCATAATTAACTGGAAGAATGCAGAAGGTTGAAATTAACAGTACAGATAGTCTGCAAAAACCAAACTGGGGAGGTATCAAGAATGGTATCCCACAGGATTCAGTCTTGGGTCCCTTATTGTTCTTAATATATACAAACGACTTACCACTCTATATACATGAAGATGCAAAGCTAGTTCTTTTTGCTGATGATACAAGTATAGTAATAACACGCAAGAAGCAAGAATCAGCTGAGGAAATTGCAAATAATGTCTTTCAGAAAATTATTAAGTGGTTATCTGCAAACAGACTCTCACTAAATGTTGAGAAAACACAGTGCATACAATTCTGTACAGTAAATGGCACAACACCATTCATAAATAAAGACTATGAAAGGAAGTCTGTTTCTAAGGCAGAATACTCAAACTTTCTGGGTGTATCCATTGATGAGACATTGAATTAGAAAAAAAACATCGATGATTTGCTGAAACAGTTAGGTTCAGCTACTTATGCTATTAGGGTTATTGCAAATTTTGGTGATAAACATATCAGTAAATTAGCCTACTATGCCTATTTTCATTCACTGATTTCATATGGCATCATATTTTGGAGCAAATCGTCACTAAGAGAGAAAGTATTCATTGCACAAAAGTGTGTAATCAGAATAATAGCTGGAGCGCACCCATGATCACCTTGCAGTCATTTATTTAAGGAACTCGAGATATTCACAGTACCTTCGCAATACATATATTCACTTATGAAATTTGTCATTAATAACCCATCCCAATTCAAAAATAACAGCGAAGTCCATAGCTACAACACTCGAAGAAAAGATGATATTCACTATTCGTGATTAAATCTCACTTTGGCACACAGAAAGGGGTGAATTATGCTGCCACAAAAATCTTTGGTCATTTGCCAAACAGTATTAAAAGTCTGACAGATAGCCAACCAACATTTAAAAGCAATTTAAAAGAATTTCTGAATGACAACGCCTTCTAAAAGTAGATGAGTTCTTAGACTGTAAAAATGTTAATTAATTAATTAATTATTTTGTGTAAAGAAAACTTGTGTTAAAGGGACACGGTCCACATCATTACGAAATGTATTCATGATCTATGGAACAAGGATTAATGTATGTACGTATGTATGTATACTTCTTGTTGTCAGTAAACTGAATGTTTTATGTGTAGCTGATACTCTAGTTACTCAGTAATCATTAGCACTACAAATGGAACATTCCCGTAAGAAACAAACAAAAACTGAGAAAATGTATGACGCTATAATTCTTCTCCTATCTGGTGCTTGCAAAACTGTTTAGAGTCTACGTAAGCAACTAGTCTATATGAGCAGTTACTGAAACAGACACCTTGGAGACAGTGCCAGATACAGCTAACTTTGCTACTTGCGGTGTTGCTTGGGTTTAAAGTTACACGACATCCTCTTAAACGACACCTGCGTAGGCCGAAAACATCCTAAAAAAGGCTGCAGGATATTACTTCACACAGACGTCGAACGTCGTGAAAATTTCCGCTTCCTTAAGGAACACATCTACAAATCTCGTTGGCACAGTGTTAATCAGCAATCACGACTGCGTATCTGACAGTTTGTTCCTTTACCGTTCTTTTTAACGTTCGTTATAACAGTAGAATATCCTTCATTCGAAATTTTATAAGATCTTGTTTTGAGGTTTCTCGTCACCAGGCATTAAATATCCCACCACAACGTGATTCTCAAAGCTGGTACTATTGTGGCAATTACATCACTGTCTATTTCGTTTATTCGTAAAATTCTGTTACAGCGATGGTGAAGTTACTAATCTCCATTAAAAGATGTTTGCATTTAGAGAATTTAATGGATCCGATTCTATTCCTCATACTCCCTGTCGCATTCGTCAAACCTTTCAATACTCCAGCTAGTGGTCGTGATTCTCCAGATATCTTATTGATCTCGAATACGGCTTCGATAATCCATTTGTCATAGCGGTGAAGGGTGCTGATTGTATAATCCCACACAGAAAAACGAACAAAGCGATCTTCCGTGTCAACGAGAGAGACAGGAAGGGACCCAGTGACGGAAAACAACATCGTTCCGTGCTTTAAATACTCACATTCTCAGCATCGAACACAGATGCGAACAATGGAGCGTCAACTTTAACGCAACGCAGTGCTGAGTTATTGCGCGGTTAATCTTCATTTATCAAAGTACGAGCCGTGGTTCGTTGATTCACTGGCTTTCAGTCAATACGACGATAAAAATTGATGGGCGCATGCTTATTAAAACGAAAGCCAGTGTTCGGCCACGTTATTAATCGTCCGCTACTCAAGCATTCTCTGTGAACAATCTCGACGAAAGCAAAATTCATCAAGCCTTATTTTAGATTCGGGCGTATTCGTGAACTTTATTTTGTTTCACTTAACACGAAAAACCCACGTTTATTACAGTCGAAAACGATTTCTTACCTCATTACTACTATCTAGCCTACACCATTCTTCTAAAAGGTGGAAACAAACGCACTAACATTCTCAAAATGCTTTCGGCATTTATATGTAATAAAATCTCTATCGTATTTTCGTTAAATTGTGCTCTGGATCAAACGTTATCTGAAGAAAGGAAATTGTGGTCTTTATGTTTTAATAATCCCACTGATTATGTTCAAGCCGCACTGTTTTATTATATATTCAAAAAGCATGGCAATAGATGTGGCTTCTTCACCTACAGGTTGGTGAAATAACACCTTCACTCTGCGAAGTTCTACGCAAGTGCAGGGAGGACCTGATCAGGATGGGCACAATCTGGGCATCTTTTAAGAGTCATTGGAGTATAGAACTTGTCATCAACAAAAGAAGAGGTTTATTCCTGAGATTCTTCAGCATCTGCCAGCGTACTTCATGACGAAGTAGCTGTACCGGAAGAAGATGCACACCGACTGATATCAACATGAGGAAAGCTGCCACCAACCGGCACAAAGGAACCGGGTGCGCAAAACATTGGTACATCAGGCTCGCACCGTCTCTGACAATGAAAGCCTGAGGACATCAGGGGGAAACGGTCTTTGCCTTCACTCCTTTCTGTGGCACATGGTCCGGAAAGATAGAACACATTCTCCGGAAACACCATGTGAACACAGTCATCCGCCCACCAGCTAGAGCACGTACTGCTTGGTAGTCTCAAAGACGACCTCCGACGACAGAAATCCGGGGTCTGTCAGATACCCTGACAATGTAGCAAGACATATATAGGCCAGACAGGGCGTACTGTTAAATACCGTTGCCGAGAGCACACCAGATTGCAGCAGCCCAACAAGTCTGCAGCCGCAAAATTATACGGAATGAATTACGACGATACTAAAATTCTGGCCGGCCGCGGAGGTCTAGCGGTTCTAGGCGCGCAGTCCGGAACCGCGCGACTGCTACGGTCGCAGGTTCGAATCCTGCCTCAGGCATGGATGTGTGTGATGTCATTAGGTTAGTTAGGTTTAAGTAGTTCTAAGTTCTAAGGAACTGATGACCACAGATGTTAAGTCCCATAGTGCTCAGCGCCATTTGAACCATTTTGAACTAAAATTCTGAAACAAACCTCTAATTTCCGGGTTTGTGTCATTAAGGAACCTATCGAGATTCGAGTAAACGAACCGCTGAGCAATAATGATTGTGGGTACATCCCTAGCATGTCCTGGGAAACCGCAAAGTCGTGGTAGTCCTAAGAAGATGTTAATTTCGGTGTCAGAGTCAGAAACGAAGGAAAGTAGAGTGCAAATCACGTCACTGCTAGCTGAAAGTAGAGCCAAAGAGAGCTTCCTGTCTGGAGCCGACACTCCAGGCCGTGGTCAGCAGTTACATGTCTGCAGGAGATCCCGGGTTCGAGTCCCGGTGGGGGCACACATTTTCAACATGTCCCCAATGAAGTACATCAACGCCTGTTTGCAGCTAGGGCGTCCATTTAATTATCATTTCATTTCTAGCAAAGCTGTATGGTCATCCACGGTAACTGTTCTTTCGGAAACAGATACTACCGTCATATACAGTTAAAATATGGCTTCCCAGCCATTGACCTTCTTGTGCGAACGCACACGCTATGCCCGAACTCGTACGGGACTTGGTAGATTAATCTGCCACAAGTAATGAGTATGATGGGCAAACATCTATTAGGCGCACTACGAATGTAGTGGTGTGGACATGTTGGGAATGTGGATCTCACGGGGAGCGTGCAAGGGATAAGTCCCTGCAGACGCACTATCCTCTGTGCCCGTGGTGGCTCAGATGAATAGAGCGTCTGTCATGTAAGCCGGAGATCCCGGGTTCGAGTCCGGGTGGGGGCAGACATTTTCAACATGTCCCCAATGAAGTACATCAACGCCTGTTTGCAGCTAGGGTGTCCATTTAATTATCATTTCATTTCTAGCAAAGCTGCATGGTCATCCACGGTAACTGTTCTTTCGGGAACAGATACTACCGTCATATATATGATTGGCTAGGCAACTTTCACACTTCATTATGTTAAATTACAAAATGAGAGATCGTTAGTGACGAAATATGACTAATTACATCCAACTGATGATAGTAAAGAAAACATTTTCATCACATTCTCTTTGTGATAAACTACATATCGTACGTTAGTCGTGATCATATAGAGTACATCTATACCTACTCATTATGTTTAAAATCAAACCAAAACAATAGCTATTTTGACATCTACAACGCATGTTAAAGAGCTAGTACGCAAATAAATAAAATTTCTTAATTAAATTAAGAGATTCAGGCAAGACAAGGGAGAACAGAAAAAACTGAAGCCTTCGTGTTCGTAAGCATTTAATACAGAAATAAGACGTTAATTATTTCAACACAGTTCATAAAATAGCTTACCGTTACATTATTAACAGGTTATTTTACACTAACAGCAGAGGAATCTAATGAGTATTATACCACATAGTCTATAATGTCTAGCTTGCAGAAAGATATTTATCCATTTCCACATTCTTCATAAAATATATGGCAATGACTTATATAAACAGGTATCACAACTAGCATAACTAATAAACTACCTAGGAAAAAGTAAGCATCTCAACAATATACGGCAGTCAAGCGAGGTGACACTGTGATTAGCACACTGGACTCGAATTCTGGTGAACGACGGTTCAAATCTTCATCAGATCATTCAGATTTAGGTTTTCTCGGAGTTCCCTAAATCGCGCCAGGCAAATGCCGAGATGGTTTCTTTGAAAAGGGCACGGCCGGTTTTCTACTCTATTCATTTGCAATCCGGGCATGTGATCCGTCTCTAATGACCTGTCGACGGAACGTTGAACTCTTTTCTTTCTTCCCTCCTTCCTTCTTCAATATATGGCATTATCTTCTCCATACCAAGTCTCAGTTAAAACTATAGCACTTACTCACGGACACCAGTCAAGCAGAGAAGCGCTTTAGCTTCGATTATCTGTAAAAGTTATAACCACAACTGACTCGACATCATCTCAAGCATCTTGAGTAATTCCTTTTACCTTTGCAATTCTAAAAAGCAAAAGACCTGTTGTATTGCATTCTATCGCTTTCAAGGGTAACGTGTGTCAAAGTAATATAAAGGACACTTAAAAAATTATATTACATTCACTTTAAGTTCGGGCACGGAAGTTGAAAGCCGAGTAAGTTTTATATTTGTCTTTCATCAGAGCTGTAATTGCATTTCCGTTAACGAAAATACGTAGCTTTGTGCTTTCTGTTTGCTAAAACCTTTTACCTGTATGTGTGTAGCCTCCGTGGTACAGGACGTTGCGGGCAGGAAATGGAGAGAAAACGCGTTATACTTAATGAAATCGTAACAGAAATAACATTAGGCCAGGCATATCACAGTTTTTTCCGCACACTGCACATTATGACGCTAATAACGGGGATGGCTTCATGACAATAGCGCGTGATAATGTTTCCTACAACCAAAAGTTCTTGGGCAAATACCCGAAATCTGTATGTATGCATTTCATACCGCTTCGCCTTATCCAGGAAAAAAATAACTTCATGACTGGGCCAAGCTGACGTATGTCATCCGTTTAAATCATTTTTATTTGACCTGTGTTACTGATGTGCTTGTTTGTTGAAGAACCTATTCAGTCAGTTTATGTCCATTCAGCCAAATACATGTACCTGTGGCTGGGCTCCAAACTGTAGTTGACGAAAGGAAAAAGAACTAAACAAATTGCACGGTAATCAGCTGCGTTTTGATTCCTCTTGAGACACTCTTAGTATCTACACACTCTATGTGTGTTCCAGCATAGCTTCCTAGCACCTGGAGATATTTCAGTCTGGTTTGGTATAAATATGACTCAATCTCAAGAGGTAATTACCAGGTGGGACAGAAATGTTTATTCGCTTGTGGACTGTAATATTTGGTGAAATTTAAGCCTATGTATGTATCATCTTGAGTAATTTCAGCCAAATATGGTTTGTATACAACCTTCATAATCATCATCATCATCATCATCAGCCATTTCAATCATTAAATGATGTGGCCTCTTCGAGTTGTGGATTCAGGTACGCTTTCAGCAGTCTTCTCCGAGTGGGACGGTCTTGGGCAGTTCTCTGCCAGGCGTTACCAGCGATCTTCTTGATGTCTTTGTCCCATCTGTCTGGTGGTCTTCCTCTAGGCCTCCGGTGCTCTCTCGGACTCCACTCCACTACTAGCTTCGTCCATCTGTTGTCTTTTCTTCTTGCGACGTGGCCAGCCCACTGCCATTTCAAGGAACCTACTGTCTCTAAGATGTCATTAACCTTCGTCACAGACCGGATGTCATCTGCCCTTTTCCTGTCCTTTCTTGTATAGCCCAGCATTGATCTCTCCATGGCTCTCTGTGCTGTCCTAAGTTTCCCTTTTGTAAATGAGTTAAGTGTCCATGTCTCGCAGCCATACGTCATCACAGGAAGAATGCAATGATCAAATACTGCTTTCTTCAAATTTACTGGCATTTTTTATCTGAATACTTTTGAATTTTTCCCAAATGCTTGCCAGCCAAGCTTGATGCGTCGATAGATATCTGGCCTTATGTCTCCCTTCATATTTATAATCTGGCCAAGGTAGACATATTCACTGACCTCTTCTAGTAGACTGTCATTGACTTTCACATCTCCAGCTGGGACCCATTTGTTGGACATTATTTTTGTTTTGGAAAGGTTCATGTTCAAGCCAACCAGCTGACATTCCGATGCAAGATTTGTAACTAAGTTTTGGAGCTCTACGAAGTCTTTGGCCAGTAAGGCAATATCATCAGCAAATCTCAAGTTGGTAAGCCTTCTTCCATTAACTCTAATTCCCTTACCTTCCCAGCTCAGCTTTGACATAGCCATTTCCAATACAGCAGAGAACAGTTTCGGGGAGATGGGATCGCCTTGCTTGACACCCCTCAGGATGCGGAATTCTTTAGTTGATTCGCCGATGTTAACATAAGCTGAAGAATTCTCGTAGATTTTCCTGAGCACTTCAGTGTATGCTGCTCCCACTCCTTGCTCACTCAAAGCTTGGAGGACAGCTACATGGCTAACGGAGTCAAATGCCTTTTCAAAGTCAACAAAGGCAATGCAGAGAGGCAGTTGGTATTCATTCTGCTTATCACTTCACTAACGGTCAGAATGTGGTCAATAGTGCTAAAATTGATTCGGAATCCTGCTTGTTCTATAGGTTGGGCTGAGTCTAGGGTGGAACTAATTCGGTTTAACAAGATCTTTGTGAAAATTTTGTACAAAATTGTACAATATAACCTTACTATCTGCAAAATATACTTTTTAGGTCAGGTGTAGGTACAGGTGTGAAGATGTTTATATGTAAAAGCAATTAAGAAGTAAACTATATTATCGTGGAATCCATAGTCACTGAGTTTGCTGGGACAGTTGGTGAGGGGCTCCGTGACATTTAACAGCTAGTGTTCGGGATGGTGGCGGTGGGAAGTAATGACATGCAAAACGAAGCTCTGGAACGCTTGGAACAATTTCAACAGAAACTTGTACGCAAATGACTTGATATCTGAAAAATACTACAACACTCCCAGGAGTGTTGGTAGGAGCGTAACTCTTGAACGCATAGAGAAAGGAAATGTTATTAATGCGTGTAAGCATTACTCTAAAGGAATACATACTACGGAAATAACACATCCGTCCAACTTTCGCTTGTGGAGGTTGGCAAAGGAAAATCCTGACATGTAAGTGTCACTGTCGAAAGTGAGAGAGTGAAATGTTCTTTAACATATGAATACGAATCATTCAGGCAAATTTTAGTTTTAAGAGATGTCAGTTTCCAGTGAGACTTTCATTCATGCTCTCAGTCTGTAAATCAAAAGTGCAGTGTGTTAAGTACTGTCGGTAGTATATTTTCCTCTCATGGCCGACTTAATTATGGTTCCTGAGGAATGGATTCACCCAAGGATTCATTTACCGTAGCACCTGGTGGGTGCGTGGGGGTGGGGGTGAATATTGGTAAACAATCACATTTCCTGTGAAATAAATATTACAATGAATATGTAGAACATTTTACTTTATAAAGTATATAACGTAGTTGTACTTTTTTAAAAATGTAAATAAACTCTGTTTTTACACCGTAGACAAGTTTTCTTTCACCTTTTCTCAGGCAAATTGGGAATAAATAAGCAACCACCTAACCAGAGTATTAGTTAACTGAACGCCGTTATAAAAACTGCAGATCGCTTACACTAGCCTTAAATAACGAAAACCCTCCTTGAAAACTATTACTACAATTAAATTTCATCTCCCCCACATCAGAGAACAGAAAATTCGTTTGCCTCGATGACAAAATTGTACGATTTCTGTGCTGTTGATGGTGGCCCCTCTTACAGTTGTGAAGACTAGAACTAGCTGGGAACCATGCCCCTGACTAGTTGCAGGTTATACCTTTGAGATGACTCATAATTAAAACAGTCTCGAGATTGCAGGCACATTACTTTGAGGATATAGTGAACCACTCTAAAATGGTGGAAGCAGAATGATTGGACCCCAGGTTTCCTCGGGGCGACTGATTTATAGGGAGCTTCCTGGTATTCTTTTCGAAGGCCGACCCATCCATCCTCTCTGGGTGCTGTAACTTTTGCAGTTATGTGTACTCGTTGCTTGGGCGCCAACCAGAATGTGGAGTGAACGGTTATGGCCGACTTCGAGTGTCAATTGCACACACTCATCACAAACTTTTTCTTTATACGGAATCTGAAAGTGAAGGGTATTCTACGCCTCGACTACCTGAAGTTCTATCGAACAGTACTACACATAAAAAAAAGCCATGTATTGGTACGACTAGACGGAAAATAAATTAAATTAAAATTCAGCGATAATTTAAACGGCTTGTCTGATGAGGGTTTTGACATGTTAGAGACTGTGCTCGCTGATGAACGAAGAATGTCACCAGAAAGCGAACAAGAGCAGTCGGCGGAAGTGAACGAGAAAGAGTTAGACCAAGAGGAAGAGGAGTGTAATGAAATCGATTGGTCAGAAGAGCTGATTACAGAGACACACCGGTATTTAGAGTTGGAAGAAGAGGTACCAGATGCTGAAGCAGATTGTGAAGATGATGACGATTGGGAAGATGATTGGTCAGGCGCCTCATGTGACAAGAAAATAAATTATTTAGACTGCAATGCATTAGATGAAGCTGGTGAGGCATTCGGCGTATTTCTTCACGAAAGAGGATGGATGGATGGATGGATGGATGGATGCAGCGTTAAACATGCCGCAAGATGCTGATGGCTCGTGCTATGATGAGTAAAAACATGCAAACGGCAAATGTATGGTAAAACCCAGGGAAGACAAATGTGCTACGAACACAAGAAGTCCCATTGTTCTAATAGCTGAAACACAAAACAACGAACACTGGACAGGGACAATGAGGACGACCTGTGGGGAACGGGCAAGAACAGTAGGTACCGGAAGTGTGTGTTTCTAAGCGGCCGGCCGGAGTGGCCGTGCGGTTGTAGGCGCTACAGTCTGGAGCCGAGCGACCGCTACGGTCGCAGGTTCGAATCCTGCCTCGGGCATGGATGTGTGTGATGTCCTTAGGTAAGTTAGGTTTAATTAGTTCTAAGTTCTAGGCGACTGATGACCTCAGAAGTTTAGTCGCATAGTGCTCAGAACCATTTGAACCATTTGTTTCTAAGCCACACATTTTTCTGTATCTACTGTGTACCGTGCCGGGTAGGAATACTATCCGGGACAACGTCGTAGATATCTAAACCCTGCGGAGCCGCAAATCAAGGGGAGAGCAACAAATTTCGCACCTAAAACATTTATTGAATAAAGAGAATCGGAGACCAGACAGTGAAGTCTCGCAGTCGTTGAAGGAGGAACGCCCAAAAGAGCAGGAAAAGCAGTTTAACCAATGTCTAAATAGGAGTTGAGTCATTTTTTGAAAGTTTAAGTTTGGAATACTTCCCATGAGTTTTGAAACCATTGTAACCGGGTGGAAGGTGACAAGAAAGCAATCAGCGGACGAGATATTAGAGTAATTAACCCAGTAAGAATGGTTTGCACGTCAGAATGTTATTAGGAGCCAGACACGGGGTTCACTGTGCCATGATTTGCCGTAGCGATGATGCACAGACCTTTTACTGATTTTCCGGTAGCGAGGTAGCCCTGTGCCGTAAGGCTTTTTTATATTATCGTTATTTTAAGGTGCGCCAAAACTAGCAAACTCTGAGCCGCTGAAAGTGCGAGTTCGGATAATGACATGTCACTTTAAGCACAGGTACGTGAGTCCGATGAAGCAACGATGCTGGATATTGTCGTTTTTACTGCACAGTTCACAGAGAGTACAGTTGTCGTCTGGAGGAAGTCCATGCATGTGAGATAACAGTAAATGAAGATGGAGGGAACCACCCATGGAGGAAATAAATAAACAAAAAATGATAAAATTTACAGAGTGTAAAGGTAATTTTGCGAGTTTGCAGGTACGAAGGTAGATTTATGAGCGCGGAATTACTGAAGTGATGAACGCTAAGAAGTGTTTGTGTTCTTTTGTCTTGACCATGTTATGTATACGTGCATTATGTGTTACAGAGAATAAACTTGTTGCTTATAGTAAACTCTTATGCAGGCTGATACTTATCAGTTGTGAAAATCACCAACTTCACATGTGGCAAATACTTTCTGGTGTGTGTGTGTGGAGCTTTGCACATTATGGTGATGTGAAAATCATATAAGTGCTGCTTATATTTTGGAATATTTGAAAAATACAATCCTGCAACTTCGCAAGAAAATCGCGAGAAATTGTCGATGGCACCAACACACCAAGAATATTTCGCCACAGTGGAAAAATAAAAATCGAAAACTGAAGATTAAGCAAAGTGTATCTTTGAGGTCTGATGATGAACTTTGCATGGGGGCTTAATTATTAATATGGAATGCAAATAATTTTAAATTTTTTTAGTCGCTGACTGTCCGATTACGAAGTCTCGTAAACGGTCGGCCCTGACTAGTATTTGTACGCAATCTGACTGCATAGAACAACAACAAAGAATGAAACAAAATTTCCGTTAACACAATTAATTAATTAAGTCCCCAACAACTATAAAACCTAGGAAACAACAAAACACAAGTGTAGCTGTTCTGTGTGTGGAAGTGTGATTTAACGTACTCATCTGGCACGGTTCTTCCTCAATAAGACCAGATTTTTAAACACCATTTATACTGAAGTAATTAAAAAAACCAGAAATACAGTCTAATACAAGAACACGAGCCAGATGCTTTGTTGACTGAACCTGTGACCAAGAGGCATCATTATTTAAGACATTGAAATAATGAGAAAAAAAAGGAATTTTTTTACCTTCATATATATTGACGAAAAGCACATTACAGCATCCCTAATCCAACAACATCTGGTGTCTAGCCCATCAAAACAATATGACAACATCTGAACAAGCACTCTCCACCACGACTTCTCGATAAGAACTTTCCACTACCACATCTCAACCAACACTGCCTACTGCTACTTCTCAATAAGCACTGCCAGTGGAGGCGGCAGAATAATACTCTCTGGCGCGATCTCTGGCTCTGTGGCTCAGTGTAGCCAGATTTCATATGCCCCTCCTCCACGGGCTAGAATTTGATGGTATTTTTTGCCAGCATTGATGGTGAAAATACCACCAAATTCGTCCAAAAAACACAAACAAAAATAAAAGATAATATTAATAATTAAATATCACATAACTAGCTAAAATTTTGGCTTTGCACTGACCGTTCCATATCCTAATATATAAAATACAGTAAGGAATACAAATGCTTGCATACATGTGATTTTACATAATAGATTACACAAGTATCATTCAATCAATAGCACCAGCAATGACGAATACGTATAGGTAAGAGTCTCATAACATTTCACAAATAGTAAATACACAAAAAATCAGTTTATACAAATATTCACATAAAATGCTTTCACTGGTTCAATAAACAAGTAGTTGACAGTTCCAGCAGTAGCACCCAGCAATGGTCAACAGGCGCAGACACCAACGAGTGACATTATTTCAGTAGAAACAGTTCCATCAGTGGCACCCAGCAATGTTGAGCAGGTGTAGACACCAACAAGTGACATTATTTCAATAGATGCAGTCCATCAGTGGCACCCAGCGTTGTTGAACAGGTGCAGACACCAACAAGTGACATTTCAGTAGAAGCAGATCCATCAGAGGCACCCAGCATTGTGGAACAGGTGCAGACACCAACAAGTGACATCATTTCAGTAGAAGCAGTTCCACCAGTGGCACCCAGTAATGTTGACAGGTGCAGACACCAACAAGTGACATTATTCCAGTAGAAGCAGTTCCACCAGTGGCACCCAGTAATGTTGAACAGGTGCAGACACCAACAAGTGACATCATTTCAGTAGAAGCAGTTCCACCAGTGGCACCCAGCGATGTTGAGCTGGTGCTGACAGCAACAAGTGACATCATGTCAGTAGAAACAGTTCCATCAGCGGCAGCCATTAATGTTGAACAAGTGCAGGTAACAGTCCATAATATTCACTATCACTAATTAGACAGTACATCAGAGTTCATCAGCAGAAATTAAACATTTCCAGGTGGCACTCATCATGTTGAACAGGTGCAAGCACGTACAACAGTTTGAAGGCACACACAATTGTTATCACAAAATTATTATCAATGCTCTTACACTAAACATACAAATTATAATAAACACACAAATGATATCAGATAATTGTCATATTAACTATTACAATACACAAATATCAGTAAACCTATAATGTTTATGGGTGTCAGTGCAAGCCACAACAAACAAGTAAAATAATATTTAGGAGATAGGTCGGTACCAATTATTTGGGATTAGGAAAGGAAAACACACAAAACACACTCACTCATCTTTCATCCACATTAAGTACTACTGTGTAATTGAATAGTGTTAACTGTCTAAATGCAATTCTGTCAAAATTTGATGTTCAACATGTGTATCAAGTAGTAGTGGCACAGTGTATAACAGTCAATAATAGTTAGACAACGTCATAGTCATCGTGTCAAGACCAATGTTTGCCAAGCCAAATCAAAATGTACGGTTGCTGAACAACTGTCAGCGTGCCAAGATACGCAAAAGCTTCCTCTCTCCAAAAAAAAGTATATACTGCTTAGTGATTTAACAAAGTGTGTGTGTAGACAATCTTCCTTCCACTTGTGTGTTCTAGTCTGCTATCTTCATCCTCCTTGTTCCATATAGACCAACAAACAAACAAAAAATGCTTCTCACTTACTTCACCTCTTATCCACCAAAACTCCAATAATCATTATCATCACATAATCTTAATACTTCAATAATACCTCTTACGTCGACACATATAAACCTTATCATCAATATCATTTACCTTACCTCTTGTCCACCAAAACTCCAACAATCATCAACTTCACACAATCTCAATACCTCAATACGTCGATACATATAAACCTCATCACCAATATCATTTCACTTCCATAACAACTCTTTCCTCTAGTCAGTCTCCTCGAACAAGTACAAATACAATCCTAGTGCAAAATTCAATTCATCATCCCACACAATCCAAAGACGCAATGTCCACACACAGCCTCTGTGTAGTCCACCTGAGCCAAATCTTCTACTCATTATGAATTATAAAATACATTTTGGTTACCTTGTCCATCATAAAATAAAAGAAATGCATACATGACCTCTAACAGCCTTCAGTATGAATAACTTTCACTAAGTAAGTACGAGTTCGGAGTGTGAATGATAGTAATATTTCACAGTGTGTACACCACTTCAAGAATCATGGTAAAACAGAAGCAAACATGTGGAGTATTTCTTGTGTCAAGTGTCACTTACTACACTCCTGGAAACTGAAATAAGAACACCGTGAATTCATTGTCCCAGGAAGGGGAAACATTATTGACACATTCCTGGGGTCAGATACATCACATGATCACACTGACAGAACCACAGGCACATAGACACAGGCAACAGAGCATGCACAATGTCGGCACTAGTACAGTGTATATCCACCTTTCGCAGCAATGCAGGCTGCTATTCTCCCATGGAGACGATCGTAGAGATGCTGGATGTAGTCCTGTGGAACGGCTTGCCATGCCATTTCCACCTGGCGCCTCAGTTGGACCAGCGTTCGTGCTGGACGTGCAGACCGCGTGAGACGGCGCTTCATCCAGTCCCAAACATGCTCAATGGGGGACAGATCCGGAGATCTTGCTGGCCAGGGTAGTTGACTTACACCTTCTAGAGCACGTTGGGTGGCACGGGATACATGCGGACGTGCATTGTCCTGTTGGAACAGCAAGTTCCCTTGCCGGTATAGGAATGGTAGAACGATGGGTTCGATGACGGTTTGGATGTACCGTGCACTATTCAGTGTCCCCTCGACGATCACCAGTGGTGTACGGCCAGTGTAGGAGATCGCTCCCCACACCATGATGCCGGGTGTTGGCCCTTTGTGCCTCGGTCGTATGCAGTCCTGATTGTGGCGCTCACCTGCACGGCGCCAAACACGCATACGACCATCATTGGCACCAAGGCAGAAGCGACTCTCATCGCTGAAGACGACACGTCTCCATTCGTCCCTCCATTCACGCTTGTCGCGACACCACTCGAGGCGGGCTGCACGATGTTGGGGCGTGAGCGGAAGACGGCCTAACGGTGTGCGGGACCGTAGCCCAGCTTCATGGAGACGGTTGCGAATGGTCCTCGCCGATACCCCAGGAGCAACAGTGTCCCTAATTTGCTGGGAAGTGGCGGTGCGGTCCCCTACGGCACTGCGTAGGATCCTACGGTCTTGGCGTGCATCCGTGCGTCGCTGCGGTCCGGTCCCAGGTCGACGGACACGTGCACCTTCCGCCGACCACTGGCGACAACATCGATGTACTGTGGAGACCTCACGCCCCACGTGTTGAGCAATTCGGCGGTACGTCCACCCGGCCTCCCGCATGCCCACTATACGCCCTCGCTCAAAGTCCGTCAACTGCACATACGGTTCACGTCCACGCTGCCGCGGCATGCTACCAGTGTTAAAGACTGCGATGGAGCTCCGTATGCCACGGCAAACTGGCTGACACTGACGGCGGCGGTGCACAAATGCTGCGCAGCTAGCGCCATTCGACGGCCAACACCGCGGTTCCTGGTGTGTCCGCTGTGCCGTGCGTGTGATCATTGCTTGTACAGCCCTCTCGCAGTGTCCGGAGCAAGTATGGTGGGTCTGACACACCGGTGTCAATGTGTTCTTTTTTCCATTTCCAGGAGTGTATTTCAATTGCTCACGAAGAATGCAGTGTAATAACTGTCAATGGTCTAAAGCTAGTGTTGGTATGTCATGTCGTTAGCTTTCTTCCTATTAGCATTAATTTATACAGCTTCCATAAAACCTCCAGCTCATGGCAGTTCATTTTCTTATCTTAAAATATAAGGCACTAAGCGTAAGCAAAACATGCAATAGCGAGTAAATGTACCAGTAGAGAACAGAATGTCAAGCACAATCCCTACAACGAGGCTCTGCCAAGCGAACAATCTATAATTAATACCATAGTGTGACCTAAGCTCCATGTTTGTACACCGTATATCAGCATTTCTATATACCAAATTAAAGAGTAGTTATGACAACAAAACAGAAATGTGTAAATATGCAATCCATACGCAAAGCAGCAAATATATATCTTACATAATAAACAGGTAATTAGCATCGTATCAGCATAAGCAAATAAATGTTCATATGTTATCTTAATAAGTAAACATGAAGGCGCAAGCAGATACATCACAAAGTATAACTTACATACATAACCATATCAGCACAACTAATCAGGTGACAATTATAATTTAAATAAATAAGCACAGCAGGCACATAATTAAAAAAATATGACATCAGTGAAAAGCATAGCAGCCAAGCGATGCATAATATACACAAGTAACAGCGCTGTTCATTAATCAATCATTGTCAAAATTAGTAAAGACAAGATATAAATCACGTAATCGCGAGCAGCAAATTACGTCTAAAGTACGTACCTAAGTGGAAATATGTTACCTGAAAAATAAACTCAATTAATAGTTACCTTTTTAGTTTATTAGTTTCTTCTTGGAAATTACATTCTTCCTGAAAATTTCTCGATAGCAAGTCCTCTTAACGTCGGACACACACAGAATTTACCTGAAGGTCTTAAATATTTTACACAACCGCATCCTGAAAAATACTGAATGTTAATAACATAATTTATCAAGTCACTATAGCTTTATACTGAATTTATTCGGAGAAAGTACACTGTGTATTTGTTTACGACGTGGGAAGTAATTGTTTGCGGTCAACGACTGCCCTGTGCGCCGCGCAGACTTGACTGTTGCTTTGAGTATGTGCCGCCGCCGGAACACGGCGCGGTATCCTTGTACTCTCCGTGTGTTTACGTGTAACTGTTAGTTTCTCAAAAGTATGTCATTCCACAAAAATTTTAACGTTCGATATATGATGTATTCCCTTAGAGCGCCGAGATTTAAGAGTTTCTACTTCGACAGTGTTATCATGAATGATTTTGCGAACCCTATATGGACCGTTATAAAGCAGAAAAAATTTGCGACACAAGCCCTTTCCTTTGTGAGACAAACGGTGAGACTTAATTAACACCTTTTGACCAACTGACAAGGTTTTTAAACGACCAGGACGTTTAGCTGATTTCTCTCTTCTAGCAGCCGCAGATGCAATATTTTGTAGAGCCAGGTTCACAACTTCAGAATGCCGCAGCTTCCATGAAGGCGGAAAAGGAACGATTTCAGAAATGCGATTTGTCGGTGCTTTATTTTTTAATATTAATATAGGCGGTAAAGAAGTTGAATCATTAGGGAGTTCATTCAGAATGTTTTGGAAAATATGAAGATACTGATCCCAAGTTCTGTGATTCTGATGACAAAAAGTCGACACAATTTTTTGATTTCCTTCATCCATCTCTCTGAAGCGTTAGATTGAGGGTGAAAAAGTGAAATGAAAATTGGCTTAATCTTACGACGCCGTGGAGTACGAAGCCAAATTTTAGAGCGAAACTGTGATCCATTATCAGATATAACTTTATCAAAATGACCCACTTCTTTAAGAAAATGTTTGATGAAAGCATTAGATACTGAACAAGCTGTTGCTTTGCGTAAAGGTGTAAAACACACATATTTTGATGACAATTCCACTGCTACCAAAATGTACGCAAAACCATTAGTAGAACGAACCACTGGACCGAACAAATCGACTGCAGCCATGTCCTTTAATTTCGCTGGAATGATAGGAAATAACGGTGCTCTGTGAGAAATAGTTGGCGGCTTAGCCTTTTGACATAATTTGCATTTGGCCAGAACAGATCGAATACGTTTTTCCATATTACTGAAGTAGCAATTTTCTCGTAATTTATGAAAGCATTTTCTGCCACCAAAGTGTGCATAACTGAAATGTGTGTACCTAATCAATTTATTAACCCACTCATTACGAATACAAACTAACCAAACAGAGTTGTCAACCGATTTTCGTTTAAAAAGAATATCATTGTGAACTAAATAATACTGTCTAATCGCTACGCTTTTCTTTCTCCTCCACTTCTCCTTAACGTCCTTCCCGATTGGATCCTTATTTTGCTCCTTAGCGATGTCCTGGAGTGAAGACGAAATAAAATTCTCAAACGCAACACCTTGAATATACATCAAACAATAATTCTTTTCCTTGCAGTCCTCCTCAGCACTTTGTTTCAAACCCATAGGTGCACGTGATAAAGCATCAGCAATAATATTTGAAGAACCCTGTATGTAAACAATACTAAAATCAAATTCCTGTAGATACAGCGCCCATCGTGACAATCTTCCATGTGTTAATTTTGTTGACATAAGAAATTCCAGAGCTCGATGATCGGTGTAAACCTTAGTATGTCTGCCAAACAAAAATGTCCGAAATTTTGTGAATGCCCATACAACAGCCAAAGCTTCAAGTTCCCTAATCGAATAATTCTTTTCTGATTTAGAGAGAACACGACTTCCAAATGCAATAGTTTTCTGTACTACAACGCCGTTTTCTTCTATCTCTTGAAAGCTCACATCTCGTGGTCGTGGGGTAGCTTCTCGCTTCCCACGCCCGGGTTCCCGGGTTCGATTCCCGGCGGGGTCAGGGATTTTCTCTGCCTCGTGATGGCTGGGTGTTGTGTGATGTCCTTAGGTTAGTTAGGTTTAAGTACTTCTAAGTTCTAGGGGACTGATGACCATAGATGTTAAGTCCCATAGTGCTCAGAGCCATTTTTATCTCTTGAAATAAGTGTGCACCTAGGCCTTTATATGATGAGTCCGTCGCCAAACAAAAATCTTTAGATAAATCCGGATTTGAAAGAAGTGGAGCAGCAACTAAAGCATCATGAAGTTGTTCAAATTCTAATTGAGCTTCCTCATCCCACCACCAATTAGAATTCTTTCCAGATAGTTCACATAAACGAGGTGTGGCCAAATCGTCCAATCTAACAAAGCGTCTAAGAAAATTACAGACACCAAGGAAACTACGAACATCACGTTTTGTGGTAGGAACAGCATAATTACGAATAGCATCTAGTTTCTCTGGATCAGGAAGAATACCTTCTGTAGAAATAATGTGACCGAGAAATTTCACCTGAGAACGACCAAATTCGGATTTTTCCAAGTTCACTGTAATGCCAACTCTTGCAAAGATACGTAATAATGAATCCAAAATTTTGTTGTGCTCACTCCAAGAATGTATAGCAATAAGAATATCGTCAACATATGAAGTAATATTGTCACGAAGATAAACAGGTAAAATTTCGTTTAAACTACGAATGAATGCTGCTGAAGATACAGTAAGTCCAAACGGTAATTTCCGAAATTGGTAACAGTTACCAAAGGCTAAAAAGGCAGTGTATTTTCTACAATCAGGGTGGAGTTCTATTTGCCAAAAACTTGCCCACATATCAATAGTGGATAAAACTTTAATTCCATGGAAATGTTGAAGAAGTTCATCTAAATTTTGTGGACGGTCAGTTTCAGGAATGATGATATTATTTATCTGTCTGGAATCCAGAACCAAACGAATTGACCCATCCTTTTTAAGAACGACGTGTAATGGGCTGGTATAAGGACTGACTGCTGGCTCAATAATGCCTTGATCTAACATGTATTGAAGTTCACTCTTAACCTTGTCTCTGTAAGCCAAAGGAATAGCGTACGTCTTCCCCCGAAATGGTGTGTGTGTTCTTTTACTTTAAATAAATATTGTAAGCCTTGTATAGTTCCTGTGTGATGACTAAATACTGTAGCATGTGAAGTCAAAATTTGGTGCAGTTCTTCTCTTGCAACGTCATCTGGCACTTCAGCTTTCTTAACCTTTTCATTAATTAAATCTTCGCTATTAATTATATCATCCATCGCGTCTCTGTATCTATTGTCATTGTCATGAATGAACCCATTGTCGTCATAATGCTCAACGAAAACATCAGACGTAAGAAACCTTAAACATTTTGTATCTGATTCAGATCTTGCTGAACACTCGAAAAATTTCAAACATTTCGGCATTCCGGCAATAGTCAAATTCACACTTTCTTCTTTAAAGTTCAAAATTGCCTTATGTGTGTTCAGATACTCCATACCTAATATAATTTGTGTGTTGAGTAATGGCACAATAATAAAATTACCAGAAAATTCGTATCCTTGACAAATGAAATTTAGGTTGGTCTGCTGTTTGACCTCCACACTTTTTCTAGAAATAGCACCTCGAATTGTAGTTTTAGAAACAGGTAACACAGGACAAGCAATAGTTCTTACACATATGCAAAAAACTAATTCGCTAATGACATGCAATGGGCTCCCAGAATCTAAAACTGCAGTGAACCTATTCTTACCCACACATACTTCAATAACAGGATGTAAAAATGCGTCTACATTATTTTCCTTTTCGTCTAGCAAAATGTCTCTCATGTCTTCCAGGCGTACGTAGTGTAAAGTCGTAGTGTCATTACTTTCTGAGCCGTCTATATTGCTGCCAGAAGCCGAAGCTACAAGTCATTGTTGATTGCTCGCGTCACATCTTTGATTATTCGCGTCATTTCGCGGATCAATTTCTACGATTTGCACATGTCTCTCTGAAGTTCTGTCACGTGGAGGATGCCAATTAGGTCCCTCCTGTCTGTTAGATGCAAATTCTTGGTTGTGTCTGTTATTAAAATTTCTATTTTCCTGTCTGTCTGCATGACTACTTCTTGTGTAATTTCGACTGTCACTTCTGAAATTATTGTTGTATCTACTACCCTGGTTATTTCTGTAGTAAGAATTTCTATTACTGTATGAATAATTTCTGTCCTGATGATACCGATTACTGTTTCCGTATGATTGATCATTCCGGTACGAATTACCGCTATTGTCTGTGTAATTTCTGTTAGAACGTCTGTTATTGTCATAAGGCTGGTATCTGTTGTCCTGTCTGTTTCGTCTGTCATTCTCAAAATTACTGCTATAACGTCCGTTCCGATCACTATCCCTTTTCTCTGAAAATCTATTGTAATTACTGTTACTGAAAAAATTACAAGAAGTCCCGTCGTCGTTGTCATACTCAAGTTCTTGTAGCAACGTCTTAAAAGTCTCCATGTCGTCTTTACATCTTCCGGCTAAAGCAATTTGTCTTATGGATTGTGGCAGCTTAGTTAAACAAATGTGAGTTAATTCAGTCGGTCTATAAGGGTTGGAAAGGAACTGATTCTTTCGAATCATGTCTTCAAAATATTCTGCTGGCGTGCGGAACTCAGACTGTTTAAAATTACGCTGCATAATAAGACTGTGTTTGACTCTGTCTTGCGTGTTTTCGGACCAATATGTCGGTAGAAATGCATGATAAAAATCATTTAAATTATTACAATCTCTAATAAGTGCGCGCATCCGCTTCGCCAGTTCATTCTCTAAATATCCACACATAAATTCCAGTTTGTGACTTAATGGCCAATTTGGTGGAAGTGCGTGCATAAATTGATCTAACCATGAACATGGATGTATGTCATTCTTAGAATTGCGAAAGATCTTAAATTTCCGAACAGTCAAAAAGTGTTTATAGTCAAAGTTTTCGCCTCGTGGCGACAAAGACCTACTGCGTCTGTCCCAGTCCCAATGACGATTATTGTCAAGTTCGCGCGCCTGGCGCTCTCTTGTTGCATCCCGTAAATGAAACAAATTACTTTCTTCAAACCCTTCTGCTATCTGTGATTCTAAATTTCCTTTCTTATCTTTTCCTACGATTTCGCTTCCAATTTGTTTGAGTTGCTTTTGTAATGCCTCAAATTCCCTTTTAACGCGTTCATTAAATTTTCCCTGATTTTCAACATGCTTATTTATGTTCTGGTACTCCTCGGTTTCTGCAAATGGTAATGGAGCTGTATCATCTGAATCTCTGTCCCCATTTAAACTAAGACTTGTCAGTTTATCTGAATTCTCCTCAACTCTTTCCGATAAATCACCTATTTGTTCTTTCTGTTTATTAACGTCTTCTGTAAGTGTCGCGACTCGGGTTTCAGTATTGACACATTTAGTAGTTAACTGTTCATATTGTTGTGTTAGGTTATTTATTCTGTCATTTGGTACGGAGTCCTCGATTCTCTCAAATATTTCTTCCTTATCGTGTGCACGTTGTAAATTTAACTTTGAAAATTTTTGTACTATCACGCGATTTCTTTCTTCCTGTTTTCTATCCTGTTCCCTTTGTCTAATCTCTACTGCAATTAATCTATTATTGTGAGAATTCAAAATAGGCTGTACTTCTTCTCTAATTTCTTTCTTTAATTCATCTTTCATGTTTTTGAAACATGTCCCTATTCGTAAATCTAACCGTGTTTCCATTGTTCCCATATCAGTTTCTAAACGTGTTGCCAAAGTTCCCATCTCTGCTTTAATTGTTCCTATATGTGATCCCAACTGTGATCCCAGTGAGTCTAACCGTGTTTCCATTGTTCCTATTTGTGAGTCTAACCGTGTTTTTAATTCAGATCCCAAATTTAATATTACACCCATCAACTGCTCCATATTAACTGGTTCAAAATTCTTTTCGCCCCTAACATTTCCCACAAAACCAGCTTCCTTCGTCATAGCTGTAAAGCCTTCTGTGTTCGATACTGTTCCAGAATTTTCTGTCATTAATCTCGAATTCTGAAAATTTTTTAATTGTGAAAAGTTTTGAATTGGTTCTGGACTATTTTCCCGACTTACTATATTGTTTTCAATTTCATTATTCATCACACTGTTCTCCTGTGATGGCGAGTTCGCCATGTTAACAATTTCGTCATTTTCACTATCCATCATTTTTGCCTTTTTCATCGATCGCGTAATCATTTACAAAACATACAAATCTCGTCACAATACGAAAATTACACAGCATGACACTTTATCACCAACAATATCATTCACACGAAATGCTTCCCTCAAACACGATTAACGAACAATTGAAATCTTCATAATTGCACAAAATTGTCAAACCCGTGTACAAGACAACAAAAATTAAATTCTGCAAAAAAAATACCATTAGAAGAATGACAATTGCCAAATCTACACATGCAATATAGACTACAATTACTAAACTACGAATTACTACAACAATACTACTGTCTGCTATTTATACAATCAGAAGGATTCCAAGGGACGATCCGAAGCAGCGGTCGCCACGTGCATGGGGGCTTAATTATTAATATGGAATGCAAATAATTTTAAATTTTTTTAGTCGCTGTCTGTCCGATTACGAAGTCTCGTAAACGGTTGGCCCTGACTAGTATTTGTACGCAATCTGACTGCATAGAACAACAACAAAGAATGAAACAAAATTTCCGTTAACACAATTAATTAATTAAGTCCCCAGCAACTATAAAACCTAGGAAACAACAAAACACAAGTGTAGCTGTTCTGTGTGTGGAAGTGTGATTCAACGTACACATCTGGCACGGTTCTTCCTCAATAAGACCAGATATTTTAAACACCATTTATACTGAAGTAATTAAAAAAACCAGAAATACTATAATTGCACATAGAAACCAGAAATACAGTCTAATACAAGAACACGAGCCAGATGCTTTGTTGACTGAACCTGTGACCAAGAGGCATTATTGTTTAAGACATTGAAATAATGAGAAAAAAAAGGAATTTTTTTACCTTCATATATATTGACGAAAAGCACATTACAGCATCCCTAATCCAACAACATTTGGTGTCTAGCCCATCAAAACAATATGACAACATCTGAACAAGCACTCTCCATGGGAACCTCTCAACAACGACTCACCACTGCTACATCTCAACAAGCAGTCTCCACCACGACTTCTCGATAAGAACTTTCCACTACCACATCTCAACCAACACTGCCTACTGCTACTTCTCAATAAGCACTGCCAGTGGAGGCGGCGGAATAATACTCTCTGGCGCGATCTCTGGCGCTGTGGCTCAGTGTACCCACCTTTCAACTTGTCAGTTCGAAACCGGCGCTATTTATTTAAATAAATAGCACTATTAGTAGTGGCTGGTTGCTGTCTTCTTCTTCGTAAGAAACAACCTACACTAATTGTACACAGCCTCGGTTTCACCATGTCAGTTTTAGGCAAAATAGCAAACTCTTATGCATTCAGAAGTGAGAAAACAACGATACAGTAAACGTACCCGCAATACCGAGGAGGACAGCAATTGACGCTTCTTGCGCAGTAGCTAGCGTTACAGCACGCCGACAAGTATCGTAATTGTGTATTAAGATAATAGTGAGGACTCCGCTAAGTATCAACGGAAACCTCACGGATAAAAGCGTTAGCAGGCAGTAGTCACTAACAGCATGATTACTAATATATATACACACCACACGTACCCGTCCCACTTCCAGGATAAGAGTACGATGTTAACTATTAAAGTGCACCTCTCACTTTATGGCTTCCACTAACATTAGGCTAAATGAAGAACAAATGCGTAGATTATTAACTTCACTTGGTCAGAGAACCATCATATTGTGTCCTGTTTCAAATAGTGAAAGCACCACACAGTTTTTAATTCATGCTTGTAACCATTTCTTTTCGAGTAGCTACTGATGTTAAATTTTCATGGTTATTTTAAGAAATTTATTTCTAGTATGTCTACCTGCAACTGTGTAATTCTGTTCGTAGGCACGCACACAACACTGGAACCAGAATGCGAGTGGGACGAGTGCGCATCTGGCCATAGGGGGAGACAATCTTGGCCGAACGACATGCGGGTACTTAAGCGTTAGAGCACTACCTGGAACAGATACTCCCTGGCAGCGACTGTCAAGGACACTCACCTCCGGCAGTACGTATCAGACTGCAGCTCCACAACCTAATGCGCAGAATCTGTACTGCAGACCACAGATTAGTACTGTCGAGGTTGTATCTGACCTCGCTAACCATCGGCCAACTGCTTACATCCTCGACGACGATGTAGCACGCTCTGCTACTCCCATATGGACCATCTAAACATGTTGTTGTTGTTGTGGTCTTCAGTCCTGAGACTGGTTTGATGCAGCTCTCCATGCTACTCTATCCTGTGCAAGCTTCTTCATCTCCCAGTACCTACTGCAACCTACATCCTTCTGAATCTGCTTAGTGTATTCATCTCTTGGTCTCCCTCTACGATTTTTACCCTCCACGCTGCCCTCCAACGCTAAATTTGTGATCCCTTGATGCCTCAAAACATGTCCTACCAACCGATCCCTCCTTCTAGTCAAGTTGTGCCACAAACTTCTCTTCTCCCCAATCCTATTCAATACCTCCTCATTAGTTACGTGATCTACCCACCTTATCTTCAGCATTCTTCTGTAGCACCACATTTCGAAAGCTTCTATTCTCTTCTTGTCCAAACTGGTTATCGTCCATGTGTCACTTCTATACCGTATATGGCTACACTCCATACAAATACTTTCAGAAACGACTTCCTGACACTTAAATCTATACTCGATGTTAACAAATTTCTCTTCTTCAGAAACGATTTCCTTGCCATTGCCAGTCTACATTTTATATCCTCTCTACTTCGACCATCATCAGTTATTTTACTCCCTAAATAGCAAAACTCCTTTACTACTTTAAGTGTCTCATTTCCTAATCTAATCCCCTCAGCATCATGCGAGTTAATTTGACTACATTCCATTATCCTCGTTTTGCTTTTGTTGATGTTCATCTTATATCCTCCTTTCAAGACACTGTCCATTCCGTTCAACTGCTCTTCCAAGTCCTTTGCTGTCTCTGACAGAATTACAATGTCATCGGCGAACCTCAAAGATTTTACTTCTTCTCCATGAATTTTAATACCTACTCCGAATTTTTCTTTTGTTTCCTTTACTGCTTGCTCAATAAACAGATTGAATAACATCGGGGAGAGGCTACAACCCTGTCTCACTCCTTTCCCAACCACTACTTCCCGTTCATGCCCCTCGACTCTTATAACTGCCATCTGGTGTCTGTAGAAATTGTAAATAGCCTTTCGCTCCCTGTATTTTACCCCTGCCACCTTCAGAATTTGAAAGAGAGTATTCCAGTTAACGTTGTCAAAAGCTTTCTCTAAGTCTACAAATGCTAGAAACGTAGATTTGCCTTTTCTTAATCTTTCTTCTAAGATAAGTCGTAAGGTTAGTATTGCCTCACGTGTTCCAACATTTCTACGGAATCCAAACTGATCTTCCCCGAGGTCCGCTTCTACCAGTTTTTCCATTCGTCTGTAAAGAATTCGCGTTAGTATTTTGCAGCTGTGACTTATTAAACTGATAGTTCGGTAATTTTCACATCTGTCAACACCTGCTTTCTTTGGGATTGGAATTATTATATTCTTCTTGAAGTCTGTGGGTATTTCGCCTGTCTCATACATCTTGCTCACCAGATGGTAGAGTTTTGTCATGACTGGCTCTCCCAAGGCCATCAGTAGTTCCAATGGAATGATGTCTACTCCCGGAGCCTTGCTTCGACTCAGGTCTTTCAGTGCTCTGTCAAACTCTTCACGCAGTATCTCATCTCCCATTTCATCTTCATCTACATCCTCTCCCACTTCCATAACATTGTCCTCAAGTACATCGCCCTTGTATAAACCCTCTATATACTCCTTCCACCTTTCTGCCTTCCCTTCTTTGCTTAGAACTGGGTTGCTATCTGAGCTCTTGATATTCATACAAGTGGTTCTCTTCTCTCCAAAGGCCTCTTTAATTTTCCTGTAGGCAGTATCTATCTTACCCCTAGTGAGACAAGCCTCTACATCCTTACATTTGTCCTCTAGCCATCCCTGCTTAGACATTTTGCACTTCCTGTCGATCTCATTTTTGAGACGTTTGTATTCCTTTTTGCCTGCTTCATTTACTGCATTTTTATATTTTCTCCTTTCATCAACTAAAATCAATATTTCTTTTGTTACCCAAGGATTTCTATTAGCCCTCGTCTTTTTACCTACTTGATCCTCTGCTGCCTTCACTACTTCATCCCTCAGAGCTACCCATTCTTCTTCTACTGTATTTCTTTCCCCCATTCCTGTCAATTGTTCCCTTATGCTCTCCCTGAAACTCTGTACAACCTCTGGTTCTTTCAGTTTATCCAGGTCCCATCTCCTTAAATTCCCGCCTTTTTGCTGTTTCTTCAGTTTCAATCTGCAGCTCATAACCAATAGATTGTGGTCAGAATCCACATCTGCCCCTGAAAATGTCTTACAATTTAAAACCTGGTTCCTAAATCTCTGTCTTACCATTATGTAATCTATCTGATACCTTTTAGTATCTCCAGGATTCTTCCAGGTATACAACCTTCTTTCATGATTCTTGAACCAAGTGTTAGCTATGATTAAGTTATGCTCTGTGCAAAATTCTACAAGGCGGCTTCCTCTTTCATTTCTTCCCCCCAATCCATATTCACCTACTATCTTTCCTTCTCTCCCTTTTCCTACTGACGAATTCCAGTCACCCATGACTATTAAATTTTCGTCTCCCTTCACTACCTGAATAATTTCTGTTATCTCGTCATACATGTCATCAATTTCTTCATCGTCTGCAGAGCTAGTTGGCATATAAACTTGTACTACTGTAGCAGGCATGGGCTTTGTGTCTATCTTGGCCACAATAATGCGTTCACTATGCTGTTTGTAGTAGCTAACCCGCACTCCTATTTTTTTATTCATTATTAAACCTACTCCTGCATTACCCCTATTTGATTTTGTATTTATAACCTTGTAATCACCTGACCAAAAGTCTTGTTCCTCCTGCCACCGAATTTCACTAATTCCCACTATATCTAACTTTAACCTATCCATTTCCCTTTTTAAATTTTCTAACCTACCTGCCCGATTAAGGGATCTGACATTCCACGCTCCGATCCGTAGAATGCCAGTTTTCTTTCTCCTGATAACGACGTCCTCTTGAGTAGTCCCCGCCCGGAGATCCGAATGGGGGACTATTTTACCTCCGGAATATTTTACCCAAGAGGACGCCATCATCATTTAATCATACAGTAAAGCTGCATGTCCTCGGGAGAAATTACGGCTGTAGTTTCCCCTTGCTTTCAGCCGTTCGCAGTACCAGCACAGCAAGGCCGTTTTGGTTAATGTTACAAGGCCAAATCAGTCAATCATCCAGACTGTTGCCCCTGCAACTACTGAAAAGGCTGCTGCCCCTCTTCAGGAACCACATGTTTGTCTGGCCTCTCAACAGATACCCCTCCGTTGTGGTTGCACCTACGGTACGGCCATCTGTATCGCTGAGACACGCAAGCCTCCCCACCAACGGCAAGGTCCATGGTTCATGGACCTTATTGCTGACAATAATGTCTAAAGGCAACGCTTTGGATGTTCACTGCCTCACTACCACAGCAATAAAACCAGACAGGCTCTCAGTCGGTCTGGAATATCAGCTGTCTTGTGTGGGGTCTGTACTGGTCAATATGGACTTCATCATTGTACTGCCCACACGACGCCTTATTAATAAACAACAAATACCATTTGTGACAACCACCTTGAACTTTGTGATACACATAATACGATCTACAAGTAACGAAAGTGTGGTTGCGTGCACTTAACAGACATTAAAAATTTTATTTCATTTGCTTGCTTAGAGAATGAACATTGCCAGGCAACTCACTGAAGCGTCAATTCATAATGGAGACAATAGTAATATGTTATTACAGGCAGGGACAATAATGTTACCCATCCCTTTGGCCGAACCATAGATGTGTGGTCGATCTACCAATCTAAATCACAATCAAAGCTCGCTATCGTACCGCACTTCTGCAAAATGAACTATAAGACTTTGTGAACATTAACTCTTCTGAGATCTAAAAATTTCTCGTGCCAAACTTTCAGTCAGAACTACCAATGTGTTGAACAGTCTGGTTTGTTTCGAGAAAATACAGAGTGTTTTTTGTCTTCTTTCATAATATATTTTCAGGGACCGTACATAATTTGTTTTTGTAAGTCAATTTGCGTCTTCCTATAGCTTTATCTTCGGCAACTGGCCTGTAGGCCTACTCTAACAGAAATTTTAAACAATGTGTTTTTCTGGAGCCGCCTATTTAGTGTCAAAATTTGGCGCAATCAGTGTTCTCTGAAGTTTTATGTTTATATAACCTTGGTATATTTGTATTGCGTATTTGCTTTTTGTGATAATCGTTGTACTCTGTGTTGAATTATTAATTTTATGTATTGTGTAGGTTAAATGTCATACTAACTACAATGTTATACAAAGTTGTCCTTAAATGTTCTCGCACAGTGGCAAAAATTAATTTCGAAATATAATTTTCTTACGTTTTGAGTGTCAAAGTGGTATTTTATATTAATATGTATTCAAACAGTGCTATGTCCAGATATTTAAATGTGTTTATATTCAGTAATTTATCATGACTAATACTAAACTGTATAAAATCGAAAAGTATGAATGATGCGCAATTGTAGTGCAGTAAGACCGAATGTCTAATAACTAACTCTTCTGCTGACTTTGAATATGAGTGACATTTGATTAATAAGACATCCGCATGCGAATGAGGATTTAAAGGCAATGCCATTTTCTTTGACTATTATAAAAAGGTTAATAGTACGTTTGAATGGAATATTGTGAGTTAGTTATCTACAATTCAAATAAAAGCTTATTGTGGCGACAACAAGAGAGTCATTATATGGAGGCTTATGGCTAAATGTTAGTGTGTTTTTAAAATTAAGTTGCACCTTTGGCAATAGAATAAGCAAAGATGTCCCATAATCCATACCACGAAACAAGAACATCAATCCAATGACTACAAAAATAAAACGGGAAAACTGAGCCAAAATCCCAAACAAAATTTTTTTTATGTACTTATGCTGAGCACAATTATTCTCACAAATATATTGGCATCAGTTTTAAAACCAGAGAAGGGGTGATGTTACTGGACAGTTTTTCCCCTAGCTCTACATCCAAATTAAATTACCAAATTAAATTCAAATTACTGCCAATGCATGATTAAATGAATATTAATGAAACGAACACCAGTGACTATAAAACTAACAAGTGCTTCTCGATTTGATTTCGATTCAGTGAAAGACTCATGTAAAATGTCTCTTGCAGTTGGTGCCACTGCAGGACTGGGGGAAACTTAGAGGTGCAGGTGTCCTGCGGATAATGTGTCACAAAACTGTTGCTACCTGAAAGTACCAGGTACCAAGGTATTCTGAACAGACGATTGCTGCCAGAGACAACGTTCCATGCGCACATAAAAGCCTGGCAGAGCCCTGAATGCTTTTGCCAGGCCTTAAACTGCATTGTGAAAAGTCGAGGACATAATTCTTTCGAAAAAGATGTGAATCTACAAGGATGTGGAAAACACGACGCACTCAGAGAGACAACAATCTTCTATACTCAAATTAGGTCATCAGGCGCTCTTGTTTAAATTTGTAAAGCTGCCCTGAGTTGGACACAAAAATTATTTTCACAGTGGAAAGGAAGACTCCCGAGTACGTACGTGCAGCGCTTGTCATTGACTATAATGTGAAAAACCTCTCATGCTGGGAAAGAAGTTCCACTTTCCACTTTCCTCTACGTGGCGGAATGAACAGTACTGGTTAATCACGGCAGATTCTTTAGAAGGGAAATCGTTTTTATTGTTATCAACCCTGATCATAGATGCAGGGCTGAACTTATAACTTTTTCAGCGATCACTGCAGCCATCGTCTGCACCTGAGTCTTAGAGAGATGGTAAGAATAATACGCATTTTTACGACTAACGATGAGCGTACTGTGAAATTATTTATTGCCAGTTGGGATAATGATTTTATAAAATTAATTCATACTATCTGCTAGTTAAATTCAGCTTTCACTTAGATTAGGGTGTTGGTGCTTAAATGTTCTTTTCTGGCTTCTTTAGTAAGTACGGTGACTAATTCCAAAATCTTGTGGGACTTAAATGGAATTAGCTCCTTGTATCATTTCATTTCCAGCTCAGTCCACCTGCAACAAGGCCTTACTGTATTCCTTTTTGGAATTCATTTGAATATTTCTACATTTTATTATTGAGTGTCGCATCTGATTAATGACTGGAATCAAGCTAATACAGTTTCATTACAAACAGGATGTCATAGTGATCTTTGTTTTCATTTCATAATTCTATTAAACCCCTATAACATTATACCTATGTGAGTTGTGGTACACGTGTTCAACTGTGCCACACTTGTTTTCATTCAGTGTTTTAATTCACATGTTTATTAGTTTCTGCTGCATGACGTTTTCTTATTATTTCACGTCATCTGATGAAGAGTGGTCTGTTCGCTGTGCAGGTCACCAGGTTAAGATACTGTTAGCATCTGAAGGGCATGCAATATGCTCCACTGTATTCTTACAAAGGCAGTGGAAACTAGTGCCAATACAGGAAGAGCAAAAAAAAACATAAATTAGAAGCTAGTAGGGCTGCATACGAAAGGGAGTGGAGAAAGATAAATAAAATGAGCTTCTTTATGACATAAGTCTTGTGACTGGTTTTATGCGGCCTGACACGAAGTCTTCTCCTGGGCCAACCTCCTCTTCATCTCAGAGCAGCTCTTGCACCTTCATTATTTGTTGGACGTATTCCAGTCTCTGTCTCCCCCTACAGCTTTCACCAACGGCAGCATCCTCTACTATTATGGGGATTATTCCCTGATGGCTTAACAGATGTCTTATCATCCTGCTCCGTTCTTGTCAGTGTTTTCCGCATGTTGTTTTCTTCGTAGATTCTGCGGGGAACCTTCTCATTCCTTATGTTACCAGTCCACTTAACTATCAACATTCTTCTGTAGCACCACATCTCAAGCGCTTCAGTTCTCTTCTGCTCCTGTTTCCCCAGCGTCCGTGATTCAATACCATACAAAGCTGTGCTCTACCCACATTCTCAGAAATTTCTTCCTCATATGTTTGATACCAGTAGACTTCACTTGACCAGAAACGCCCGCTTTCCCTGCGGTAGTTTGCCTTTTATGTCCTACTTGCTTCATCCATCATGGATTATTTTGCTTCCAAGGAATCAGAATTCCTTAACTTCTTCTATTTCTGGTGATCAATTTTAATGGCACGTTTGTCGCTCTTCTCATTTCTGCTACTTGTCACTGTCACCTTTTTACGGTTAACGCACACTTTATATTTTGTGTCATTACACTCTTCATTCCATTCAACAGATCCTGTAACTCTTCTTAACATTCACTGAGAATGGCAGTATCATCAGAAAATCTTATCATTGATATCCTTTCACCTTGAATTTGAAACTCATTCTGGAAACTTTCTTTTATTTTCGTCATTGTTTCTTCGATATATAGATTGAACAGTAGAGCGAAAGACTGCGTCCTTGTTTTACACCCTTTTTAATCCGAGCGCGTCGTTCTTTGTCTTCCAGTCTTATGTTTCCCTCGTGGTTCATGTACATATATCGCCCATCTTTGCCTATAACTGACTCTATTTTTCTCAAAATTTCGAACATCTTGCACCATTTGACAATGTCGAACGTTTTTTCCAGGACCACAAACCTTTTCGGGCTGTCTTGATTTTTGTTCACTCTTGCTACCATTACTAACCGCAACGTGAGGACCGCCTCTCTGGTACCTCTGCCTTTCCTGATCGACCTCCAACAGAGCATCAGTTTTCTTTTCCATTTTCCTGCATATCATTCTTTTCAGCAACTTCGATACGTGAGCTATTAAGCTGATTGCGCGGTACCTACCCTTGCTATATTTGGAACTTATTGTGAGAATGAAGTTTTATCGTGAGCCTGGTGGTATGTAGCACCAGATTCACTCACCCACTTGAAACAGACTTTTCGGTACCAGTTGCACCAGAGATTTTAGGAATTTCGGTTGGAATCTTATCCATTCCTTTTACCTTTTTCGACCTCAAGTCTTCCAAACCTCTTTAAAATCTGTCTCTCCCTCCCCACCCCCTACCCCCCATCCCTCATTTTTTTTCCATATCAACACAGTTTATTCTTCTATCAAGTCTTAAAATAGTTCCTCCAGTTCAGTGTCCACCTATTTACTCTCTCCTCTGCGTTAAACAGTGAGATTCCCATTCCGCTCTTAATGTTCGCAACCAGTGCTTTTTAGTTTTTTGTTTTGGCCTTTACATATGCTGAATCAGATCTTCCTACGATCATTCCTTTTACGATTTCTTTGCAATTTTTCTGTAGCCACTCCGCCTTGGTTGTTCCACACTTCCTACTTACTTCATTCCTAAGGGATTTATATTGCTGTATTCCTGCCCTTCCCTGAACTTTTTTGTACTTCCTTTCTTCATCGGTTCGTTGGAGTATATCTCCTGTTACCAAAGGTGCTTCGCAGTTAGCTTCCTTGTACCTATGTTTGTCTTTCCAACATCTATCATTGCTCTGTTTCGTGATGTTCTCTCCTCTTTAACTGAATTACCTACTGTGGTATTCCTTATCGCAGCATCCACAACTTTATCGAACTTTATATGCGTTTCATAGTTCCTCAATACTTCAGATATCCCACTTCCTTCCACACTGGTTCTTCAGTACAGTTCTTTTAAACTTTAGTATACTATTCAGCATTTCTAAATTGTTTTATCTGTGAATGTCTTTCCTGAGCGCTCCTTAAATTCCGATATTTGATTTCGGAATCTATGGCTGACCATGATCTGACTGCATTCTTCCAGTGCCTCAAGGCCTCTTCCAGGTACATATATCTCTTTCTCTCATGATTTTTTGAATAGTGCAATTGCAGCTACTAGCTGAAATTTAGTGCAGAACTCAATTAGTCTTTCTTAGTCTTTCTCTCCTCTCATTACTATTACCAAGCCGTTATTCTCACGTAAGTTTTTCTTCTACCCCTTTCCCTACAACAACATTCCATTCCCCATAACTATTATTAGATTGTCATCTCACTTGGCGTACGAATTAATCAATAAATATTCTCATATACTTACTCCTACCTCTTCATATTCTGTTTGTGACGTCTACTTGTTTATGTGAACTGTCTTTATCTCATTGGGTTGCTTTTAAATTTGATGAGAACTAGCCTACCACTGAATTCTTCACAGTAACGCACTCTCTGCCCTAATTCACCATTCATAATGAACCCTACACCCTGTATACCATTTTTGCTGCTTGTAATATTACTCCATATTCATATCACCAAAAATCCTTAGCTTCTTTCCATTTCACTTCACTAACCACTACTATATCTAGACTGAGCCTTTGCAATTACCTTTTTGGATTTTCTAGCTTCCCTTCCACGTTCATACGTCTGACATTCCATGCTCCGAGTCGCACGGTGTTATCCTTTCGTTGGTTATTCCATGTTTTTTTCTCATGGTCACCCTCCCTCTCCGCCCCCCCCCCCCCTTAACTATCACGTAATCACGTCCCAGATATCCGAATCTGGGTCTAATCCGAAATCTTTTGCCAATAGAGATCATCGTGACACTTTTGCCAGTTACAGACTGTGGATACAGCTTACATTTCTTTAATGCAGTGGTTTCATTGCTGATTGTTTCCCCTTTGGGAGCAGTTTTCCACCCCAGGGGCAAGAGAGTGCCAGTAACCTCTGTCTGCTTCTCCGTCCTCTTTGACAAGCCCGTTGGCAGGACGAGAGTGACATCTTATGCCAGAAGTACCTGGTCGCCATTACCAATGATTTTTATTCAAAATGTAAGTAGTCGCTACGTTCGACCCTAGAATTTTTTGATTAACAGTCAAAGACACTGCCTCTAGACCATGTGTGTAAAGTGCGTACTGAGTGATTTTGGTATCTACTAGGAGCAACAGCGTACGATGCAACAACTGTAAATGGTTCAGGACTTTTCTGTATTCTGGCTGTAGCAGCAACTGAATGTACATCCTATTCATTTTTATTGTTCTAGAAGTATTTCCTTAAGTGAAAAAGACCCTGTCGTTAGAAGTTGTGTAGACGCCTGTGATGATAATGATGATGCAGGCAAAAATTTCATACTTACTCATACCCTACTTCTAATCTTCACCCAACAAATTGTTCATTTTTTTAGGAAACATAAACAGACCACATCACTGAAGTTATTTCCAACTTTTTTGCACCCTCTGTTGTTCAAAAATGGCTCTGAGCACTATGGAACTCAACTTCTGAGGTCATCAGTCCCCTAGAACTTAGAACTACTTAAACCTAACTAACCTAAGGACATCACACACATCCATGCGCGAGGCAGGATTCGAACCTGCGACCGTAGCGGTCGCGCGGCTCCAGACTGTAGCGCCTAGAACCGCTCGGCCACTCCGGCCGGCTCTGTTGTTGTCTTTGGGTACACGGATTAAGCTGTAACACTATATCTTGTTGATGGCAGTCTCTTCCCCTGAACATTCCACTTTCGGTATCGTTATAGTCTACACCACTATTTCTAATATACGCTCCTGGAAATTGAAATAGGAACACCGTGAATTCATTGTCCCAGGAAGGGGAAACTTTATTGACACATTCCTGGAGTCAGATACATCACATGATCACACTGACAGAACCACAGGCACATAGACACAGGCAACAGAGCATGCACAATGTCGGCACTAGTACAGTGTATATCCACCTTTCGCAGCAATGCAGGCTGCTATTCTCCCATGGAGACGATCGTAGAGATGCTGGATGTAGTCCTGTGGAACGGCTTGCCATGCCATTTCCACCTGGCGCCTCAGTTGGACCAGCGTTCGTGCTGGACGTGCAGACCGCGTGAGACGACGCTTCATCCAGTCCCAAACATGCTCAATGGGGGACAGATCCGGAGATCTTGCTGGCCAGGGTAGTTGACTTACACCTTCTAGAGCACGTTGGGTGGCACGGGATACATGCGGATGTGCATTGTCTTGTTGGAACAGCAAGTTCCCTTGCCGGTCTAGGAATGGTAGAACGATGGGTTCGATGACGGTTTGGATGTACCGTGCACTATTCAGTGTCCCCTCGACGATCAACAGTGGTGTACGGCCAGTGTAGGAGATCGCTCCCCACACCATGATGCCGGGTGTTGGCCCTGTGTGCCTCGGTCGTATGCAGTCCTGATTGTGGCGCTCACCTGCACGGCGCCAAACACGCATACGACCATCATTGGCACCAAGGTAGAAGCGACTCTCATCGCTGAAGACGACACGTCTCCATTCGTCCCTCCATTCACGCCTGTCGCGACACCACTGGAGGCGGGCTGCACGATGTTGGGGCGTGAGCGGAAGACGGCCTAGCGATGTGCGGGACCGTAGCCCAGCTTCATGGAGACGGTTGCGAATGGTCCTCGCCGATACCCCAGGAGCAACAGTGTCCCTAATTTGCTGGGAACTGGCGGTGCGGTCCCCTACGGCACTGCGTAGGATCCTACGGTCTTGGCGTGCATCCGTGCGTCGCTGCGGTCCGGTCCCAGGTCGACGGGCACGTGCACCTTCCGCCGACCACTGGCGTCAACATCGATGTACTGTGGAGACCTCACGTCCCACGTGTTGAGCAATTCGGCGGTACGTCCACCCGGCCTCCCGCATGCCCACTATACGCCCTCGCTCAAAGTCCGTCAACTGCACATACGGTTCACGTCGACGCTGCCGCGGCATGCTACCAGTGTTAAAGACTGCGATGGAGCTCCGTATGCCACGGCAAACTGGCTGACACTGACGGCGGCGGTGCACAAATGCTGCGCAGCTAGCGCCATTCGACGGCCAACACCGCGGTTCCTGGTGTGTCCGCTGTGCCGTGCGTGTGATCATTGCTTGTACAGCCCTCTCGCAGTGTCCGGAGCAAGTATGGTGGGTCTGACACACCGATGTCAATGGGTTCTTTTTTCCATTTCCAGGAGTGTACATATGGAAGCTCTCTCTTCAACAAAACAGCATACAAAGACAATTTTATGTATGTTGTTAACGTCCAGAATAACTTGTTTCTGAACTTTTCGGAAAAATACTGAAAAATTTCCAAACGTATACTCCACTACTCCTTTTGCTCATGCCAAACTGTAACTGAAAATCTTCCTATCGTATGTTAAGTCCCTCTGTGGATATTTTTTCAGGAATTATTTTATTTGAAAGCAACAATGATGAAATTTCTAGTTGTATTTTAGATCTGTGTAGACTCTTGTATTATTTTAGACTCTTGTATTAGCCAATTGGGATCTTAAAACGGCCAGCAGTCTTTCTTCAGCACTAACTGTTCCCCTCTAGATAGTGTTCTGTAGCAAAAAATGTAGTGTCTATTGACAGCGATGCAATGAAACTGTTGTGGTCCAGTCTCAGATAGTTGGGAAAATCATGACTATCCAGTTTTTTCAGAAGTGCCATATAACGAAACTGTCTTGCATTTTATAAAAAATTTTCAGTCTACATCTTTCTTTTTATAACATTAGGTGATTCTGGTGGTGCTATCAGCGCAATGTCGATTCTCTGATATTTTGACATAACAGGCGGCGTGGGCCGAGCATGTGTGCATTCTCCACAGAAAACAAAAGCTAAATATTGGGTAGGGCTGGAACTAGCTCCATAGAAGTCTGTGAGGGAGCGGCGGCCGTAGCGACCGGCGGAAGGGGCTGCGCCAGGACCATAGAGGACGCTTCCCTGCTGTCGGTGTATCGCACAACCGAGCGAGGAATGGGGCAATCCGGGGGCCAACGTGTGTGGAGGACAACGCAGCGAACGGAGGGCCAACTGGAAGCGAGAGTGTAGCGACGGCTCTTCTCGGTAATTTGTTTTCCTGGTGACTGCAACACTCACATGATGTTATAGTGATCAGGTAGCGTCTACGCCGTTGTACTGCCTTGGGCAGCACTTAAAGGTCGATCAAGTGTATACTCCTGCCAATATGCTTTTTAAGTTAATAGCAGTGTGGTCCAGCGAAGACTTCAATACTGCGTCCGAACAGGTCTCAGAAGGCGCAACAATACCGACCAACGGCTGTGTCATCCTCAGCCGACAGACGACAGAGGATGCAGATATGGAGGGGCACATGGTCAGCATACCGCTCTCCCGGCCGTCGCCAGGTTTCGTGACCGGAGCCGCTACTTTTCAGTCAAGTAGCTCCTCAATAGGCCTCACAAGGGCTGAGTGCTCCACGTTCGCCAACAGTGTTCGGTAGACCCGGAAGGTCCAAGTGCTAGCCAAGCCCGACAGCGTTTATCTTCGGTGATCTGGCGAGAACCGGTTTACCACTACAGCAAGGCCGTTGACGGTCTAGTGAAGGGCGGATGATAACTAACAGAACACGTGACTTTTGTATTAAACAATTTTGCCTGTTTATGTTTCTATTCTGCAGTGTAGAGGTGACATATTCACTGACAGAAACGTCGCTATCGGTGCTATCCGCATCCTCATCTGAGGATGATACGGCGGTCGGATGGTCCCGATGGGCCACTTATGGCCTGAAGATGGAGTCCTTTTCCAAGTTTTAACCTATGTGTCTTTTGAAGAATATTAACTATTTCGTTACCTCATGTCTGCTACTAGAGCATTGATTATTTAAATTTTTCGCCGTTTACTGAGGATACTATACTGGATAAAAATTGCTATTGTCATTTCTACTTAACTATTACCAAAGTTACTTCATTAAAAAGAGTAAAAGTAACATTATTACTAGCCCGATATAGTTCACCTACATCATGCGTGTAAGTTTGCTTAAAGTTCAGTTTGTGTTAATTAGTTTCGCCAGGACAACTCTCATCCCTTCCGCTCCACTGTTTCAGCGTTACTGCGACACAATCCATGCTGACAGAGCTTTTTTCTGAAAGTATGAAAAGTGGATGTAGACGACAGAGCTAAGGATACATTATGAGATTTGAACCTTTTCCTGTGGTCTTGGCAATATGGCTGTCGGAGAATGAATGGCCCATGAAGTTGTCATTCGTGGATAATAGATTCCCGTAGGTATTGTGCGTACGCTGACTCAATCATTCGCCAGCTATTGGTAGAACTCGTTCGGATATCGTCTCGGGAACAACGTGATGTAAGTACTGCCACGACAGCTCAATTAGCTAAGAACGAAATTAATTCATTTATTGAATTTCTGGGAGGAAGAATTCCTTCGCAGTCCCAACTGAGGATACTGAAGACCAGGTTACCATATATGTAGATTGTTTGACTTGAATTCCGCTGTGCAAGGAAGGCGAGCACAATGAAGTGGT
Organism: Schistocerca piceifrons; assembly: GCF_021461385.2. Classification (NCBI taxonomy): domain Eukaryota; kingdom Metazoa; phylum Arthropoda; class Insecta; order Orthoptera; family Acrididae; genus Schistocerca; species Schistocerca piceifrons. Next base: position 563,028,739 of record NC_060142.1, read on the forward strand.
GAACTGTCTCTAGGTACCAAGTAAGAGCTCGACAGATAGACACACCTGTTGTTGGAAGCTTCGGTACAAGAGAATAGGTCCACTGGAGGAATTTACCCGTCGTCCAAGTCCTCAAAACGTCCTGGGTCGCCGGCCGAAGTGGCCGCGCGGTTCTGGCGCTGCAGTCTGGAACCGCGAGACCGCTACGGTCGCAGGTTCGAATCCTGCCTCGGGCATGGATGTGTGTGATGTCCTTAGGTTAGTTAGGTTTAAGTAGTTCTAAGTTCTAGGTGACTAATGACCTCAGCAGTTGAGTCCCATAGTGCTCAGAGCCATTTGAACCATCGTCCTGGGTCCCGGAGACGAACCCAGCCACTGTTTAAATTTTGAAAAGAAATCATTACCAATGGTGACCGGAGAGTTACGGCTTAAAAAGTCACTCTCGATGAGCCAATGGCCTTGTCAAAGAGGGCGGAGGAGCGGACAGAGTTTCAGGGCACTCTCTTGTACTTGGGGCGGGAAACTGCCATAAACAGAAGAAGAATCAACAATGATCAGCGGAAAGAGGAAGCAGAAGGCAACTGAAACCATTGCACTAAAGACACGTAAAGTTTATCACAGAACATATGGTCTGTGATGATGAGATAAGTGTTGTGATGATCTCACCACTGGCAAATACTCCGGATCAGACCACCATCACTTCTCTGGACTGGACTGCTAAGGGGGAGCAGACCGTGAGAAGAGGACTGAATAACAAACGGAAGGATAACGTTCTACGAGTCAGGGTGTGGAATACCAGATGTTTGAAAGTGGCAGGGAATCTAGAAAACCTAAAAATGGAAATGCAAAGGCCCAATCTACGTATAGTAGAGGTCATCGAAGAGATATCAAAAGAAGGTAAGGATTTATAGTCAGAAGAATATAGGGTAATACCAAAAGCAACAGAAAATGATATAGCAGGAATAGGATCCATTATGAACAGTAAGTTAGGGTAGAGAGTGTCTTGCTGTGAAAAATTCAATGATAGGGTAGTTATCATCAGCAGACAAGCTTGTAGGTGCGGCAAATACATGAGTTGCCATCTTGAGCATCTTCAGCTGCAACGAAACGAAAACTATTCAAGTTCGTGTGTAGAGTGAGTTTATGAGTCTGGCGACGTACCATCAGATTTTCGGAGAAAATATCATAGATACAGTTCCGAAAAAGGCAAGGGTAAGTATGTGTGAGATCTATCGCACAATCCGCTTAACAGCTTATGCATCCGAGCTGCTGACAAAAATAGTGTACAGGAGAACGGAAAAGGAAACTGAGGATCTGTTAGGTGACGAACAGTTTGGCTCTGCAAAAGGTAAAGGCACGAGAGAGACAGTCCTGATGTTGCACTCAACAATATAAGCAGACACGTTCATAGGATTTGTCGAACTGGGAAAAGTATTCAGCAATGTTAAATGGTACAAAATGAAATTCTGAGAAAAATATGAGTAAAATAAGTGAAAGACGGCTAACATTAAATATGTACAAGGACCAAGAGAGATCAATGAGGGGGGACTGATGACCTTAGCTGTTTAGTCCCCCTTAAACATCCCAACAACCACCACCACCAGATCAATGAGAGTAGAAGACCAGGAACGAGGCGCTCAGACTAAAAATGGTGTAAGACAGGGAGTTAGTATGTCACCCCTACTGTTCAATCTGCACTTTTACGAAGCAATGACGGAAATGAAAGAAAGGTTCAAGAGCGGGATTAAAATTCAGATTGGAAGGATATCAGTGATAAGCTTCATTGATGACGTTGTTATTCACAGTGAAGGTGATAAAGTACTACAGGATCCGCTGAATGGACTGAACAGCCAGATGAGTACATATTATGGATAGAGAGTAAACAGAAGAAAGACTCAGTTGAGGGAGAAGTAGCAGAAATGAGTATAACCGCCGGCCGCGGTGGTCTCGCGGTTAAGGCGCTCAGTCCGGAACCGCGCGACTGCTACGGTCGCAGGTTCGAATCCTGCCTCGGGCATGGATGTGTGTAATGTCCTTAGGTTAGTTAGGTTTAAGTAGTTCTAAGTTCTAGAGGACTGATGACCTCAGATGTTAAGTCCCATAGTGCTCAGAGCCATTTTTTGAGTATAACCGGAAGTTTAACATCAAAACTGGCGATCACGAATCGGAAGAAGTTAAATAATTCTGCTACCTTGGAAGCAGAATGAGCCATAACGGACGAAGCAAGGAGGACAGATAAAGCAGTCTATCCCACGGAAAGAGAGCGTCCCTGGCCAAGAGAAGTCTACTTGTATCAAACATAGGCTTTAACTTGAGGATGCACAGCGTTGTATGGTCAGGATTTCATGAACTGTGGGAGAACCGGAACAGAAGAGTATTGAAGCGTTAGAAACGTGGTGCTACAGAAGTATGTTGAAAATTACGTGAACTGATGAGATAAGGAATGAGGAGGTTCTCTGCAGAATCTGCGAAGAAAGAAACATGTGGAATACACTGAGAAGAGGAAGTGTCAGGATGATAGGACATACGTTACCATCCTGTCATGTGATAAGACATGTGGTTATAACTTCCGTCGTACTAGAAGTAATTGTAAAGGGCGAAAACTGTAGGGGAGGGCAGAGACTGAAGTAATCTAATAAATAATTGAAGAAGTAGAGCGCAAGAGCTACTCTGTGATGAAAAGTTTGGCCGAGGTAAGAAATTCAAAGACCATCGACTCAAAAACAAAAAGAGGGGGGGGGGGGGTGTTAGAGTGGGAAGGAGGGTCTTGTGGTCAGGATAATTAAAATCTGTCATGAAGATGTTGGTTCAAATGGCTCTGAGCACTATTAGACTTAACTTCTGAGGTCATCAGTCCCCTAGAACTTAGAACTACTTAAACGTAACTAACCTAAGGACATCACAAACATCCATGCCCGAGGCAGGATTCGAACCTGCGACAGTAGCGGTCGCGCCGTTCCAGACTGTAGCGCCTAGAACCGCTCGACTGCACCGGCCGGCATAAGATGTTGCATTCGTGCGAAAAGCACAGGTTATGTCAATCATAAGATCGCGGGAAACGGTTGAAGATTCCCACTGGGAATTCCCAGTACTGTAATGCGAATTTCGTTTGACAAGGATAGGGTGATGGGGTATTTGAAATTTGCAGCAAGAGACTCGTGGTTTTCATAAGCGGAATAAATGCAGACAGTCAATATTTTTAACGGAATTAGACCATAGGAGAGAACACCAATCCTGTTTGTCCACCAAGCCAAGAGCTTCATGGACCACGTATCCTTGGCTCACAAGATTTGAGGAATCAGACATGTCTTTTCTTTAGAAAACATGTTGTGTTGAAAATTCTGATCCATAAGGCCGCGACTGCCCGATGAAGAATGTTATCGTAGGTGACTGCAGCGCCTGTACCGACAAATTAAGTGTGTATTTCTTCAGGAATCTATTTTGCCAGAAGACTGAAATTAAGGAAGAAAAATTGAGAGTTATGCAGTATGCTGAGGAAATTAGATTAGGAAATGAGACACTTAAAGTAGTAAAGGAATTTTGCTATTTGGGGAGCAAAATAACTGATGATGGTCGAAGCAGAGAGGATATAAAATGTAGACTGGCAATGGCAAGGAAAGCATTTCTGAAGAAGAGAAATTTGTTAACATCGAGTATAGATTTTAATGTCAGGAAGTCGTTTCTGAAAGTATTTGTGTGAAGTGTAGCCATGTATGGAAGTGAAACATGGACAATAAATAGTTTAGACAAGAAGAGAATAGAAGCTTTCGAAATGTGGTGCTACAGAAGAATGCTGAAGATTAGATGGGTAGATCACATAGCTAATGAGGAGGTATTGAATAGAATTGGGGAGAAGAGGAGCTTGTGGCACAACTTGACTAGAAGAGGGGATCGGTTGGTAGGACATGTTCTGAGGCATCGAGGGATCACCAATTTAGTATTGGAGGGCAGCGTGGAGGGTAAAAATCATAGAGGGAGACCAAGACATGAATATACTAAGCAGATTCAGAAGGATGTAGGCTGCAGTAGGTACTGGGAGATGAAGAAGCTTGCACAGGATAGAGTAGCATGGAGAGCTGCATCAAACCAGCCTCAGGACTGAAGACCACAACACCAACAACAATGCAGTACGTGTATGTGACGGCGATTCAGACCTTAAGGGATGATGAAATATAACATGTGTTTTAATCTGAGGTAGAGAATTTTCGTCTGTAAACATAGTTCAAAGTTGTTAACGAAAATCGGCAATTTCCAAAATTTACCGTTGGTTTCCTGGTTATGTTGGAGTATTTATGAGACAGTTTTATTTATATGTACAGTTTGCGTAGTTTTCTGCTTTCATAGAAATAGTCCATAGTGGCGTCCCTAAGCTTCTATGAACACATGACATCTGCGTGACACCATCCACGCCCGGACCACTTGCAAGGAACCACAGCAAGGTGCCACAGGACGTTTATCTTCAATTAAAATTTGGGTCGACAGTCTGCGCAGCATGTGAGCTGCCGTCTTTTCCTTCATCCCCCTCCCCCCCCCCCAAACTGCTGAACTAGGTAACATGTCAACTTCTCCACGATGACTTATGTGCTAGCAGACCGCGGCGACCTCCAAGGAAGGCTGTTCGAACGACAGTTAATGAAAATGAACTAACATCTGCATTTACATTTACATGACTAGTCTGCAATTCGTGCTTAACTGCCTAGCAGAGCGTTTATTGAACCAGTTTCTCACTATTTTTCTGCCGTTCCACTCTCGAACAGCACGCGGGAGAAACAAACAGTTAAATCTCTACGTGGGAGTTCTGACTCCTCTTACTTTCACCCCTATTTTGCGGCAAAACAAAACTAGCTGCCCTTCTTTGTACTTTTTGATTCCCTCCGTCAATCGTCTTTGTTAAGGATCCCATACCGCACAGTAATAGCTATTCTAGCAGAGTACGGACAAGCGCAGTGTAGCCAGTCCCTGTAGTGGATTTTTTACATCTTTTAAGTGTTCTGTCGATAAAATGTAGTCTTTGGTTTGCCTTGCACACATCACCTACGTGATCGTTCCAATTCTAGTTGTTCGTAACCGTTATCTCTAGGTATTTAGTTAAACTGACAGCCTTTAGATTTGCGTGATTTATCGGAATCTTTTAGTACTCTTGTGGATGACCTCACACGTTTCGTTATTTAGGGGCAGTTGCCACTTTCTGCACGATACAGATATTTTGTCCAAATCATCCTGCAATTGGTTTTGAGCTTTTGATAACTTTACTACACAGTAAATTTCAGCATCGTCTGCAAACAGTGTAAGAGGGCCGCTCAGATTATCTCCTAAATCGTTTATGTATGTTAGGAACAGCAGAGTGCCTATAGCACTTCCTTGGGGAACGCCATATATCACTTCCGTTTTACGTGATGACTTTCAATTAATTACCACGAACTGTGACTTTTCAGAAAGGAAATCACGAATCCAGTTGCACAGCTGATACTCCATAGGCACGCAATTTGCTTAGAAGTTGCTTGTGAGAAACGGTATCAAAAGCCTTCTGCTAATGTAGAAATACAGAATCAGTTTGAGATCCCCTGTCTACAGCATTCACTACTTCATCAGAATAAAGATCTAGCTATGACGCATTTTCTGAATCCATGATGGTATTGTGTCAGTACACCTTTTCTTCGATGTGATTTTTAACGTTCGAACAGGGCACGCGCACCAAAATCCTACAGCAAACCGAGTCAGTGATACGCGTCTGTAATTTCAGCGTGTTTCTCCTGCTCCATTTCTTGAGTAGTGGTATGACCCGTGCAACTGTCCAGTCTTTTGGTTCGTACCTTCCGTCGAGCGAGCGGTTGTACGAGGGTTGCCCAGAAAGTGATGCACCGCATTTCTTTCTCAGCCGAAATCAGTACTATGAATGCGAGACGTTACGTACGTATTATCTGAAGTCTCCTGAGTGAGCTCACCAAGTTTCTGTCACTTCCGGCAGATAGTTTCAAACTGTAGTCTGCAGGTGATGTACGTTACAACCAACGTGCCGTCATTGAATTTCTCACAGCAGAGGAAGAAACTGTGGGGAATATTCACAAACTCTTGTGCAAAGTCTATGGAGCCTCTTTTGTCAACAGAAGTACAGTTAGTCGATAGGCACGGAGGGTGAGGTCATCAGAAGGCGATTCGGCGGAGCTCCACGGTTTGCAGCGGTCGGGGAGACCACCCACGTCTGTCACACCTGACATGTTGCAGCGAGCTGAAGTCATTCGCGAGGACAGACGCATTACGACTCGGTAGATCACGCTGCATCTGTCAATCAGCAAAGGAAGTTCACACACTGAAGAACTGGCTCCGCCACCAGGGCAACGATTGGTACCGACAGGACATACACACACTTGTTTCGCGCTGGAGGAAGGCTGTATAAAGGGATGGAGATTACGTGAAAAATAAGGTGTGTGGATAAATCACTATTCTTTCGTGTGTAACTCTCATTATGTTCAACAAAGAATTGTTGATGAAAAAATGCTGTGCATTTCTTTCTGGGCAACCCTCTTATATGGCTGCTAACTATGTAGCTATGACAATAGCGTACTCTGAAAAGAATCTACTTGATATTCAATGTTGACCGCAAGACTTCCCTTCAATATATGATTTGAGTTGCTTCGCTACACCGAGGATATTTGTTTCAAAGTTTCTAAGTTTCTATGTTGATAGAAGTCCTTCATTCGAATGCTGGGATATTTACATCGCCTTCTTCGGTGAAGGAATTCCGGAAAACCGTATTTGGTAACAGCTTTACTGTCACCGTCGTCAGAACACTCATCGCTATCGCATAATGAAGGTATTGATTGCGTGCCAGATTCAGAGACTGAGTTGCGTTGTGGAAGCTATTAGAAGTATTACCCATTGAAACCCGAGCTAAATTTCGAGCTTCTGCAAAGCTACGCCAATCTTGGGGATTTTACGTTCTTTTAAATGTGACATGTTTTTTTCATCACATCTGCAACCGTGTTCTGACCTGGTTTGTGTACCATGGAAGATAAGTTCCATCTCTTATTAATTCATTTGGAATGAATCTCACAATTGCTGTCGATATTAATTCTTTCAATTTAAGCCATAACTGGTCTACGCTTATACAGTTCAGAAGGAATCGGAACTGTCTCGTAGGAAGGGGTCAAGACAATTTTTGTCCGAATTTTTTCAATAGATACATTCTGCATTTATTTTTAGTGGGTCTGGGTGGTACGATATTAAGTCTTCCCAAACGGCTTTGTGGTCACTAATCCCTGTATACGTTACGATGTTCTCTATTTGCTCGGGATTATTTGGCACTAGGAGGTCAAGTATGTTTTCGCAAACATTTAAGCTCTGTCTGAACTAACTGCCGAAACAATTTTCTGAGAACTCATTCAGAACAATTTTGGACGATGTTTTACTCCTACGACCGGCTCTGAACACGTATTTTCGCCAACATATCGAGGGTAGAATGAATTCAACACCAAACATAACTGTATGAATGGGGTAGCTATTTGAGTAATATTCAAGCTGTTTTAGGAGCTTTCAGCAGCTATCCTTTGCGAACACAGTTCGATCCTTTGTAAAAATTTCAACTGAACGTATCTCCGGTTTAGTCAGAGCCTGAAAATAGCGAACCCATTAGAAAAGAAATAAAGTGGCGAGACAAAGAAATCAAAGATTTGTTTTCGAATAGTCTCTCGTAGAGAGAACATAATACCAAATAAATAATTAACAATAAACAATGTATTAACAATAGCATACACAGAGAAATTTCTTATTAACCACAAGGGTTACAGTTAAACTAACCACACTGGTCTTTAGCAGTCTTATACACTATATGATCAGAAGTACCCGGACCCCTAGCTAAAAATGACTTAGAAGTTCATGGCACCTTCCATCAGTAATACTGGAATTCAATATAGTGTTGGCCAACATGTAGCCTTGATGACAGCTTCCGCTCTCGCAGGCATACGTTCGATCAGGCGCTGGAGGGTTTCTTGGGGACTGGAAGCCCATTCTTCACGGAGTGCTGCACTAAGGAGAGATATCAATGTCGGTCTATGAGGCATGGCACGAAGTCGGCGTTTCAAAATATCCCGAAGGTGTTTAATGTGGTACAGGTCAGGACTCTGTGCAGGCCAGTCCATTATAGGGATGTTATTGTCGTGTAAGCACTCCGCCACAGGCCGTGCATTATGAACCTTGTTCTCGATCCCGTTGAAAGATGCAATCGCCATCCCAGAATTGCTCATCAACAGTGGGAAGCAAGAAGGTGCTCAAGACATCAATGTAGGCCTGTGCTGTGATAGTGACACGTAAAACAACAAGGGGTGCAAGACCCCTCCATGAAAAACACGATCACACCATAACATCACCACTTCCGAATTTTACTGTTGGCACTACACACGCTGGCTGATGAGGTGCTCAGAGCATTCGCCATACCCACACCCTCCCATCGGATCGCCACATTGTGTACCATGATTCTTCACTCCACGCAACGTTTGTCCACTGTTCAAATCGTCCAGTGTTTACGCTCCTTACACCAAGCGAGGTATCGATTGGGATTTACCAGTGTGAAATATGCCTTATGAGCAGCGGCTCGAGCATGCAATCCAAATTTTGTCACCTTCCGCCTGTCATAGTACTTGCTGTGGATCCTGATGCAGTTTGGAATTCATGTACGATGGTTTGGATAGATGTCTGCCTATTACACATTCCGAACCTCTTCAACTGCCGGTGGTCTCTGTCAGTCAAGAGACGAGGTCAGCACGTACGCTTTGGTGCTGAACGTGTCCCTTCACGTTTACACTTCACTATCACATCGGAAACACTGGATCTAGGATTGTTTAGCAATGTGGAAATCTCGCTTACAGCCGTGTGACACAAGTGGCCCAATCACCTGATGACGTTCGAAGTCCGTCAGTTCTGCGGAGTACCCCATTCTGCTCTATCAGGATGCCTAATGAGTACTGAGGTCACTGATATGGAGTACCTGGCAGTAGCTGGCAGCACAATGCACCTAATATGGAAAACGTATGTTTTTGTGGGTGTCCGGATACTTTTGATCACATAGTAAAGCTGTCTTACAACAGTGAGCAGTCTCAATCGTAGTTTGCTGTAAAACACTCTCATTCCAAGTCTGACAGAATACATTTCTGTGCTTAGATGGATCACACTTTGGACAACTGCCTAAAATCCAGACTCACAGAAAATAAGCCCGCTGGACAGCACCTACGGGATACCACGACCTGATGTTGGAGTCCATGGAGGTCAAGGTCGCATAGCGTTGCTCGAAGTGAACGGTTGGCAGTTCGTACAGGGCCCTGAAGATGTAGGTGTGTAGGAGAAGCTTCGGCTTCAACTGGGTCCTGCGTTGGAACTGCTGTCTGTGTGGACGCTTTGGGCAGATGATTCTTGGTTAGCTCAGCAAAATGAGCTGCTCCTGCAACGGCCAGGAGGCACTCTGAATACTTGCCTCGTAGGAGGACATTGTCCCCTTGCTCAGAGAACACGTTACTAGCGGAGTGCTCTCGACTGCAGCACTGTTGACAACGATACTCGCACGAGTGGTAGCGAGACCGGGACCACTCGTGGTGGGTTCATAGTCACACATTTCCGTGGTGGCCTGTGGTAACAAGCCGGCCTGTTCATGCTGTTGTCGGGAATGTTTCCATACATATGGTGCGTGTGTAGGCCAGTTTTTGGATTGCCGGAAATAGTGCCTGTTCTGGCAATAGGCATTTGGAGTACTGAATCACAGACGTCCGCTACGCCTGGGTGTGCGTAGCGTAGCTTTATTGGCAGATGAATATCTGGTATGCACGAGTAGTAAGAATTTTATTGTAATGTGATGATGTACTGCAGTGTACAGTAACAGTTATTGCCCCAGAAATGTCAATTTCCTTACGAAAATCACTGAAGACCAGATTAAATTCCTACATCTTTCTTACGTAAAGGTAAAATTGTTGTCAAACACAAATGTTAGTTTGAATACCATAGCGTTTTAATAAGCCGCTTTTCCTGGGATTTAAGTTGAGGCTCAGTCGCGCGTGTCGCCGATGGCCACTTGATTTTCATTTTTATGGCTTCATTGATGTACTACCACCTCGTGTCCGGACTTCCTAGGTGTAAATGGTGAATGGGTAGTTTTCCCTTTATTTCCACACGAGAAGGATATTGGACACGAGGTCCTTTGACCCTCCTAAGGTGCTGGTTACTTTGTTACATTTCATTTTATGTTATACACTGTTCCAGTTGAACTTATCGTTTCTGTCACATAACGTCACGTTTCCTTCTCTCATTTCTTTGTTTATAAACGTATATTACCGCCTTATATCAATGGGGTGTCTCGATGATGGCACACAGAACTCTGATGTGATGATGCCACCTCTCAGGAGGGACACATCCCACATAATCGAGATATCTCGTAGTGCTTGGTTGGGGTGTGGTTGTCTCTATCTCGTAGTGGGGACGGGTCTTTGTGCTCCAATGGTAGCGACCTGTTTTTGTTGGGATGATACGATTACTTCCCTATGGTCTCTATTTGTACTTCCTGATGGAGGACCCTGATCCTTGTCCATATCCACACATCAAAGAAACGTTTTGCATCACCGCGGTTCCCAGAACTGCTGAAGAAAATGGTTCAAATAGCTCTAAGCTCTATAGGACTTAACATCTGAGGTCATCAGTCCTCTAGACTTAGAACTACTTAAACCTAACTGATCTAAGAACATCACACACATCCATGCCCGAGGCAGGATTCAAATCTGCAACCGTAGCAGCAGCACAGTTCCGAACTGAAGCTCCTAGAACCGCTCGGCCACAGCGGCCGGCACCCGTGAAGATAGATGTTGGCTGTGGATATTGTATCACAGACACAGTCCCTTTGACTGTTCAGAGATGTCACTAAACCGCCCAAAGGTGTAAAATTCCTAACTTGAGCTGCGCCTATTAGACGGAGGGAGTCCGACAGCCGATCAGTCATTCCACCAGGAAGGAGACACACGGCTCCTGTTTGTAGTTCAACCATGCCTAGACTGTCAACACAGCGGTTCGATCGCGTCCGCATTATTACTTTGTGCCAGGAATGGCTCTCAAGAAGGGAAGTGCCCAGGTCGTTACGGAGTCAACCAAGTCGATGTTGTTCGGACATGGAGGAAATACAGAAAGGAACTGTCGATGACATGCCTCGCTAAGGCCGCCCAAGGGCTACTACTACAATTGATGACAGCTACCTATGTATTAGGGCCCGGAGGAACCCTGACAGCAACGCCACCATGTTGAATAATAGTTTTCGTGCAGCCACAGACTGTGCGCGCAGGCTGCATGATGTGCAACTTCACTTCCGACGTCCATGGCAAGGTCCATATTTGAAACCACGACACCATGCAGCACGGTTCAGATGGGCCCAACATCATGCCGAATGGACTGCTCAGGATTATCATCACGTTGTCTTCACCGATGAGTGTCGCATATGCCTTCAACCAGACAATCGTCGGAGACGTGTTTGGAGGCAACCTGATCAGGCTGAATGCCTTAGACACCCAGCCCAGCGATTGCAGCAAGGTGGAGGTTCCCTGCTGTTTTCGGATGGCATTATGTGGGGCCGACGTACGCCGCTGGTGGTCATGGGCGGTCCCATAACGCCTGTAAGATACGTGAATGCCATCCTCCGACCGATAGTGAAACCATATCGGCAGCATATTGGCGAGGCATTCGTCTTCATGGACGCCCCCATCGTAAACATCTTGTAAATGACATCCTTCAGGATAACGACGTCGCTCGACTAGAGTGGCCAGCATGTTCTCCAGATATGAACCCTATCCAACATACCTTGGATAGACTGAAAAGGGATGTTTATGGACGACGTGACCCACCAACCTCTCTGAGGAATCTACGACGAATCGCCTTTGAGGAGTGGGACAATCTAGACCAACAGTGGCGCTATGAACTTGTGTATAGTATGCGACGACTAATACAGGCATGCGTCAATGCAAGATGACGTGCTACTGAGTATTAGAGGTACCAGTGTGTACAGCAATCTGCACCACCTCCTCTGAAGGTCTCGCTGTATGGTGATACAACATGCAATGTGTGGTTTTCATAAGAAGTAAAAAGTTCGTAAATGATTTTTATATTGATCTCTATTCCAATTTTCTGTACAGGTTCCGGAACTCTCGGAACCGAGGTGATGCAAAACTTTTTTTGATGTGTGTAGGTCTTCCAAGAATTAACAGTGAGCATCAGTTTTGCAAGGTTTGTAGTGGTCTGAGATTGCTGTTACAAGTTACCCCTAGGAAAAACATTCATATAAGACTGACGGCGGGATTGTTGTTCAGTAGTGGCATAGTTTGATCCTCACGTTGAGATGTCGACAACTTTGGGTATTATTGGTGAAACACAGTGCATGGTGCTGTTGCGTTTTCCTTGAACTTGGTCCTTAAAGGGTAGTTTCTCGTCCAATATCACTCCCAGTTATTTCACCCGATTTTTCCAAGGAGTTGTTATGCAGAGACGGTCTCTGAGTTCTGGCCGACGGCGAGTAGGCATAAGGGTCAACGTCTTCTTCGTGATCAAGGTAATGCGATTTACTGCTGTCCATAATTGAATAAGTGAAAGTTGACATTGAAGGCACCGTATCAGTACATCGACTCTGTGGCTGCTGGTAAGAATCGCTGTATTGTTCTCGGATTGCGCAAGGAGGACTTGTAGAAAAGTAACAGCAAGTTATTCACTTACAAGACGAATAGAGTCCGGAACACAATAGGGCCCTGAGGAACGCCATCTGGCAGTTGTTGAATACTGGAGCGCTGAGCAGCAATTCGGACAAAGGAGCGGCTATCTTGAAGACAGCTGTCAATAAAATTCGTCCAGTACTCCGTGATTGTGGGGACGTCACGCAGTATTTAAACACGTTAGTTTACAATCAAATATTTATGCTGCACAAACGATAGCTTTTCCAAACGTTTGAATCAATGGGTGCCAAGAAACAAGAATGAAATAATGCGGTTCTCTGGGTTGAATTTGTGGATGAGATTGGTGAAATTTCCATTTATACTGGTCTCAGGATTCACTATTTATTCAAACATTCCCACGAAATGCAAAAATGTATAGTTTCGAAAATTTGCTGAGACTGATGCGTTTCGAACAAAACAAAAGCTGATGATTTAGATGTCTCATACCTGGTGTGTGAGCTGAGAAAAGCCATCTTACCATCTCACTTTTCTTGGCGAAACTCCGTCGCTCTGTAATGTAGCTCCCAAGAGAGGCGCTAAAGTTATCGGCGGTTCTTGGGGTTATTATATCGCTGCCAGCGTTTTCGCGCCCTGTTTTTGAGGTTCTTCAAGTCCTGGAGCAGTGGTGAAAACTCTTAATTGCAGAATTCGCGCCATTTTGTTGCGACCATAGCCTGACAGTAGGCCCTTCGGATCTTTCCCCTCAATGCAGGTGGCCTCATCTGTGTGGACTGTTGTCGGTACGTCTGTTGTGGGACGAACATTGCTGCTAAGGAACGCATGGTACTGGTCGCAGTTTGTGGTCTGTTTTATCTGAGGGCGTAGATGTTCCAGTGTCTTTGACGATACCGCCCACTGGATTGTGGTCGGACATTAGATCATTAATGGTTTGAAGGTGCAGATAGAGTCTTAATTTTTCACGATAGCTACGTCCAAGACGTCGTGTATGTGGATTGGACTGTGCGGGCTCAGATTGTATGGCTTCCAGTCATACCTCCAATCCATGCGGCTGGGTCCCTCGTGGGTTGGTACGGCGCGAATTCTATGCAAATTGCCTGGTGTTGATGTACCCGCCAGCAGAATTCTCTCGTTTCGAGAGAATAGCAGCAGAAGGTCATCCTCGACGAACGATCTCTGTGGGCTTAGTTGCAGCCAATGAACTGATGCCAAATGATTAGACACGTTAACTGCTGTTGCGTCCAGATACAAAATTGTGGCAATTCGAGAGGAACGTGTGATATTCATGGCCGTGCGACCCTCTCGGCCATCTGCTCTATCTGTCCGGTAGCGCCCCACATTGTGTAAGTTGAAAGGTTGGCTGGGATGGATGTGCGTTCCCGTCTGGAAACGAGTGAGGAAATCCTCGAGTTCTACCTTCTTACCGTGGATGCTGTTCGCGTTAAATATACCGAGTGAAAGGTTATCTAGCTTTGTTGGCCTGCAGACTCCTGGCTCCATCTTATAAGGTGAGTAGTTTTGATTGGATGTCTCGTGATTCATTAAATTTTCATAAGGTCTCTTCAATGACGGTAAAAATGTTCTTCTGGTTGACAGTCACTGAAAATTCAGTTACGTTCGTGACCATCTTCATGATTTCCGAGGAGTCAAACTGTGAATGTACGTCCGTTGTTGTCGCGGTAGATTGTTGCCCGCTGGCGCCAGCTGAAGTGTGCCAGGCGGCTGTGGACTGCGTCGTTCTCCAACGTAAAGACGGAAATTTCTTTTCGTTGGCAACATTCGGTTGAGTAGGGATAACAAGCGGTTGTTGTTTGATCTGTGCTGCTTGTCCCTGTGTAGTGAAAATCTGGAAGAGTTTTGGTCCATGCACTGCACACACAGTGGGGCCAGATGTAAATAATTGGCAGTATGGAAGAAACATTGACATCTTCTGCATTGTGGATGTTCTTCTTTTGATCGATGTGTTTCAGTTTCCACTTTGGAGTTCAGAAGCTAGCTGGGCCTGCAGGTAGCGCCACACAGTCGACTGACTGTGGTACTAGCTTGCTGGTTTTCTTATCTTTCTATGTAAATCGATAGACCGAGGCTTGAAAAATCAATGTTGTACATAGGTTGCACTATCTCCTTTTTTGTGATTCCAGCGGAAACGCACTTGATGACTTTCAGAGACTTGTCGGTTGGCGATTGGTATGTAAAAAACGGAATTTTTGAATCCTTGAAAAGCCGCAGGTTACTCCTTGATCAGTCAGTGGTGCGATGTGATACCTGATTGTATCACCCTTAAATCGTCCTTATGGGTCCTTCGACATGTTTCTTCAGTTCACTGTTCAGGAGGAGGTATTACCCTGAGTATTGGATAGTAATCGGTAGTAGCCTCGATGATGGTATTGGAGGGTTTTGCGTCGGTGCAGGGTTAGAGTCGTTGCTCGTTCCAGCTGTGCTCCGTTCTGTTGACACCTGAATGTGGGATTATCTTTGTTGTCCAACTTATTTGGTGGCTCAGAATCTGACGAACTTGATAACTCTGTCCACTCCGCTCCATTAGGTGCGATGTCCTCGCCGTATCAACGGTAGGTGGGATTATTTCACAGCTGGCTGTGAGTCTTTTAGCACGTTCATCTCCTGTTTGGTGGGCCGGCGGTCTGGTGCCGTCGACAGCTACTGAATTGTCTGGAAAGGAGTGTGTTGTGTAGTGTAACTATCCTGCTTGATTCCGCCTGCCGGGTTCCCGACTGCGAACCGTGTCTGAGATGGAACTTGCTGACTTTTGTTGTCCTCTGCACGAGCGTTGACGAGTAAAAAAACAGCTTGGCACCTGTCGCCGAGATAGTCAGGTAACCAAAATGTTAGTACACTTGACGGTACGTGGTTTGATACTCGAAGCAACGAGTATCGTACTAGGGCCCGTGGTGTGAATGTGAACGATGAAAATGTGCATAAACGGCATGGTGTTATAAGAAAACAGTCAATAGGGACCACCAATTAGAGAAGGACAAAGTTGTGTAAGGAGGGATTAGTTCCGTAGCAATTACTCTCGATAAGCTCTTTGTCGGCCATAGTAGCATAAACGAAGTAAGGAGAAGAATATGACTCATCGAATGCGATTTTTGTACCACATAAACGTCGTCGTCTAATGCAGCTATCATCATCCGAAAATGAGAATTTGTCTGATGATTCAGTAAGTGCTCCGGGTATGTTTTTCGACGCTCGAGGCGACGAGCATAGTACTAATGCCAATGGTGTGAAGGAGAATGATGAAAACGTGCACAAGTTTGACAAAGTCGAAGATTTTTATGGACTTATTGTCACAGATGAAATACACTGACGGAAAAAAACTCGCAACACCAAGAAGGAGTTAAATTACGTAAGCAAAAGTCTATTCAGACTCAGCTCCAGTCGCGTAAGAGTGGCGCTAGTAGCGCGACTATGAAGATGCAAAACAAGTTCGCCTCGAGTGCACGCTGTAACGGTGGTGAGCGTTACTTACCTTTGAGATTTGACGTGGTGAGCTGATTTAAGTCAAGAATACCTTCAAGGCGACATATACGCCATTATCGACACACGGCTACGAGAAGCTGGATGTACCTTCTGCGATACAGGTAGAAGGACGGCAGTAACGTAGCCACTGTACTTGATTTCTGGTAGTGGTGGTCACAGGAATGTACGGTGACAAGAGGACCGGTCTCTGGGCGGTCATAGAGCACTACCGAGAGGTATGGCTCTGGCGCATCGCACTGCATCTGCAGCAGCAATTTGAGCAGCAGTTGGCACTACAGTGATGTAAACAATTGTTACGAATCGGTTACTTCAAGGACAGCTCCGAGCCAGATTCCCTGTAGCGTGCACTGATCCCAAATCCCCGCCAGTTATGACTTCAACGGCGTCAAGTGAGTATTTATTGGAGGGTAGGCTGGTAGTCTCTTATGTTTTCTGATGAATGCCACTTCTGCCTCGGTCCCAGTGACGGGTATGGTTGGTTAGAAGGAAGCCAAACGAGGGCTCGCAACTAACTCGTCTGCGTGCTATACACACTGGACCTATACCTGGTATTATGGCGTGACGTATGTAATACCTACAGCGCCTCTCGGTCTTGAAAAAACAAAAATTGCTCCCGAATTAGCACCCATGTCCTTAAAAAATCAATTCACAAAATGACCCAAGTCCCTCCACAAGTAGTAATTACGAAAAATAAATAAAAAACAAATAGAGGGAAATATGTAGTATAGAAAGCAAAAGAAAAGAAAAGGAAAATTTAATTGTAAATTTTAGAAACATGGGAAGGGGGAAAAACAGTAGAAAATATAAAAATATTAGTTATTCCAATACGTAAGAAAATCAATATTATAGTCATAGAACGTAGGTCTGGGACACCAAAGATAGTATTTATTAAAGTATAAATAGCCATACGTTGTAATTACGATACTCCAGTCTCTAGTCTGTTCTAGTTCGGAAGTTATTTAGGACGTACAGCTTTAGAGAACAACAATTGGGACTTTATTAAACGGGGATCAAGAATAGATCGTGACGAGATTGATTTTGAGGACTGCCAATTCAAGACTTTAATTTGGACAATTATCAGATCAGATAAACGAGAAGGTGAATAGTAATCTCTTTGGCTTTAATGTCAATTCGTGCGAATATTTAAACGCTTGACTGAATTGAGAATTTTCTCCGGATTCGGACTTTGAATTGTGATAGTGGGAAACTTTAACTTCAAGCGACTAGTGATCATAGTTAATGACAGTTTGCGGATATTAAATAGAAATAACTTATTTACCGAAAGTGACAGGATATTATCTAACATCTCTGATGCTAGCTGAAATCCTACTTAGACATGTAATTAAAGAACTTCTTTGAATGAGATCGTATGAGTGAACCTATTTACTAATTATTATAGTCAATAAACTGACGTTGTTAATTTGAAACATAATACAAGTCTTAAACATTAATTTAACTTAGATTAATAAACGTTAAGGTTACGTGGTCTATGTCAAGAACAAACTAGCGATTCGTAACCAAAACAATTGAACGAAAGGTTAAAGTATCGTCGTCTGTAAACATTGGTAATAAAGCTACTAAAGATTTTTTCTCTCAGAGTTGGGAAGACTACACGTGTGGTGACCCGCGTTTAACATTGGGTTTTATAAGTAATCAAACTGATACTTAGCCGGGACAATATTAAACAAAAGTAAAACCTTTCAATGACAGTCAATGTGTACAAAATAAAATCAAACTTTCATCTATTAGACGAAAAAGCGAAAACAGAAAAAGGGCTGCTACACGTACGATTTCCTATGACGGCATGTGCACGCTCGTGGTTATCTCACGCAACTTGGCTACAAATTTGTAGGTCAGTCTGGTCACTCGGCCTGTTGTTCAAATAGTTCGAATGGCTCTGAGCACTATGGGACTTAACATCTGTGGTCATCAATCCCCTACAACTTAGAACTACTTAAACCTAACTAACCTAAGGACATCACACACATCCATGCCCGAGGCAGGATTCGAACCTGCGACCGTAGTGGTCACGCGGTTCCAGACTGAAGCGCCTAGAACCACACGGCCACACCGGCCGGCGGCCTGTTGTGCTATCATCCACGAACACCATTCCAGGGGCTGTTTTCCAGCAGGATAACGCTCGTCCACATACCGCTGTTGTAACCCAACAAACTCTACAGAGTGTCGACATGCTCTCTTGGCCTGCTCGATCAACAAATCTGTCTCTAATCGAGACATCATCAGACGACAATTCCAGCGTCATCCGCAAACAGCGTTCATCATACCTGTATTGACCGACCAAGTGCAACTGGCTTGGAACTCCATCCCACAAACTGACATCCTGCACCTATACAACACAATGCCGGCCCGTTTGTGAGCTTGCGTTCAACATTCTGGCAGTTACACCTGTGATCGATGTACCAGCGTTGCCATTTGCAGCGGCTTATTCCCGCTTCCATTAACCTGTGATTTTGCAATTTTAATCACTTAAATATGTTAGCTAGGCAAATATATCCTCAAAATTTCATTAGTCTACACTGATTATTTTTTGGCGTTGCGGTGTTTTCCGCAAATGTATTTGAAAACATTTGTGGACAATTATACATTTATCCTACACAAACGACAACGTTTTCAAAACGTTTGAGTTAATGGGTCCCAAGAAATAAGGACGAAATTAAACGGTAGTGTGTATTGATTTTGTTGATGAGATTTGTGAAATTTCCGTCCATAGCTTTACATTGTCCGCAACTAGTGGTCTCACGGTAGCGCTCTCGCTTCCCGAGCACGGGGTTCCGGGTTCGATTCCCGGCGGGGTCGGGGATTTTCACCTGCCTCGAGATGACTGGGTGTCATCATCATCATTCATCCCCATTACGGTCGGAGGAAGGCAATGGCAAACCACCTCCACTAGGACCTTGCCTAATACATCGATGCGGGTCTCCCGCATCGTCCCCTACGCTCTTTCAAGGAGTATGGGACTTCATCATCATCAGCTTTACATTGGTCTTAGGATCCACGGTTGACTGAAACATTCCCACGAAAAGGAGTGAATACATCGTCTCGAAATACTGTTGACAGTGATACATTTCGAAGACAATATAAAAGCTGTTGTTTTAGCGTCTCTCAGAAAAATTCACTACTGACGAATTGAACAAAAATGATGAAATACTGTGTATCCACGAGTCTCTGATAGCATTCCAAGAACTAATTATATTCAGGCAATGTTTGAAACAAAAGAGACACAAGTATAACATCAAAATATTTAATAAATAGAGGATCATATTCAGCCGGAAGCGGCCTCCGTGTCAAATACGTTTAAACGGTACTGCGAGAAGAGATACTGCTACACTTTTCGAATTTATAGTCGCAAAGTAATTCATAAAGAAAATACCACACCAACAAATGTTGTTATGAATTTGTGACAAGATGTGTTCAATAAAAGCCATACACTATGTACCAATAAGTCATACACCAGTGAAGACTTGGCAAGCAAGAATACACATTTGGTTGGTACCCATCGACTAAATATCAAAGTAATTCCGAAAGAAATTGTAGTGTCCAAATTGCAACGCGAAGTGATTTAAAAAGAGAGCAGTCAAGGAATTACGATGCTGAAAGGGAAATACAAAAAAGATCTTTCGATTCTTTTCACCAAACATTCGAGTGAAATGGAAAACGTGACAAGCAAAATATTGGTTTATCGCAGATTGTTACTGAATATAATATGGTAAAAACTCCTGGTAACCTTTCTGATCGGATGACTGCATGTGGCAGACCATTGAGAATGACAGTAAAATGATATCTAAAGTTAGCTTCCTATCGTTTTTTGAAGCACGCTGTTGTGAATGTCTTATTTTCATTCCAAGATGTGAGAGCGCGGAAAATTTCAAACCCAATATTTCGGATACAGTTGGCAAAGGCGCTCACACGCCATTCACATGAAGGAACTCCAGTCAGTGCCGATACAAGAAATTGGAAAAAAGGAAAGGAAATAGCAGAAAGTGCACAGATGTTGTTATGAATGTTACAAGACAAACACAAAAACATTCAGGTTCAATGCAGCTAGATAATTAACAAACAGTTGGTTTTACATCTTGTATTATGTACCAGTCTAAGGCACATGTTTGGATTCATTGTTTTAATACAATTCATTAAAATTAGAACTTTTTTTAACACTGATGTCGGCCAAATGAAAAGCAAACAGTCAATTCCCACAGACTGTCCTCTTCCAAAGGAAAAGTGCACTGTCAGTCCCCATAGCCTGTCTTCATCCAAACGAAAAGTGCACCGTCAGCCACACAGACTGTCTTCGTCATAACGAAAATATGCTGTCAGTCCCCACAGAGCGCCTTCGACCAAATGAAAAGTACACTGTCGATCCTCACAGACTGACTTGACATATTTCACATCAACAAATGATTACCTCAGATGCAAGAAGCAAGGGTTTCTATTATCAACTGTACAGACTGGAAATCTCCACAGCCTTTTCGAACGAACTGTGCCGCCGTTGCCCATAGATGGTTTCGGGGAAAATGAGACCTCGTCATTAGAACGGTTGTGATGCGATTTGATGCCGTTCCTGTTAAGGCGATCGAAGTGTTATTTAGTTCCAGCTAGCTCGATGTTCCAATGGGAAACTGAATCTCAATGCTACCGCCAAATACCGACACTTAAGTAAATTGTTTGAAGACTCTCAACGCTTTTTAAATTTCTAACCGCGCATATTTCTTATTATTTCAGTGTGATAGTTGACAATGTTGTAGTTGAACGCCTGGAACTTCAGAAATAAATCATTTAGGTGATAGTCGACTTCACTGGTGTGCTACCATGATGTACATGCACTCTTTCATTACGTTTTAGTTATTCTCACGATGGACTAAATATCTGATACTGCAAAGGAATGTGAAGAACTACTGAAAATACACAGCCGACGGGTATTTAATGAGATGTGTGTTTGCGTTAGCGACGACAGAAATGAGTTCTGCCGCAGCAGCTGTAATGAAAGCGGAGGACAGCGAATTCCACATAAACAACGTCCAGCAAAAATAACAAGCTGCCGTTTGTGATCAAAACTCAGGAATAATGATGTGGAATAATACCGTTTCGCATTTCGTAGGTAAATGGAAATGGAGGAAGCTATCTACGCAGCTCAGGTAAGCAACCTTTCCGAATGAAATTTGTATCTCTTTATCACAATTATCAGCCGTAAGTAGAAATTACTGCCGGCCAGGGTGGCCGAGCGGTTCTAGGCGCTTCAGTCCGGAACCGCGCGACCGCTACGGTCGCAGGTTCGAATCCTGCCTCGGGCATGGATGTGTGTGATGTCCTTAGGTTAGTTCGGTTTAAGTAGTTCTAAGTTATAGGGGACTGATGACCTCAGATATTATGTCCCATAGTGCTCAGAGCCATTTCAACCATTTTAGAAACTCCTGGGGAAACATTGTATTTCTTCCAGTGGAAGAAGAAGCAAATGGTAATTGAAATATATTGCTACAACAATCCATTCGTCACGCACGTATTTAAATAATAACCAGAACCACGAGTAAACAGCCTCATAACGCGATGAGTAGCTATTGCCAGTTTTTTTTTTCTTTTTTCCGTGTGGTATCAAATTGTGATACGTATACATATGGTTACCCAATTTCTGTACTGTTCTAAAGCCTCAATGAACTAAGCTTTCCTGCGCCATACTTTTAATGAAAAAAAGAAGTCTTCAAAAACTATTCTATCACTTTAATACTGGGTTCAAATGGTTCAAATGGCTCTAAGCACTATGGGACTTAACTTCTGAAGTCATCAATCCCCTAGACTCAGAACTACTTAGACCTACCTAACCTAAGGACATCACACACCTCCATGTCCGAGGCAGGATTCGAACCTGCGACCGTAGCAGCAGCGCGGTTCCGGACTGAAGCGCCTAGAACCGCTCGGCCACAGCGGCCCGATTTAATACTGGGGAAAATCGTAATATATCAACGCATCATCTTGCAGTAAAGTAGCGAAATAAGTGGGATCTTGGAATTCCGCAGTCTTTTATATCTTCGACAAAACTTCTACATCTTCCGTGGATGTCGAGTTAATTTTTCACTCGATGTCGCAACTTGAGCAGCTGGCAGCGGGTGGTTTACACTCGCTATTGTCCGCCGTGAGAACGCATCGCTACCTGGACTAGAATCTTTTGCCGACTGAGATGTCATCTACATGTACATCAATACTCTGCAAGCAGCGTCGCAGTGAGTACCCTGTACCACTACCCGTGATTTTCCCTCCTGTTTAACTCGTAAACAGAGTGAGGATAAAACGACTGTCTGTGCTCCTCCGTACGAGCCCTAATTTCTCTTATATTATCTTCGTGATCCTTCCGCGCGATGTATGTTCGCTTCAGTAGAATCATTCGGCAGTCAGCTTCACATGCCGGTTCTCTAAATTTTCTCAACAGTGTTTCTGGAAAAGAACGTCACCTTCCGTCAAGGGAATCCCATTTGAGTTCCCGAAGCACCTCCATAACACTTACGTATTGTTCGAACCTACCGGTAACAAACCTAGCAGCTCGCCTCTGAATTGCTACGATGGCTTCCTCCAATCCTATCTGGTACAGATCACAAACACTTCAGCAGTACTCAAGATGAGTCAGTCACACAAGCGTCCAGCATGCGGTCTCCTTTACAGGTGAATCACTCTTTCATAAAAATTCTCCCAGTAAACCCACGTCGACAATTTCCCTTCGCTGCGACAGTTTTCACATGCTCTTTCCACCTCACATGGCTTTGCAGTGTTACGCCCAGTTATTTAAATGATTTTATTGTGTCAAGCACGACACGACTAATACTGTATTCGAACATTACAGGCTTGTTCTTCTTACTCATCTGCATTGTCTTATATTTTTCCACATTTACGGCTAGCTGTCATTCATCACACCAACTGTAAATTTAGTCTGCCTTGTATTTTCCTGCAGTCATTCTAATTCGACACCTTACCGTACACCACGGCATCATCAGCAAACAATCGCAGATTGCTCCCTCACTTACGTGTATAGAGAACAACAGTGGTCCTGGCACACTTTCCTGAAGCAGCCGACCGTGGTGGCTGAGCAGTTCTAGGCGCTATAGTCTGGAACTGCGCGACCGCTACGGTCGCGGGTTCAAATACTGCCTCGGTCATGGATGTGTGTGATGTCCTTAGGTTAGTTAGGTTCAAGTATTTCTAAGATCGAGGGGACTGATGACCTCAGAAGTTAAGTCCCATAGTGCTCAGAGCCATTTGAACCATTTAATTTTCCCTGAGGCTCTCCTGACGATACCCTTGTCTCTGATGAACACTCGCCGTCCAGGACAACATACTGCATTCTACTACTTACGAAGTCTTCGAGACACTCACATATCTGTGAACTTACTCTATATGCTCGTACCTTCCTTAGCACGCCTCAATGGGGCACAGTGTCTATTGCTTTCCGTAAATCTAGAAATATGGAATCTGCCTGTTGCCCTTCATCCGTAGTTCGCAATCTGTCATGTCAGAAATGGACAAGCTGAGTTTCGCACGAGTGATGTTTTCTAAAACCATGCTGATTCGACGACATAAGCTTCTTAGCCTCAAGAAAGTTTATTACATTCAAAATGAGAATATGTTCAGGGAATCAGCAGCAAACAGAAGTTAGGCCCATTGGCCCAGTACATCACTTATACAGGGTGTCCCAGCTATCTTGTCCACCCAAAGTATCTCTGGAACAATAACAGCTATTGGAAAACGACTTTCACCGGTATCAATGTAGGGCTGGGGCCCATGAATGTACATATTTGGAAACATTCTAAAACGAAAGCATATGTGTTTTTTAACACAGACTTATGTTTTTCTAAATGGACCTCCTGTATTTTTCTTCAGCAATCCATAGCATGACAAAGCACATACACAATGGCGTTGATTGCATCGCAATATTCCCATTACATCCCGAGATATTAAGACGCGAAGTTGACGCTTGAAGCCGGCCGCGGTGGTCTAGCGGTTCTAGGCGCGCAGTCCGGAACCGCGCGACTGCTACGGTCGCAGGTTCGAATCCTGCCTCGGGCATGGATGTGTGTGATGTAATTAGGTTAGTTAGGTTTAAGTAGTTCTAAGTTCTAGGGGACTCATGATCACAGATGTTAAGTCCCATAGTGCTCAGAGCCATTTGAACCATTTGACGCTTGAAACACCCGACATGCGCTGCTAGCGCACATCCTCTCAGGCGTGAACCCCATGCTGCCCGTAATCGCGATGTGATTGACATGTGTAATCACACCTCCATACTTATCAAGAGGTCCGAAACGAATAATACGGTCTGCTGCCATCAACTCTCATAAGCGCATGATGGTTTCCCCCTTGCACGTTTTACGTATCTACGTACACAATATGAACCAGTACCGATCGGTGTACACCCGTCGGGTTGTCTTATTTATCCTGCACACCCAAAATAAGGTTTATCTAATGCGTTATATGACCCATTATGCCTGTCGCGCAGGGCCTGGCTCTACCTAGTCAAGTGTCCAACGTAGTTCCCACTACTGCCACAGTTACCACTTCGCCTTGTTTATGATTTGCGACCCATGCAAACTCCTGTACTCCACCACCCTCCGAGCATCCCATTTGTTGTTGCTTTGGCGTGCAGTACGCCGCTTGCCAGTGTAGTTGTGAATCAGAGTAATCTAGTGACGGCACGGAGGTAGTACACATTGTGAATAAACGTTGTGTTGTGTAACTTATACTGTACAGTATAATGTACACACATGAAGACATGATAGAAATGCTGCTGATCTATGGAGAATGTACGTTGACGGGAAATACGTTATGAGATTGCTTTTTTGTTGATAGTACTGTTAGCGAACATTATGATTATTAAGTTAATATGTCTGTTTTCTACCCTACTCTACATACCAGTACTGTACCCTGTTGTAGGTGGACCAAATGCTGTTCAGGCAGAACCACTGTACAGAAGACGATTCCCCGACAAGTCATCGCCTTCGCGCCGAATGTTTGGTCGTCTCACATCTCGTCTACGTGAAACGGGAAGCTTAAATCCAAGACCACGACATTGTCCTAGAACACGCACAGATGAACGTGCTGAAGTTGCTGTGCTCGCTACCATAGCTGTGAATCCTCAAATCAGCACACGTCAAATTGAACGAAGTTGGTGTGTAGAAATCAAGTGCACAGCGTATTCTTAAACGTCCTAAATTTCATCCTTACCATCTTCATTTACACCAGGATCTTCATGGAAATGACTTCCGCAATAGGGTAACATTTTGTCGGTGGGCTCAGCAAAAACTTCTGACTAATCCAAATTTTTTTGCAGATGTTCTCTTTACCGACGAGGCATCATTCTCCAACAAAGGAATTGTCAATGTGAGGAATATGCATTATTGGTCCGCAGACAATCCAAAATGGCTCCGTCAGGTAGAGCATCAACGTCCGTGGAAAGTTAATGTTTGGTGTGGGATTATTGGAGATACCATTATCGGACCTTTCTTTATAAATGGCATCCAAAATGGCAGACAATACTCCAGATTTATACGACACAATCTTCCTGTTCTCTTGGACACCGTACCTCTGAACCGGAGAATGGTCATGTGGTATCAGCATGACGGATGCCCTGCACATAACGCCTTACGAGCACGACGACTTCTGAGCCGTAAGTTCTTTGGAAGGTGGATTGGACGAGGTGACCCAGTTAGGTGGCCTGCCCGATCTCCGGACCTTACACCGCTGGATTATTTTCTTTGGGGACCAGTGAAGGATGCTGTTTACCAACATGAACCAACAACACCAGAGGACATGAAGCAACGCATTATTGATGCTTATACAGTCATCAAAGAGGAAACAGTAGCACGAAATAGGGTATCCTTCATCCGCAGAGTGACCCTATGTATGCAAGCCAATGGGCATCACTTTGAGCATGAGATGTGAACGCTATGTTTAGTATGTAGTGCTGGTATCACAGTGGAAGTTTCTAAAAAGAGCCATTTTACCCAGTGATGTTAAGAAACATTTGTTTGCAACAATTTGTCATTTAACGCATTAGATTAACATTGATAATTATGTGATAATAAAACTAATTGGTTAAACATGTTTACATTCATCTTCTATGTCCTACCTGAACTTCCCAAATCAAAACATTTTTACCTAAACAACGGTAAAACTTTTAGTCCACTTGCTCGTTTCACTAAAACCATCAACATGAATTTTACTATTACGAGTGAATGATTAAGTGTCACTTGCGCTAGATCTACAGTAAAGTAAAGTTTTAACTTTGAACGGCATTACCTTTTTAGTAACGGATTAACGATAAGCGAAGTTAACTTTGTGACTAACGTTGCGGTACACAGATATGTTACAGGACCGCATCACCCCTAGCCTATGGGATAAATACCTGCTGGAATGTACGACGTTAATGCAGGATGGCAGCAGACCGTATTATTCGTTTCGGACCTCTTGATAAGTATGGAAGTGTGATTACGCATGTCAATCACATCGCGATTACGGGCAGCATGGGGTTCACGCCTGAGCCTCAGGACGTGCGCTAGCAGCGCATGTCGGGTGTTTCAAGCGTCAACTTTGCGTCTTAATATCTCGGGATATAATGGGAATATTGCGATGCAATCAACGCCATTGTGTATGTGCTTTGTCATGCTATGGATTGCTGAAGAAAAAATATAGGAGGTCTATTTAAAAAAACATAAGTTTGTGTTAAAAAACACATATTCTTTCGTTTTAGAATGTTTCCAAATATGTACATTCATGGGCCCCAGCCCTACATTGATACCGGTGAAAGTCGTTTTCCAATAGCTGTTATTGTTCCAGAGATATTTTGGGTGGACAAGATAGCTGGGACACCCTGTATAACAGAGGCGTAAAACTTATGTTGCAATTTTCCCGAAATTCCAGAGTAGCGCACCTTACTACTTGAACAGTACGTTGATTTTTAACAAAAAAATTCGCCAAACAGCCACGCAAATTGAGAAGTTATTTTATTTTTTTTCGCGACTAGTTTCGGTAATTCAATATGCCATCTTCAGGCCCCATATGCACATCTCAAAAATTATCGATATTGGCAATGACTTGAACCGTCTTCGAAGGAAGCACTTGAGAGTTCACGACATCCACAAACAGATGGTCCGAGTATCCCAATATTGAATATTGAATTGCCGAAACTGGTAGCAAAAATAAAATAAAGCAACTTCTCAATCGGCACGACTGTTTGGCGACTTTTTTTGTTAAATATTTCGCGATTCGCTGTCCCACGTCCGCAATGGATCGACAGAAATTAGTGATTGTTTTAAGTCTTCAGTGATCTAAATAAATAAACCATCAAAACCGTAATATAGTTGAAAAATGTCGGTATGAACAGGTAACAAATGTGAAGTGTAAACGTCAGTACATTGTCGCCATAGAAACAAAAAATTTAAACTTAAAGCCATCTTTTAAAGTAAGGATGCCGCTGCTGGAAGTTCAACCCATGATGTGGTATACTATGTCAGACCTATTATGAAGTACTATTCCAAGAACAATAATAATGAAATTGCAATTAATATACACGTATTTAAGGCACTGATCCACTTATTTCTTTTCCCTACGTGAATTAGCATCTAAACTACTCTGTCTTCACAAAATGTTGGAAGCTTCGCGCGTAGATCTTTTCACAGACGCACGAATCTCTATTAAGCTTCGCTTGTCGTCACTTCTGTGTCCCCTTTTGAACCTAGAGTACAACAGCCTCTGCGTCCTAAGCATCCGCCGACTTATGTTTTTAAACCATTGGTGGTTCTTTTCCATCCTTTATCCACTTGATAGGTACGTAACTCTCCAGACCACGATTTAAAATCTGCTTAAACTTTGTCCATTATTCCTCTAGATCAATCTTACTGGTACTAAGTGATGCCAATTCATTGTCTAAGTGAGATATTAGTAACTATTTATCTTTTTCTTCTTTTCTTAATCATAATTGATTCTCTATGTGTTCATTTTACATTCAGCACGTTCTGCTACCAGACATAATAGTACTATTTCGTTTCCTTCGGTGACTCACTGTGTAACACCTTCTGAAGTTTCGGAAAACATTTTCTTAGCACTTTTTAATGAGGACATTCCCTTACACCACGAAATCGTGGATCATCTTTACAACCAATCTCAATTCTGAATCGCAAATTTCTGACCAGCCTTAGTGACAGTAAGTGGTAATATAACAGATCTAATTTTTTTTTTTCATTTTCATGATGATGTATGGGACACAATGCTTTATCTGTACAAGGTGATTCAATTTTAGTCGAAAAATTAGTCTTAAGTACCGGCTCGACCGACTTTTATTTCGTCTGTTCTTTTTTGTTTATATGTTAGTGATTGTGTCGCATAGATATAAAAATCCATTCACTTTTATATGTAGATTTTTATTAGTTTCTAGGTTGGTATTTTTGTCCCAAAATCATTTTGACCATGGAATTCTGAATTTCGGGTAAAGAGGTTCCTGACTGCAAATTTTATTCAAAGAAACAAACATATTTTCAGTTATTTTCAAAGCTATTAGAAGTCAAACAAAATCAGTCTGATCATTTTAAAACTAAAAATAATTTCTTAAGTACAAATAATTGTTCTTCACAGTACACCAATGTTCTCACTTTACAGGTATATTAACCATGCACGTGATATTTTTAACCATTTTGGCACACAAATCATACATAAATCCTTTTCCCACCATCATTTTTAGTTGCTGAACACGGTCCCTGTGGCAAGCCGTTAGATGTGTCTGTTGGCCGTGGCTGACTGCAGTAAATACATTCCTTATCGTTGTTTTCTGATGATGAAGCTCCCAACACAAACTCTTCAAGGCTAGTATCAGAATCTCCATCATCTTTCAATTTTCTAGGCCTTTTCTTATGTTACCTTTTTCTTTGTGTTCCAAATAGCTTTTTTCCGGCTGCTCTACTTCTTGACGATGCTGGAAATTTACTAATAAAATAGCATCAGTGTGAGAAACAGGCTAATTTTGTTTCTGCTAACATATTTCTTGTTTTTGGTTTAGCAAGTTGTCCCGACAATAGTTTTTTGAATTGGGATCATGTTACCACAGCTTCTTTACGCCTTCGCGTGGCCGTTTTCGAAGGTTGGAGCAGTTGTGTTGGGCTTACACCAAAAGAAGGAACTATTTTGACGTCACTGCTTTGTCACCTGCTAGACTGCTTCGTTTCGAGATGTTGACTCATCAATCGATTAAATAGTCGTTTCTCAAGGAGTGAAGTCAAGTGGTGCAAAAACTAATAGATCAAATGGATGATGTATGAAGGGGTAGCATACCGGAGTAACTACCTTCTTCTGTGCGCGATAAAATACGACGATATTGCTTGTATAAGAGTAGTTATCACCAAAAATATGCAAAACTAGATCTTCAAAATTAGGTTTCCCGTTATTGACGAAATTTTTGAACCACAGAGTGAAAATTGTCCATTGTATCCAACCTGACGGATCACACGCGATAGCATTACCTGTTGGAATTCCTTTCTTGAGACATTCCCCTCTGTTCTTTCTAGGAAATATTACGGTCGGTGGAACGCAGTGGTAAGTTGGACTCAATACATGTTTATCAAAGAAAGCCCCGGATTCCGTGCTTTCTGCAAGCTGAAATCACTATCTCTGTTAATTAAATCATTCGCTAAACGAATTCCTAGTGTTTCCTTCACCACTCAGTCTCAGAAAGGTGAAGTCGACGATAGAATATCGACATACGTATACATGAGTATCCATAGGAATTCATCCCAGGGAGGGTTATATTTCAAACGTGGTTCTTTTGATATTACTAAATAGCAGTTTCAGAACACGCCGTATCTGAAGAACTAAATTTGACAGGAAACTTCTGCTTATTGTATCCTAAGCTCTAGAAAGTTAAACATTCCATTTTCTTTTTTTTTTAAGGGAAATTACTGCTACACGTTAAAGGTAAACATATTTCACTAGTAACTGTACTCATAACTTTATGGCTATATGTCACTCTGGGTTACACACCGTAACCATATAGTTTAAAGAAGTCCAAAAATCTTTTAGAACTTGATGTTTTACCACTTTTTCGTCCCGTTCGCCGCAGAAATTTATATTTATTCTGCATTTGTTTCCACAGATGATGTATAATACGCCTACAGGACAGCAATAACGTATTCTTCACACCTTGCAAAAATCACTCTACCCTGTAAAATCGAACGAGTGTTAGAGGGGTCAAAGGTCAACGTACTATTGAGGTTTAAATGTGGAGCAGGCGTAGGGCCTGCTCTTGTGGGAACTGGAGAGGGATGTCGGCTGTTAATTAATTATAAATTAATAATGATGTATGAGATCTAGGAAAAGTGTTTCACGTAAGCGATAACACCAATGTAACGGCCAAAAGAAACGTGTTTTCTTGACTGTTTTTTGGGTCGAAGGAAAGGTGATAGAGAAATAATACTTCGGGTAGTCACTGAACGTGTATTTAAGCGTATAAAAAAATTTTTTTGGCCGGAAAATGTTGTGCAATGGCGATACTGCAGCAATCCTCCAGAGGCATGTTGAATTCTATGCGGTCTGCGGCACGCATTACAACTGATGCGAATCTGAACGTGGAAAAAAGAAAAAAAAGTCTTTGCAATCTACATCAGCATGGCTAGAGAATCATGTAGGGGATTTTTGTGCAATTGGCGAGTCGTTCAGTTTTCAACAAATAACGACAGCCATTTGTTAATAAATACCGTTTATATTAACTATTCGAAGCCTCGTGTGGTTCACTTTGAAATGTTTGTGTGAGATTTTGGTTAAATTTTCAAGTGAAAAGATTGAAAATTGTTGGAGTTATGCTGCGTGCCGTTCTGAAAAGTACTATTCCAGGAAAACAGGTTTGAAGTTTTGAAATGTGTTATAGACACAAACAAATGAAAAAATATTACTTTCGGATAACTCTTACCATTAATCTGTTGTCCTAAGACTGGCCTGTCTACCTGTAGCCATTGCGGTCTAAATTATATCAACTAATGATCACAGAACTATTGAGATATCGGTCTTGGCAGTTCCCTGAACCACAAAAGTTTACAGTTCCGTTTAGACCTTACTGCAAGCAAGTGCACTGCTAGGATGATTGGACGATTGATTTCATATTCGTTCCATATAAACTTAATGGATGCAGGTGATCAGATATGACGCTTACGTATCTGTCACCGTCAGAGTCGTATCTAGACATATCAGAGATCCCATGTCACTCCACCTGCACACCCCACACACATTACAGAGCATCCACCAGCTTGAACAGTCCACTGCTGACATGCAGGGTCCATGGACTCATTACGTTGTCTCCGTACCCGTACATGTCCATCCGCCCGGTATAATTTGAAACGGGACTAGTCCGACCAGGCAACATGTTTCCATTCATTAACATCCAATGTCGGTGTTCACGGGTACGGGCGAGGCGAAAACGCTTTGTGTCGTACAATCATCAAGGGTACACGAGTGGGCCTTCGGCTCCGAAAGCCCATATCGATGATGTTTCGTTGAATGATTCGCATGCTGACACTTTTTGATGGCTCAGCACTGAAATCTACAACAATTTGCGAAAGGGTTGCACTTCTGTCACTTTGAAATACTCTCTTCAGTCGTCGTTGGTCCCGTCCTTGCAGGGTCTTTTTCCGGCCACAGCGATGTCGGAGATTTGACAGTTTACCAGATTTCTGATATTCACGGTACGCTCGTGAAATTATCGTACGGGAAAATCCCCACTTCATCGCTACCTCGGAGATGCTGTGTCCCATCGCTCTTGCGCCGACTGTAACACCACGTTCAAACTGACTTAAATCTTGATAACCTGCCATTGTAGCAGCAGTAACCGATATAACCACTACCCCAGACACTTGTCTTATATATGCGCTGCCGACCGCAGTGCCGTCTTCTGCCTGTTTACAGTCTCTGTATCTGAAATGGCTCTGAGCACTATGGGACTCAACTGCTGAGGTCATCAGTCCCCTAGAACTTAGAACTAGTTAAACCTAACTAACCTAAGGACATCACAAACATCCATGCCCGAGGCAGGATTCGAATCTGCGACCGTAGCGGTCTTGCGGTTCCAGACTGCAGCGCCTTTAACCGCACGGCCACTTCGGCCGGCTGTATCTGAATACAGTATATATACCAGTTTCTTTGGTGCTTCAGTGTAATAGACCTCTCTTGGCCATGAATGCCCTTTTTGTAAGCGCTAGTTTGCTTTTTGTGTCCTATTTGCTCCATCCATCATGCATTGTGTGTGTGTGTGTGTGTGTGTGTGTGTGTGTGTGTGTCTGTGTGTGAAATCTTATCGGACTTAACTGCTAACGTCATCAGTCCCTAAGCTTACACACTACTTAACCTAAATTATCCTAAGGACAAACACACACACCCATGCCCGAGGAAGGACTCAAACCTCCGCCAGGACCAGCCGCACAGTCCATGACTGCAGCGCCTTAGACCGCTCGCCATCATGCATTATTTTGCGGCCTACGTAGCAGAATTCCTTAACTCCATTTACTTTGTGGTGACCAATCCTAATGTTAAGATTCTCGCTGTTCTTATTTCTGCTGCTTCTTATTACTTTCTGTGGTGTCACCGCCAGACATCACACTTGCTAGGTGGTAGCCTTTAAATCGGCCGCGGTCCGTTAGTATACGTCGGACCCGCGTGTCGCCACTATCAGTGATTGCAGTCCGAGCGCCGCCACATGGCAGGTCTAGAGAGACTTCCTAGCACTCGCCCCAGTTGTACAACCGACTTTGCTAGCGATGGTTCACTGACAAAATACGCTCTCATTTGCCAAGACGGTAGTTTAACATAGCCTTCAGCTACGTCATTTGCTACGACCTAGCAAGGCGCCACTATCAGTTACCATTGATATTGTGAATCATGTACCGGCAAGACCGACGTTCTTCATTAACAGATTGAAGTTAAGTATTCCACCAGCTACGTCCGTTTTTCTAAATTCTAATTTCCTTGCCCTGTTCCAGACCTCACGCCAGCCTGCGTGAGCTAAAATGCGTGCCTTTCGGCCTCCTCTAGTAACCCGGTGTTGGCTCTCCGGCCAACCAAAACATTGGCTACGAGGCAAAACCGCGTTCTTATCGATATTGCCCTGATTTACTTGTGTAATGGCTCGCCACAATCTCCAGATGTACTGTCCGAATTTTATCGCTTACATAATCAGCAGATGCAGGCCTTACTGGATGCCCTTGGACAGCTCGTGCAGGGTCAACGGGCAATGCAAAACGATGCGGCAGCCGCCGCTCCACCGCTAACGCAGCCACAACACACTGTTGCACCAACTTTTCGACCTTTTGATGCTGCACTGGAAAGCTGGACGGAGTGGTCACGCCAATTTGGATTCCATCTCGCCACCTACAGAATTCGAGGTAACGAGCGGCAGCCACGTGTGCCACGCAGGCAAGTAAATGCAGTGCTAAAATCATGCCCGCGGTGCGCTACTAGACATTCGCGTGAGAATTGCCCGTCACACCAGGCTATTTGCTTTTTCTGTAATAAAAAAGGACATGTTCAGAGTGTTTGCCAGAAAAAGCTCCGATCGGAAACTCACAACCATTCCAGGCCCTTTGCTTCGCGCCGAATTCAAACCAAGGATACTAAGGCTCGTGAAACTTCGCCCATGGAAATTCATGTAGTTCATTCCACTCTGCTCAGTGCCACTCTCTCTAATAGTGACTGTGTTCGTCCCCCAAATAGTGTGCGTCGACATCGCCGGAAATCCTGTCAAGTCGCAAGTGATTATGTGCCAGTGTCAGTTCCCGTTGCACGAGACAATCGCTCTTGCCGTCAGCAGGACAATAAACTTTTTGTAGACTTGGACATTAACGGCAAAGTGATACCATTCCAGCTCAATACCGGAGCTGCAGTTTCACTGATCAATCAAGACACGTACAAACAACTGGGCACACCTCCATTGCATGCCGCAAATGTTAAGTTAACTAGTTATTCAGGTCAAGATATCCCTGTGTTAGGACAGTGCAGCCTTCTTGCAACATACAAAGGACAAACAAAACTTGTGTCATTTTACGTCCTTCGTTCTTCTTCTGCAGTGAACTTGTTTGGTTTCGATTTATTTCAGTTGTTTAACTTGTCTATAGTAAGTCACGTCCTATCAGTGAACCAGGCTGTGCCTTCAGACAGTGTTTCTCGTCCATGTGAAGAATTTGCAGACATTTTTGCACCGGGCCTTGGTTGCGCTAAGAACTATAAAGCACATTTGGAACTGAAAGTAAACGCGCAAGCGAAATTTTTCAGAGCGCGCAATGTTCCCCACGCATTGCGTGATGGGGTCGCAAAAACATTACACGATTTGGAATCATAAGGTGTAATTGAACGTGTGCACGCTTCTCTCTGGACATCATCCTTAGTAATTTTGCCAAAACCTTCCGGAATATTGAGACTTTGTGTGGACTTCAAGGCAACAGTGAATCCACAACTAGTGATTGCAACTTTTCCTTTACCCCGCCCGGAAGATCTTTCTGACAAACTGTGACCGGGTAATTATTTTTCGAAGTTGGACCTCGCAGATGCGTACTTGCAAATACCGGTGGACGAAGAATCCCAGCGCGTTTTGGTGGTTAACACGCATCTTGGTTTGTATCGATTCAAACGACTGCCATTTGGGTGTGCATCCGCCCCTGCATTGTTTCAGCAATATCTACAAACTGTTTGTGCATCGGTCCCTACTGCAGCAAACTATCTGGAAAGACGGAAGAAGAACATTTAGCCAATCTCAGAACATTATTTCAGGTCTTGCGACAAAATGGTCTTCGCTAGCGGAAGGACAAATGTGTGTTTTTTGCTTGTGACTTGCCCTACCTGGGACATGTAGTCAATGCCCAAGGCATACATCCTAGTCCCGAGCACCTCCGTGCCATACGAGACTTGCCTTCGCCGCAGAATTTGAAGCAGCTACAGAGTGTGCTGCGAAAAATTAATTATTATCACCATTACATCCCACACACCTCTTCCATTTCAGCTCCGCTTAATCGCTTACGCCGTAAAGGTGTTCCGTTCGTCTGGACCACGGAATGCGAACGCGCCTTTCGCCAGTTGAAATCAGCGTTGCTTTCCAATACTTGCCTTACGCCATTCGATCCCCAGAAGCCCCTTTTGTTGATGGTGGATGCATCGGATTTCGGGATCGGTGCTGTGCTTGCGCACAAAGATGGATCGTACGATCACCCTATTGCCTTTGCGTCCAAATTACTCTCGTCTGCGCAAAGAAATTATTCACAGATCGAGAAAGAAGCATTGGCTCTCGTATTTGGTGTTACAAAGTTTCATGATTTCTTGTATGGTCGTCACTTTGCCATCATCACAGACCACAAACCTTTGACATCGCTTTTTCATCCGAACAAGCCTGTACCTCCACGTACAGTGCAGAAATTCATTCGCTGGTCTATTTTCCTCTTGCAGTACCGCTACGATATCCTGTATCGGTCCACTGCTAAGCACGGAAACGCCGATGCGTTGTCCCGTTTGCCTGTTGCTGAGGATAGAGCATTCGATTCCTCCAAACTTGCTTGCATGTTCATTGATTCGGAAATGGATGACGTGGTCGAATCGTTTCCGAATGATTTTCGTCGCGTAGCTACAGCCACAGCTGCCGACCCTGTCCTTGCTACCGTTCTGCGTTTTGTTGCTACGCAACGGCCCTTGTCAAAGTCACGGATCAGGGATCTGTTGGTTCGCCGATTTTTTGATCACCAGGAGAGACTTTTTGTTCGTGTTTTGCTGTTGCGTTCTGATAATGATCAGTCCAGGGTCGTGGTCCCACGTTCGTTACAGTCCTCTGTCTTACAGCTTCTCCACCAAGGACATTGGGGTATAGTGAGAACGAAACAACTTGCTCGTCAGCACTGTACTTGGTTCGTAATCGATGCCGCGATTACGAATATGTACTCTTCTTGCATGGTGTGTGCCGGACAACACTCAGCCCCATCGCGGAAATTCTTTGCATGGCCAAAAGCCACTTCCCCTTGGCAACGCTTACACATCGATTTTGCTGGTCTATTCTGGAATGCTCGATGGTTGGTTGCAGTAGGTTCATTCAGTAATTTTCCTTTTGTTGTCCGGATGTCTTCCACGACCTCATCTGCCACCATCCAAGCGTTATCTGCTATCTTTTGCATTGAAGGTCTTCCACAGACTATTGTTTTCGACAATGGCCCACGATTCATGTCCGCAGAATTCAGTCATTCTGCAAGGCCAATGGTATTATCTGACGTCCGCGCCGTTTTCGCCACAGTCAAACGGTGCCGCTGAACGATTGGTCAGGACTTTCAAGTCACAGATGTTGAAGTTAAAAGTGTCGCATTCTCGGGAGGACGCGTTATTGCTCTTTTTGTCCTCGTATAGCTCTCAGCCCCGAGATGGTCACTCGCCGGCTGAATTCCTCCACGGTCGTCATCATCGAACCTTGATGTCTTTGCGACATCCGCCGCATCAGGTTCCTGTGCAGCGACAGAAACCTGCTTTTGCTCCAGGCGACGTTGTCTACTATCGTCACTACCGAGGTTCACGGCGTTGGCTCGAAGGGCGCATTCTTCGCTGCATCGGACGCGCTATGTATCTGGTTTTAGGGGCCTCTGGTGAGGTGCGCCGGCATCTCAACCAGTTGCGCCACTGTCGTCGCATGGGATCTGCCGCTCGCCGTCTGCTTTCAGCGACGGTGCCGTCCGGTCAGCGCCCTGGGGACCCATCTACTGGCTCGCCTCAGCCCCAGGTGTTACCGACGCTGCCTTCCATTTTGCCCCATGGCGACGCGCCGCCGCCACCGCCGCCGCCGCCTGTTCTCCCGCCGGCGACGCCCGCAGTGGACGCGCCGCTGCAACCGCCGGGCGCCTCCCTGGGTCACGCGCTGCCGATCTCTTCCCGTGACCAGTTGTCCTCCGACATGGAACTCTTGCCCGCTCCGGACCATATGTCGTCTTCGCCCGTCGGGTGCCCCGGCCCGATGGAGGTCGACCCTTTGGCCCCTCCTGTCTCTCTGCGGGCGCATACACCGCATGTTGGCGTTCACCCTGGAGCAGGTTTTCAGGCGTTTCCTAGCTCCCCGCGGTCCGAATGGCAGGGTGCGGGTGGCACAGCCTCGCCTGTTGTTAGGCTCCCCACCTCGTTGCATACGTCAACATGGGGTCCTCCCCACGGCGGGCGGAAGCCTTATGCCACAACCATACGCCGATTTGCGGGAGAGGAATGTTGTGTCACCGCCAGACATCACACTTGCTAGGTGGTAGCCTTTAAATCGGCCGCGGTCAGTATACGTCGGACCCGCGTGTCGCCACTATCAGTGATTGCAGACCGAGCGCCGCCACACGGCAGGTCTAGAGAGACTTCCTAGCACTCGCCCCAGTTGTACAACCGACTTTGCTAGCGATGGTTCACTGACAAAATACGCTCTCATTTGCCGAGACGATAGTTCCACATAGCCTACAGCTACGTCGTTTGCTACGACCTAGCAAGGCGCCACTATCAGTTACCATTGATATTATGAATCATGTACCGGCAAGACCGACGTTCTTCATTAACGGATTGAAGTTAAGTATTCCACCAGCTACGTCCGTTTTTCTAAATTCTAATTTCTTTGCCCTGTTCCAGACCTCACGCCAGCCTGCGTGAGCTAAAACGCGTGCCTTTCGGCCTCCTCTAGTAACCCGGTGTTGGCTCTCCGGCCAACTAAAACACTTTCTTCTTTCTTCGATTTACTCTCAGTTCATACTCTGTACTCATCCGACTGTTCATTCCATTCAGCAGATTATGTAATTCTTCTATAATTTCACTGAGGAGAGGAATGTAATGAGCGCATCTTATCATTGATGTCCTGTAACCTTGAATTTTAATTCAACTCTTGAATCTTTCTTTTATTTCCCCTACTGCATCTTCGAATTATAGATTGTACAGTATAGTTGACAAAACACATCCCTGCCTTACATCCTTTTTAATCCGAGCTTTTACCCTTATTTTTCTCAGTATTTCAAACATCTTGCACCATTTGACATTGTCGAACTATTTTTCCAGATCGGCAAATCCTGCAAACATGTCTCTATTTTTCTTTAGTCTTTCTTCCATTATCAACCGCAATGTTAGAATTGCCTCTCTGGTGCCTTTACCTTTCCCAAAGCCAAACTGATCGTCATCTAACACATCCTCAGTTTACTTTTCTAAGCTTCTGTATATTATTCATGTCAGTAACTTGGGTGGATGAGCTGTTAAGCTGATTGTGCCATAGTTCTCGCACTTGTCGGCTCTTGCAACATTCGGAATTGTGTGGATTATATTTTTCAAAAAGTATACCGCGGGGCTCATACATTCAACACGACAATGTCGTTTCGTTGGCACTTTCCCCAATGATCTGGAATATTATCTATTCCAGCAGTCTTATTCGGTCTTGAGTCTTTCATAGCTCTTTTAAATTGTGATTGCAATGCTGGATTCGCTGTCCCTTCCCTGTGGCTGTCTGTTTCTTCCTCCATCATATCATCAGACAAGTCCTCCCCCTCACAGAGGTCTTCAGTGTACTCTTTCCTATTCGCACCCTCCTCTGCATTTAACAGCGGAATCCCTGTTGCACTCTTACCGTTACAAAACTTACTTTTAATTTAATAAAAGGTTATTTTGACTTCGGTGCCCTGCTCTTCCAGTTTATTTCATTCCTAAGAGATTTGTATTTCTGTATTCCTGAAATTCCTTGAACATGTTTCACTTCCTTTTTCGCTGATCGATCGGAATATTTCTTCTGTTACCCATGGTTTCTTCGCAGTTAGCTTCCTTATACCTGTATTTTCTTTCCAACTTCTATGAATGACCTTTTTATGGATCCATTCCCTTCATCTGAACTGCCTACTGAGATATTCATTAGCGCAGTATCTATAGCCTCAGACAACTTCAAGCGTATCTCTTCATTCCTTAGCACTTCCGTATCCAACTTCTTTGTGTATTGATTTTCCTGTCTAATCTCTTCAACATCAGCCTACTCTCTATCACTACGAGATTGTGATCTTAATCTATATCTGTTCCTGGATGCGCCTTACAATCTAATATCTAATTTCGGAATCGCTGCCTTGCCATGATGTAATCTAACTGAAATCTTGCCGTACCTTCCGACCTTTTCCAAATATATCTCTTCCTCTTCTGACTCTTCGCTATTACCAGCTGAAATGTATTGCAGAACTCGATTAGTCTTTCTCCTCCGTCATTCCTCAGCCCATATTCTCCCATAACTCTTTCTTCTATCCATTCCCCTACAACCGCATTCCAGTACTGCATGCCTATCAAATTTTCATCTCCCCTTACGCACTGAATTACCTGTTGGGTCTCCTCAGATGCTTTATCTATCTATTCATCCTCGACTTGCGACGTCGGCATGCATACCTGAACTATCGTGGTCAGTGTTAGTCTGCTATCGGTTCCGACGAGAACAACTAGTTCACTGAACTGTTCACAGGAACTCACTTTCTGTCCCACTTTCCGGTTCACAAGAAATCATACTCTTGTGATACCATTTTCTGCTTTTGTTGACATTACCCTATACTCATTTGACCAAAAATCTTTTATTCTTTCTATTTCACTTCACTGACCCTGAATATATCTAGATTGAGCCTTAACATTTCCCTTTTCAGATTTGCTAGTTTCACTATCATTTCCAGACTTCTGACATTCCAAGCCGCGAACGTTACCCTTTCGTTGATTATTCAGTCTTTTCCTCATGATCATCTCCCCCTTGGTAGTTCCCTCCCAAAGATCCGAATGGGGACCTAGCCGGAAGAGAACCGATGGAGAGTTTATCATGTCTCTCTTTTCAATTACAGGTCACGTGTCCTGTGGATACAGATTATGTTTTTAGGGCAGTGGTTTCCATAGCCTTCTGCATCCTCATTCTTCCGCCTTTCAGGGGCAGTTTCCCACTCCAGATACAAGAGAGTGGCCTGAACCTCTGTCACTCCTCCGTCCTCATGACAAGGCCGTTGGCAGAACGGGATGGCTTCTTAAGCCGGAAGTATTTGGCCGCCATTGCTAATAAATTTTATTCAAAATTTAAGCAGTAGAAAGGGGCAGTCCTGAGCCCAGGATTTTTTTAATACTCGTCAAATATGCTCTCCCTAGACCATGGATTTGTTGAATGACGCTTATGTAACCTATATCATGCTGATGCGTTGGGGTGTTCGTATTATTTCCGTTCACAGAGATTGGTGAAATAATTTAAAAAAAATACTAGGAGGAGTGACAGTTATTTTTGTTTTATATTCTTACATATTGCACACGAGATCTGAGATGCTTATTAACTCACAGAGTGACCCAGTCACCACTATGTGCGGAAAATAGAAGTTCTGTCAGAAAGTACATAAAGGAAACTAAGAAAGATGCCACACAGTACTTTTAAAGAAAGATGCAATGAAGTAAAGCGATTTTCGCTTCCAGATCAAGAGCCCATCCCACAGTGCATAAACAATGGGTTTCCATTAGACTGTAGAAATTTCTGGAAGGACGCGGCCTTCCATCCAAACAAAAACAACATCCTTAAGAAGGCATTCCTCATTGTAAACAGCAGATAAATCTAGAACAACGGAGAATTCAATCAGGCAGTAAAATACTTGCAGGTACCCATTGAAGTTAGACTACCAGATTTTTTATATTGTACATCTATCTGTACGCCAGTGTCGCAGTAAAGACAACATTATTCCTTATTTTCAAAAATTTAAATTTATTCAAGCTAGCTTAAGCAACAGAAAGTAAGATCTTTCCAGTTTAGCAAAAAGTTTTATAAACAGCCATATGGGGCAACTATGACAAGTACCTCTGGCTCATTTCGTGATATTTGGATTGATCATTTAGAAAACCAGATTCTTTGTTCGAATCGTGCATTAGTTAGTATTACAATTTACTTTCACAAATATTAACATTTTGAATGAACTATCTTCACTTCAGAAATACCATAATATGGCACATAAACTTGCAACTCTCGTAGCTACTATTCTCAATTAAATGTCATACTTCGTAATAGTTTACTTCAGCTACAGTATCATTCAGGCTTCCATTTCAGGTTAAGTGAATCCGTGAACATTTCAGCCCTTTCATGAATACATAAATCATGGAAATAATTCCCAACGAAGTTTTATACTTTCTCAACGACAACCCTTCCCATACACTTTATTGCATATCGGTTGCATGCTGTTACATGTTAAAATTGATACACATAATGGCTACATTCATGCCAAAGTACAGGTATTAATTAACTGTAATAAAACGTAGAAATCGTTTTCTAGTGAAATGAAAAGAACATCAATTTGTATTTGAATAAAAACCGCTGGAGACGGCCACAGTGCCAACAGCTTCTTTTCCAGTGCATGGCTCTCGGTTGTGATGACCAGCTCCTCGACTTGCAGCACCTGCACCGGGACTTCCATATCCATGTGTCCGACTCTTTGTAGTCATGGAATAGGTAAGACAAAAATAATAACGTATAGTACTTCGCAACAAACATTTTCTTAATGCTAACATCGCTGAGTAAATATTAGCAGTACACACACACACACACACACACACACACACACACACACATACACACTGATATATATTCAGAAAAATAGAACACCTTGAAGGATTAGAGATACACAGGACATGAACATTAGTATGTGCTGCAGAAACGATCAGAACTTCGGTCACCTCGGTTCAGATGTGTCCTGGGATAGCCATCCATACTGCATTCATCTGGTTCCAAAGTTCATCTTTGGTGGTTGGCATTGGATCAAAGTGCTGCACCTGCCGTTTCACCATATCTCACACATTTTCGATCTGCGATAAGTCTGGTGGTCAGGTGGGCCAGGACAAGAGGCAAGCACGTGTTCGCGCAGCAACATGTGGTCCTGCATTGTCTTGCTGGGGTGTTCTGCAGACAGGGTATGGCTGCGCGTCACAGGATGTCATTCACGTAGGTCACACTGTTCACACACCAACTGTGATTTCTGGTTGTACCCAATAGCATCCCACACGCTAAGGCCTTGAGTTGACGCTGTATGTCTTGGGCGAATCTAGTGGCTGTGATGCCACTCCCTTGTCTGCGGCGAACGAAAATGCGGCAGTTATTGTCAAACAGACAGAACCTGGGTTCGTCATAAAACACTGATACCGTTCCTGTCCCCAGTGACGTCGTTCCTTATACGATTGCAGTCTATATATATATGGTAATGGTGTAACTACGTGCACCGTGACCAAGAACAGGTCGCATTAGCTCATTGAGTCAAGGCAATGTGGTGGGCAAACGATAGGCAGACTCGCTGATATTCGAGTCGGATTCACGCCAAACTCCTTTTTCATTTAGAAAATCAAACTGTATCCAATTTACACCTGCACAATACGCTCTCTTGTCTATTTCTTTTTCATACTATTAATTTTATTTAGGTATTATGACGTAACATGAACTTTTTACAGATGTAAAAGACCACTTTGCTTCGTCCACAATACTAATACAGCCATCAGGAGATACACTATTGGCCATTAAAACTGCTACACCACGAAAATGAAGTGCTACAGACGCGAAACTTAACCGACAGGAAGAAGATGCTGTGATATGCAAATGATTAGCTTTTCAGAGCATTCACACAAGGTTGGCGCCGGTGGAGATACCTGCAAGATGCTGACATGAGGAAAGTTTCCAACCGATTTCTCAAACACAAACAGCAGTTGCCCGGCGATGCCTGGTGAAACGTTGTTGTGATGCCTCGTGTAAGAAGAAGAAATGCGTACCATCACGCTTCCGACTTTGATAAAGATCGGATTGTAGCCTATCGCGATTGCGGTTTATCGTATCGCGGCATTGCTGCTCGCGTTGGTCGAGATCCAATGACTGTTAGCAGAATATGAAATCGGTGGGTTCAGGAGGGTAATACGGAACGCCGTGCTGGATCCCAACGGTCTCGTATCACTAGC
Organism: Schistocerca piceifrons; assembly: GCF_021461385.2. NCBI lineage: Eukaryota > Metazoa > Arthropoda > Insecta > Orthoptera > Acrididae > Schistocerca > Schistocerca piceifrons. The sequence continues at coordinate 563,071,872 of NC_060142.1, forward strand.
AGTCGAGATGAATGGTATCTTATCCGCATGGCTGTAACGGATCGTGCGGCCACGTCTCGATCCCTGAGTCAACAGATGGGGACGTTTGCAAGACAACAACCATCTGCACGAACAGTTCGACGACGTTTGCAGTAGCATGGGCTATCAACCTGGAGACATGGCTGCGGTTACCTTTGACGCTGCATCACAGACAGGAGCGCCTGCGATGGTGTACTCAACGACGAACCTGGGTGCACGAATGGGAAAACGTCATTTTTTCGGATGGATCCAGGTTCTGTTTACTGCATCATGATGGTCGCATCAGTGTTTGGCGACATCGCGGTGAACGCACATTGGAAGCGTGTATTCGTCATCGCCATACTGGCGTATCGCCCGGCGTGATGGTATGGGGTGCCATTGGTTACACGTCTCGGTCACCTCTTGTTCACATTGACGACACTTTGAACAGTGGACGTTACATTTCAGATGTCTTACGACCTGTGGCTCTACCCTTCATTCGATCCCTGCGAAACCCTACATTTCAGCAGGATAATGTACGACCGCATGTTGCAGGTCCTGTACGAGCTTCTCTGGGTACAGAAAATGTTCGACTGCTGCCCTGGCCAGCACATTTTCCAGATCTCTCACCAACTGAAAACGTCTGGTCAGTGGTGGCCGAGCAACTGGCTCTTCACAATACGCCAGTCACTACACTTGATGATCTGTGGTATCGCGTTGAAGCTGCATGGGCAGCTGTACTTGTACACGCCATCCAAGCTCTGTTTGACTCAATGCTCAGGCGTATCAAGGTCGTTATTATGGCCAGAGGTGGTTGTTCTGGGTACTGATTTCTCAGGATTTATGCACCCAAACTGCGTGAAAATGTAACCACATGTCAGTTCTAGTATAACATATTTGTCCAATGAATACCCGTTAATCATCTTAATGCCCAATAGTGTAATAGTGGATATAGCAATATCGTCTGTATCCAATGAGTCCAAAAAGACACGATAGGTACGCTACACTAAATTGCACACTGTGCTACGCACAATAATTCTATTCTGTATGTGTGACGTCCAGGTTATCTTCATAGAGTCGGTACATGCTCGTACGAGTAACATTCACTTTAATGAAGGTGTTCAAAGCGACTACCTTACAGCTGCAAACACTTCGCCACTCCCTGTATCATACCTTGCTGAATCCTACACAGTACACCTACATCCACAATTGCTGAGACGGTAAAATATATCATTGTATCTACAAAAAAGGAAAACGATTGTATGAACAAATTTTTACGACTCAGAGAATCATCGGAAGGAATCAATGAACTTTGAACTATTCAGTTGTAATAAATGCATACGTAAATAACTAAATAATAATAATCGTACTATTGTTGGTTTTCTGGCTGTTTAAATGAGTTCACAAACATGTATACGCAGATATATTAAAGCGGTATGCACAAAAGCTATTAGTTAATGTACATCCATCCATGGGTGGAGTATTATAAATTTATCGCTTTAAGTGTCCCCACAAATCAACATCTAATGGATTAAGGTCCGGGAAACGTGGTGCTCAAAATAGTGGACCTCCACGACCAATCCATTTTCCTGGAAACTCTCCATTCCAAAAGTTGAAACCATAGCTGTCTGCGAACACCAAGTGGAACGTGTTTAATACGACGGGCAAAGTGTTGCGAAGAAACGTACCACACGGGGTCACATTCAACTTATCTGACTAGAAGCAAGGATCCAAAACCACTCCTTCCAGGATTTCAGCATACAGGTTTATGACAAAGCGTGCCTGAAACATTGCAACACTTCAACATCCACTCTTAGAGATATCTGGGCCTGCCTTACAATATCACTGATACTTCGCCGAGGTGACTGGTGAACGGTTTCAAGAATGGCACTCTCTGTTTGTGGAGAACGTCAAGTACTTGGGCGATCTGTATCAATTATTTATGGGCTAAGATTACCAGTTTCCCGAAGGCGTTGCCCCAGGCGACGAAGAACATCCTTATCAGGATGGCGCTTTTGGGAGTACCATGCAGCAGACTCACCAGCAGCAGCAGCAGCTTGGCTATCGAATGCAGCCAACACCAAAAGCGTATCGACGTATTCGTCGGTACTCCATCAGGAAGCCGTCCAGCGATAACTTGACCAGTTACGGCTACACAATGTGCATTTATTAGGGAAGCTACCTGTCGCATCCCTCTCAGTTTCAGCGGTAAGATGGCTCGTCAAAAACTGAACACAGATCAAGCATGAAAGCAGGAAGAAGGTGTACTAACATGTGAAGAAAGAGGAAAAATAGAAACAGTGAACGTCCAAGCTCAAGGCGTGAAGCATCAAGTGATCTTCAATAGCCGCGGCGTTGTCATTATGTGGTCAAGGTGTTGGATTGCGAAGGGCGAGATCCGTCTTTAAATCACGCTCGTGCTCCAATTTTTTATCCCAGAACTTATAAACAGTCCGTGTGGGCGTTGACGTGTCTGTTCGCTGTATATAAATTTGTATCTGTGTCGTGGTATAATGTCTGTTTGTAACAGCGAGGTGCAAGGAATGGGCCTCCAGACGTACGTAACTCCTATTTGTTCTATACTAATACCGTATGTTATAATGACTGCGTTCCGTTTTGGAAGTTTTAACTCTTGAATTCCTTTGTTGTAACATAGTTCACACCCGTTAATTTGTTGTTTTAATTTCTGTGAGAGGTCTATGCAGCATCTCGCCTGCTCTTAGTATTCACATTTACTTGCGTAGAAAATAGCTACATTCGTTCGACATGACTCGTATTCTATAATGAACGTATAATATCACTATTGCCAAGACTACAGAAGGAGAGTAGATACGTCAACGGCGGAACGGAAAGCTCATAAATTTGTGAAAGAAAAAAATGGGGCACGAGAATTATTTAAATATCGCTCCCGCTTTGCATTCCAACACAATGACCACACAACCATGACGCCGTGGTTCTTGCAATTCACTCGATGTTGCACGTCTTGAGCTTGGAAAGTTCACTGTTTCTACACACATCAAAAAAATTTTTGCATCACCACAGTCCCCACAGCTCCTGAAGCTAGACATTGACTGTGGATATTGTATCACATAGACAGTCCGTTTGACTGTTCAGAGATGTCACTGAACCCAGCCAAAGATGTAAACAACCATGCATGAGCAGCGCCTACTAGACGGAGGGGGTTCGACAGCCGATCTGTTCCAGTCATTCCACCAGGAAGGAGCTACACGCATCGTGTTGTCTGTAGCTTAGCGATGCCTAGACGTTAAGAACCGCGGTTCGATCGCGTCCACATCGTCACTTTGTGCCGGGAAGGGCTCTCAACAAGGGAAGTGTCCAGGCGTCCCGGGCTGAACCAAAGCGATGTTGTTCGGACATGGAGGAGATACAGAGAGATAAGAACTGGATGACATCCCTCGCTCAGACAGCCCAAGGGCTACTACTGCAGTGGATGACCACTACCTATGGAGAAACCCTGACAGCAACACCACCATGTTGAGTAATGCTTTTTGTGCAACGAAAGGACGTCGTGTTACGACTCATACAGTGTGCAATAGGCTGCATGATGCGCAACTTCACTCCCGACGTCCATGGAGAGCTCCATCTTCGCAACGACACCATGCAGCGCGGTGCAGGTGGGCCCAACAACATGCCGAATTGAGCGCTCAACCGCTCAGGACTGGCATGTTCTCTTCACCGAGTGTCGCATATGCCTTCAGCCAGAGGCAACCCGGTCGGGCTGAACGCCTTAGACACACTGTCCAGCGAGTGCAGCGAGGTAGAGGTTCCCTGCTGTTTTGGGCTGACATTATGTGGGGCCGACGTAAGCCGCTGGTGGTCATGGAAGGCGCCGTAACGGATGTACGATACGTGAATTCCATCCTCCGACCGATAGTGCAACCATATCGGCAGCATATTGGCGAGGCATTCGCCTTAATGGACGACAATTCGCGCCCCCATCGCGCACATCTTGTGAATGACTTCCTTCAGGATAACGACATCGCTCGACAAGAATGGCCAACATGTTCTCCAGGCATGAGCCCTATCTAACATGCCTACGATGGATTGAAAAGGACTGTTTAAGGACGACGTGACCCACCAACCACTCTGAGGGATCTACGCGGAATTGCCGTTGAGGAGTGGGACAATCTGGAGCAACAGTGCCTTCACGAACTTGTGCATAGTATGCCACGACGAATACAGACATGCATCAATGCAGTAGAACGTGCTATTGGGTATTAGAGGTACCGGTGTGTACGGCAATCAGGACCATCAACTCTGAAGGTCTCGCTATATGGTAGTACAACATGCAATCTGTGGTTTTCATGCTGAATAAAAAGGGCGGAAATGATGTTTATGTTCATGTCTATTCCAATTTTCTGTACAGGTTCCGGAACTATAGGAACCGAGGTTATGCAAAACTTTTTTTGATGTGTGTATTTTGCTCCTTTTTCAACAGTTCAGTATACCTGCTTCTTGTATTCATGCTTGATCTGTGTTCAGTTTATGACTAAGCTATCTTTACCACTAAATCGAGGGAGTGGAGAGGGGGGAAGGATGTAACTGGGAGTTTCCCTTGTTAGTAGACGCAGATATGCAGTATGGATCCCACTGCCATGTGACAGGCTATTGTCGTGTGACAAAGTGATGTCCTTCTTATAATAGACGAGATGTATGTTTTGTGAAGATCTTGTCGCTACTGCTGTGGAGGCCGAGTTGGCACTGTTACGGCACGACGAGTTTATGAGTGGTGGAACGGTTCAAAAAATGGCTCTGAGCACTATGCGACTTAACTTCTGAGGTCATCAGTCGCCTAGAACTTAGAACTAATTAAACCTAAGTAACCTAAGGACATCACACACATCCATGCCCGAGGCAGGATTCGAACCTGCGATCGTAGCGGTCGCTCGGTTCCAGACTGTAACGCCTAGAACCGCACGGCCCCTCCGGCCGGCAGTGGTGGAACGGCTTCTGGTGCAGTATACTGCTAAGCCAATTTCTCTTTGCCACTAGTATGCAGCTATGCCCTAGCGTTAGGTAACAGGATGGGAGAACGAAGGTTCAACAACACTTCAACAAATTAGTAACAAAGTCACACAAATGAGTTAAAAGGTTTCCTTATCTCTGTGACTAGTTGACTGATTGAGTCCTGCAACACTACAGGTAATATAAAAAGGCCCTCAATGGCTAAGTGCAAATAATCATAGGTAAACTTCACAGTATATAACAAATGCAGTTTACAACTGTCTATTAACTTCTAAGAGTTCACTAAACGACGTTCCCTGTCTAAGTCTGCCCTGCACGATGATCTATAACCAAGTGGACGAGAGCTGCCCTTCTGTCTTACGAGTAGGCTTCTGATCGTTGTCGTCCAGTCATTGGCGGATTGTACTCGGCCGGCAATTGGCCGAGGCGAAGTCGATATCTTCATCCTCAGTGCCGCCCGTGGCGCTATTAGAACTCGCGCAAGTGGCGAGTCTATGCCACTACCACCATCTCTCGTCTCAGCGCCTATGATGCTTTTACCCTGGCTGTGTCTTGTTCGGACGACGCAGCACTAGGGAACGGTGACTTCAATTCGACAACATACTTAGATATAAATGTTACTACTTTATACATGAGACCAATTTTTAATCAAACTTTGTACGATAGAATCGACAGAGTTAGCAAAAAAAATAGTTTCACTTTCGATTAGAAATTTGATTTCCGATCTGCCAGACATCTAAGACTACATTTATACTCAGCACGCCGCCCTACGATGTGCAGAGGAGTGCACTTCGGACATCACTAGCTTTCCCCCTTTCCTTTTCCGCTTGTAAATGGTGCAGGGGGAAAACAAGTCGATAAGCTGCTGTAAGAGGTGTATTTCCGCTGAGTTTCCCGATATGGTATATCGTGAGATACAGAGGGAGAAAATAATAAGCTACCCGATATTTCTTTGAATAATCGCTCTGGGAATTTCAGCAGCTAACGCCTCGGCGATGGACAATGCCTCTCTTTTAAAGTCTGCCGTGACGCACGTGCGCTTGCTAAGCGAACCCGTCACGCTCCTCCGTGAATCTTCTCTTTCTCCTCTATTAATGTTACCAGACAAGAACCAAAGCCAGATAATGCTCTTAGCATCGGACGAACGAGGGATCTGTAAGCTACTGCTTTCCTGGAAGAGGTATATTCCTTTATTGTTGTCCATGAATCTCAGCCTGGCATCATCCTTCGACGGTACTGGAGACCGGAAAGCAAAGCTGGTGGGTGAACAGCGCGTTCCGCGCGGAGAGAGACAGAGAGAGAGAGAGAGAGAGAGAGAGAGAGAGAGAGAGGGAGAGGGAGAGGGGGAGAGAGAGAGAGAATGCAATACGGCGTCAACAGTTTTCTTCTTTTAGTCAACGCACCTTGATGGGCAAGCCGGCATTCACAACATTCCACTGTGAACTGCGTTCTCCGTAACACGAACACGTAGACACAAACAAACAATGTTCTCAGATGAAGTACCTACTTTCTTTAAATACCGACACTTTTAGTCTTTTGAACATTAAGGATCCGTTTTGTTAATCAGACCAAATTTTTCATTACTCACGCTAGGGACCCACAGGGGCCGATTATACTTACACCAGGATCTCACTTGGCCCAAAGTAAGTATCAATGCCCGAGAACTGAACATGTTTCACATGATAGGTAAAAAAAATATTGCATAAAGTTCCGTTTACGTGTAATTATGATCAATTTAAAATCTTCAGTTTCACACTCTCGCCGCAATAAGCTACTCTCTCATTGGTCCATTCCATTCTTGACACCGGCGCTCCTGCTATACTTGACACCCCAGAGACCCGTTCTTATAACCACCCAGTCCGTTAGACTCACTGGTCTGCTATCTTACCTCTACTTCAGTTGCAGTCCGAAACTGCTGATTAAGAGACGTACAATGACATTAATGTATGGAAATATAGCAAAATTCTGCGTTATTTCTGCACGATTGTGGTAAAGAACCTTTATCACAGAACTTCTGTTCACTAAAAGGCGGTAGAAGCTAGAAACCGAAACTTCACTGTTTTTTTTTCTCAGCTGTTATTGTTAGCTTATGTATATTTGCAGCTGGGGATATTCAGCAGCCAAACAACACACGCCAACGAAAAAAAATTTAACTTTTTTTATTTTGGTAGTTGACCTTTATAGATTTTTATGAGCTGAGACCAAATCCAGCCTTAGTTTTTTTTGTATCACCCATAGTTTTCGAGCAATATGCTTTTTACTATATAGTATAAAAATCCTATCCTATACGGTAAACGGGGAAACTAATGAAATGCTTTGTTACAACATCAGCATGATTTGTATTTACAATAAGCTACTTAAACAATGATATGTGTTAACAGGGATTTCACTTGTCAGCTGGAATTCGTTTGTATTTTATTTCTCTTTTTTCTTTGAAGCTTCTTATTTAGCTTTTTCTACGATAAGTCGCTTGCTGGACTTCTCGGTGAAGTGACCAACAGTAGTCCCCCATCTTGTTGGTGTTCCAACGGCCTTGGCGGCGTTTTTCAATCACTTTAATGTCGTGGTGAGAACGCTCTTCTTGCTCCTCACTAACATCTCTCACATTGTCCGGGAAGTAACCAAGGAGACAGTTCAAAAAGTGAACTTTCAGGTTCATTAAACATCCTAAAGTTTTAAATTTCTTTAACATTGTAGCTATAATTGAAACACATTCTAGATCTTTTTCATGTCCTAAGAACTTTATAACGACTTGCTTGAATGATACCAATGCTTCTTTCTCATTTAAAGTCAGTGTGGATTCAAAGTTGACACCAAACATCAATTTTCTAATGTCAGGTCCGACAAAGAAGCCTTCTTTTAGTTTAGCTTCTGAAACGTCTGGAAACTTTTGGCAGGGATACTTAAAACATGGTCCATCTTTAGGCAAAGCCTTTACAAACTGTTTCATGAAGCCTAACTTTATATGTAGAGGTGGTAGGAGTACGTTTTTTGGATCTACAAAGTTTTCTCGTAGAATGTTCTTCTCACCAGGTTTTAAAGACTCCCTCTCAGGCCATTTCTTTCTGCACCAGTGTTGATCCCTAGCCCTACTGTCTCATTCAAACAAGAAACATGGAAATTTAGTAAAGCCTCCTTGCTGAGCAAGGAGCATGCATGTTACTTTTAGATCGCCACATAGCACCCAACCATGAGCAGAACAGCCTATTTTATTTAGCACTATTTCTAGGTTTTGATAGCTTTCTTTCATATGTACAGAATGTCCAGCAGGTATAGAAGCATTCATGTTACCATTGTGTAATAAAACAGCCTTTAAACTAGTTTTGGATGAATGAATAAACAGCCTCCAGTATTCCCTTTTGTATTCAATACCAAACTCATTCATCAGACTGGGAATGTGTGAGCAGTACACTAAATCACCTTCTTGTTGAAAAAACTTGGAAAATTGCTGCTCTCTCTTTCTATACATATATATGCTGGTTCCGACTGCCAATAAGTTCTTTTCTTTTAATCTAGAGCTAAGCAATTCAGCTTTTTCTTTCGTTAAGCCCAGATCCCTAACCAAATCGTTAAGCTCGGTCTCAGTAAACAATTTGGGCTCTAAACTTGCTGTATTGCAATGGAATTCATCATCACCTGGTTCATCTAAATCACAATGTACATCAGAAAATACTTCTGTTGGAATAGAACTTAAATCATCTGATAGTTCAGGAACTGGCAAATCTACACCATGCCCTATTGGTCCGATAGCTTATTACCTTCTTGTCTTTCGAATTATGACCAGTAATATCAACACTGCAAAAGTAGCAATCATCGGAATGATTTCTTGGCTCCCTCCACATTATAGGAACAACAAATCTAAAGGTTTTTTCTCTTTTTTGGACCATGTTCTCAGATCTTCAACGCACACATAACATACCTTATGTGGCGTCCAAGATCCAAAGTATGATAGATAAACCTTTTTCACAAAGCCTGTAATGTTTCTTTGGTGTTTTTTAATCACAGATACAACAAAAGCTGCCAGCAGAGTTTTTAAAACCCGATTAGACATTGTACTGATCACATGTACAGGAAACGGTAAAGTGAGGTTAGCACGTGGAGTGCGTCACACAGTCTCTCCTCCGAAGAAAGAGTCATGGTGCGGGTTTTCCGGGACTCTGAAGAGGTTATTCTGTTTGCTGTCCTCTTTCATGGTGCAACGATCGACTATTAATTGTATTGTCCTATCCTCAGGAAATTGAAGAAACGACTTCAGCGTGTTCGCCGCCACAGAAATCAAATGGACTTCTCCTTATGAACTAAAACGCAAGACCCCATATATGTCTGCGCACCCGAGAAGAGCTCACAGAACTTCACTGGACTGATCATCCTCATCCAACCCGAATCTCGCACCTTCAGACTCCCACCTGTTTGGCCCAATGAGGGAGGGATGCACTCTGAGGGAAACAGTACGTGGATGATGGGGGCATTATTGACGCAAAATGAAGCTCCGACCTCGACCAATAGAGTGGTGACGTGCGGACGTACAGGTCCTCCCAATAAGGTGGCATAAGGCGGTAGCGTTGAACGTGGATTATGTCGAAAAATAGGGCTTTGTCTGAAGAAAAGTGAGGAATAATATGGCGCACTGGAATCGTGAATGAAACCAATCTACTTCCACAAAAAAAAGTGTTTCATTACTTCCTGACTGCGCGTCCTTTTGTGCAACCTGTTTACGATATCTGCAGTGTTACGATTTATGTACTTCCATAATGCATTTAGACGGAACGGACTGCTCATTCACAAGTAAAACTCATTTTTCTGCTGTGGCACATTCCCTGTCAGTGTACATGCTATGCGCCGAGATCAGTACTTTATTTTCCATGCTGGCTTGAAAACAGCTGAGCCACAAGCCTGAACAGATGTAATATCTTCGTTGTATATTGTCACGTAGTACTGCATGTCTGATCTTTACCGGCCTTCGTTCATTCTCCACACAACATCTGGACCCGCTTTGATTCATGCTCCAAATTATCTTGACCGGCTTTTTTTCAATCTCCGAACGCTGTTTTCCTGTGGCCGTTGTCGATTATACATTGTTCCATATGGATACAGCTAGATATTTCATAGCTTTTATTGATTACAAAAAAAAATGGTTCAAATGGCTCTGAGCACTAGAACTTAGAACTACTTAAACCTAACTAACCTAAGGACATGACAGACATCCATGCCCGAGGCAGGATTCCAACCTGCGACCGTAGCGGTCGCGCGGTTCCAGACTGAAGCGCCTAGAACCGCTCGGTCACACAGACCGGCTATTGATTACAACAACCAGAAGTGTTATCGAACAGTAACGGATCTTACCGTCTATTTATGTAAAGGACATTAAATTTATTTACGTGGAAGCCCAATGTTCCTGCATTATTTGCTAAGTATCCATCCTCTGCAGGTCTTCTCGCTGCTTTACGCTACAGTTTTCCGTCGTTGTAAGTTTGCTACTTACATTTACATCATGCAGTTTCAACCCGTCAGAGCGACGTGTTGAGTTTTACTAGTAAGTGTGAATTCAGTCACAAAAGTGGTCTGATAATATATAAGCTCACATTTAGCTCACTAGTAAATGTGCAAAGATTTCTATGGTTGTCAGACGTGTACAATTCTATTCTCTATTGTCAAACCACAATTTATAAAAAACGTTTACATTTTATTAATAGGATTAAGTAGGAATAATTAATATTTGTCATGTTGGAAATAATTGTGGTAGCAGGGAATGTCTGCACCAAAGTATCGTTGGCAAGAGAGACCGCACATTGATATAATTTTAAAAAGGGCGGGAGAGACCGCGCATGGATACATTTTAAGAAAAGAGCGGGAAATGCCGCGCATTGATACATTTTGTAATGGTAGGAGGGATTGTCTACACCAGAAAGCATTGTTGGCGGGAGAGACCGCACTTTAGCGTTCGTAGGAAGTCAGTAGTGAGCGAGATGTGAAGCGAGTCGGTAGCAGGTCTGAAGCGAGAGGTTGAGAGGAGCGGTGTTCCTGCCAGCCACCAGCTATGATTTACAAGAGATCATAAACGGATGTACAGAGACATCAGCTAACTATTATCATAAGAGGAACTAATGTTACTGAATTTTTTTTTTTTTTTTGAGAAACTCAAACTCAAGACTATGTTTGCGCAATGCTAATTGTAAGATTATTGTAAAAATTAAGTCCAATTTGAACGTTTGTAAAATCATTTCATTCAGAATATAATTAATTTTTGCTAGCAATATGGCATTAGCTGATTATAATCCATCCCAAAACCATCAACGTAAAACTTTGCAAAATTTTATTGTTGTCAAGAAAAAGTTTAACTATGAATTACGTAACTGCAGTCAAATTAATTAATGAATAACGCCAGCTTTGCTATTAAAGAATAACATCAGCTTTGGTAATAAATACAGCCACTCATTATGACAGCCCACCAGCAGCTAATAGAGTATAGTAAAACAGGGTAAGTATATTCATATCGCAGTTCGATGTAGCAGTCAGATGGCAATCCAGTAACAGTAAAAAAGGTAAGGAACAGTTTTGGGTTATTGCAGGTAACGACTGAGGGCCACGACGACGACACATTCTATGTTTCGTCGAAATAATCAGAAAATCACTTTTAATAAGCGGCATTTAAATTTGTATGCGAAGATTGCACTTATTATTATTGAGAATGAGAATTAATTTCAAAGGGAAGATTTTATTTGTTATTATTAAGCAAGAGATAGAAATCCTAAGGGAAGGTTGCGTAACAAAGAGAGATATAGAGGAGATGGGAAGGTTTCATGGTTGGATATTGAATCCATTCCAATGTCACAATAGCTACAGCAACAAATTCAGGAAAAATTAACTAGCGCAAATACATGTTGCGTAGGCATATGATGCAGGTGGTTTCGCTCAAGTATCTTACTGGGACAGAGTCATGCTTCAAAAAGGCCGCTGTCGATTTATTGCACTCATGCTTTTCCATGTGACCTAATGCTTCTGCTGTAAAGACTGTCGTGCTATGACCCTACTATGAAAATAAATGAAGTGGCACCCCAGACCACCACTCATTGTCGTCAAGCCGTACGGCGGGCTACAGTCAGACTGGTATCCCACCACTGTCCATGGCGTCGCCAGACACGTCAGCGCTGGTCATCGGAGTTCATCTCTGAAGACAGTTCTACTTCAGTCAGTGAGACACTTTCCTTGACCAACAAGGCCGCCGGGTCTCTTCCCAGTTGAGAGCGTTTGGAGCATTATGGTCAGCACCTTCCTGCTAGCTTGAGATTTTGACGATCTAACGCGCCAGTTGAACATAATTTGGCACGATATTCCTCAAGAGCACATCCAACAACTCAGTCAATCAAAACCAAGCCAAATAACTGCTTGCAGAAGGGTCAGAAGTAAACCAACGCGTCATTGACTTGTCTTAGTCTATAAATAGGCATGCGCTAGTTGTGAGAAGTTCCTGGGCATCCAGATTGATAATAAACTGGAGTGGCGCCAGCATGTGGGTAAGTTAACCATCAAGTTCAGTTCTTCTGCTTTGCACTTAGAATTACTCTCTCATTTTGCTGATATGTAGACAGGTTTGAGAGCATGCTGTTTTCTTTGGCGTAACCTTCTGGAGCAATGTAGCTAAATGAATAATGTATTTACTCTACAAAGTGTACATTAAGAATATCTTGTGAAATTGATAAGCGAACGTTCTGTAGAAGCAACTTCACAGACCTAAGGATTTAAAACTTCCAGGTATGTTAAAACTGTGTGCCGAGCTGGTACTCGAACTTTGGGCCCTTATCTTTGACTGGCAAATGTTTTACTTACCGATCTATCCCAGCAATCCTCACAACTTGCACTCACAGCTTTACATACGTCAGTACCTCCTGTCATGCGGATTGAAAATTCATTCTGAAAACAGTCCCTCAGGATGTGGCGAAGTTAAGTCTCATCAATATCGTTTCATTAAGGCGTACTAGTCCCGTAAGGAATGTAGGAGAACTGTGAAATCTGGAAGGTACTGGCGGATAGTGAGTCATGTTGTGATAGCCCGTAGAGCACTTGCCCGCGAAAGGCAGAGGTCCCAGGTTCGAGTCCCGGTTCAATACACTGTCCGAAACGACCTGGAAGGCTCAACGGGTACCGACCAGCCGCTGTGTCATCCTAATCCCATAGACGTCACTGGTTGTGGACAAGGAGGCTCATGTGGTCATCACACCCCTCTGCCGGTCATTGTCAGTTTAAGTGACCGGTGCCGCTACATCTCGATCAGCCCCACAAAGGCTGAGGGTACTCCGTTTGCCAACAGCACTCGGCAGACCCAGACGGTAACACGAGTCCCGGTTCGGCTCACAATTTCAATCTGCCAGAAGTCTCAAATCAGCGCACACTTCCCTACAGAGTGAAAATTTGCTCACGACACCTAGGGATTGTTATCCTTGTATGCGGATATGTGTACTCCGTAATGATATTAGTGGTTAATAACAAGAAAGATGAACCCTGCAATTCACAACTACAGCATTAGAAGTAAAAGTTATTTCCATAGGGGCTATTATTTCTTCTCTAGACTTCAGAGCGGAGTTTTATACTGGGTGTTACAAAAAGGTACGGCCAAACTTTCAGGAAACATTCCTCACACACAATGAAAGAAAATATGTGATGTGGACATGTGTCCGGAAACGCTTAGTTTCCATGTTAGAGCTAATTTTAGTTTCGTCCATCTACGCTCAATGGAGCACGTTATCATGATTTCATACGGGATACCCTACCTGTGCTGCTAAAACATGTGCCTTTACAAGTACGACACAACATGTGGTTCATGCACGATGGAGCTCCTGCACATTTCAGTCGAAGTTTTCGTACGCTTCTCAACAACAGATTCGGTGACCAATTGGATTAGTAGAGGCGGACCAATTCCATGGCCTCCACGCTCTCCTGACCTCAACCCTCTTGACTTTCATTTATGGGCGCATTTGAAAGCTCTTGTCTACGCAACCCCGGTACCAAATGTAGAGACTCTTCGTGCTCGTATTGTGGACGGTGTCTTCACTTTTTTGTCTGTGTGACTGCGTGGTGTAACTTAAAGTACTGTTTGAAAGGCAGAAGGAAGTGTTCTAAATTCTGATTACAGTGTCGCAATATGTGGTGACCTAGAAGTCCATCACTATACTAAGTTTTGAATATAAACATTAACTGTGTAAGTTTCATAGAGTGTGTGGTATCTGAATAAACTGAACTTCACATCCTGTAAATGATTAACACCTGAATGTAAGGAATAGCTGTCTCTGATGTACTGCATATCTTCCCTATCAACAATAAAAAATTACAGTGGTTACCTGTCACGTATCAAATTTGTAAACTGTTGGAAAAATGCAACTTCTAGGTTATAAGAAAAATATACCAGTTCCCAATTCTTGCTCACAAAGTTCGTCTTGGCCCTACAGTTGATAGCTACCTGCACTATGGAAAACGCTGCTCTGTTCTTCTCTACTTTAATGTCTGAATTAAATCGCTAAGCTGTCAGTTCCTGGAAGAAATCGCTTCGCGGCTGATGACCTTAAGATTTACTTCACCTGCATGTCAATAAGGACTGGTATCTTGCTAAGAAAGCAACTAGCTGACCACGTAGTAGTGCAAGGTGTGACTGCAAAGATACACTGAATTTTACTTTCAAGCGGTGGGAGGAAAGCTTAACATACAGGTGGCAAATAGATTAAAAGATTGTTTCCAACTGAAATTATATTGCATCTTTTAACCACGTATAATCTAAATTAAATTAACACAAAACTAAAGCTTTCCTTAGGGGTTGTCACAAACGATGAAACTAATTCACGCAGAAATTAGAGAGCAGAGAATTCATTAAACTTTCTATTTACTTTCTTTTTCAAATACTTTTAAAGATGACAGGTGAGAAACAGTAATCAGCACCATGCACACATAACTGATGGTTTTGGAATGATTGCCGAAGACTGTTGATCAGAATTTCGCCTTTAAACTATCTAAGAGTTTGCAGAATAAATTCTCTCACATAAGCGGCTGGGGCTAGCAGCAAATAAGAACGTTGCCCATAATACCTCGTTCCAAACGTGCACTCACGCCAGAAAATATATCAAACCCATCCTCTACGTATCACGCGTGCCGCCCGCACTGCTCCCTCACCGATAACCGCGGCAGAACGATACAATCTCTGGCGTCCAAAGAAATGTATATTACGCATGTTTTCGTATATCCAAAGACGCTCTCTGTGGCAAATTTGTCAGCTAAAATTGCAACTTCTCATAATGTAAAAACCTTACGAGGTTGTCAGTGGATTTCAGACAAGAAATTGAAATTCCTTAAATGTTAAAAAATGAACGAGGATTCCAGGTAACTCTAATATTTTATGAAGTAATGGAAAATCCAGGATGGAATAATGATAATTTTTGTGTTGGCTGAGGAGCCAACACCGTGTTACGAGTGGAGGCCGAAACACACGCGTTTTAGCTCACGCAGGCTAGCGTGAGGAGGGAAGAACTATACTGACGTGAGATCTGGAACATGACCAGGAATGAGAATTCAGAAAGCGGACGTAATTAGTTTCATAATTAACTTTAATCCATTAATGATGAACGTCGCTCTTGACGGTACATGATTCACAATATTATCTGTTCAGAATACATTCTTGAAGTAATTACAGTAACTGAATATGGCACCTTGCTAGGTGGTAGCAAATGACGTTGCTGAAGGCTATGCTAAACTGTCGTCTCTGCAAATGAGAGCGTATGTAGACAGTGAACCATCGCTAGCAAAGTCGGGTGTACAACTGGGGCGAGTGCTAGGGAGTCTCTGTAGACTAGACCTGCCGTGTGGCGGCGCTCGGTCTGCAATCACTGATAGTGGCGACACGCGGGTCCGACGTGTACTAACGGACCGCGGCCGATTTGAGGGCTACCACCTAGCAAGTGTGGTGTCTGGCGGTGACACCACAATTATACACTCCTGGAAATGGAAAAAAGAACACATTGACACCGGTGTGTCAGACCCACCATACTTGCCCCGGACACTGCGAGAGGGCTGTACAAGCAATGATCACACGCACGGCACAGCGGACACACCAGGAACCGCGGTGTTGGCCGTCGAATGGCGCTAGCTGCGCAGCATTTGTGCACCGCCGCCGTCAGTGTCAGCCAGTTTGCCGTGGCATACGGAGCTCCATCGCAGTCTTTAACACTGGTAGCATGCCGCGACAGCGTGGACGTGAACCGTATGTGCAGTTGACGGACTTTGAGCGAGGGCGTATAGTGGACATGCTGGAGGCCGGGTGGACGTACCGCCGAATTGCTCAACACGTGGGGCGTGAGGTCTCCACAGTACATCGATGTTGTCGCCAGTGGTCGGCGGAAGGTGCACGTGCCCGTCGACCTGGGACCGGACCGCAGCGACGCACGGATGCACACCAAGACCGTAGGATCCTACGCAGTGCCGTAGGGGACCGCACCGCCACTTCCCAGCAAATTAAGGACACTGTTGCTCCTGGGGTATCGGCGAGGACCATTCGCAACCGTCTCCATGAAGCTGGGCTACGGTCCCGCACACCGTTAGGCCGTCTTCCGCTCACGCCCCAACATCGTGCAGCCCGCCTCCAGTGGTGTCGCGACAGGCGTGAATGGAGGGACGAATGGAGACGTGTCGTCTTCAGCGATGAGAGTCGCTTCTACCTTGGTGCCAATGATGGTCGTATGCGTGTTTGGCGCCGTGCATGTGAGCGCCACAATCAGGACTGCATACGACCGAGGCACACAGGGCCAACACCCGGCATCATGGTGTGGGGAGCGATCTCCTACACTGGCCGTACACCACTAGTGATCGTCGAGGGGACACTGAATAGTGCACGGTACATCCAAACCGTCATCGAACCCATCGTTCTACCATTCCTAGACCGGCAAGGGAACTTGCTGTTCCAACAGGACAATGCACGTCCGCATGTATCCCGTGCCACCCAACGTGCTCTAGAAGGTGTACGTCAACTACTCTGGCCAGCAAGATCTCCGGATCTGTCCCCCATTGAGCATGTTTGGGACTGGATGAAGCGTCGTCTCACGCGGTCTGCACGTCCAGCACGAACGCTGGTCCAACTGAGGCGCCAGGTGGAAATGGCATGGCAAGCCGTTCCACAGGACTACATCCAGCATCTCTACGATCGTCTCCATGGGAGAATAGCAGCCTGCATTGCTGCGAAAGGTGGATATACACTGTACTAGTGCCGACATTGTGCATGCTCTGTTGCCTGTGTCTATGTGCCTGTGATTCTGTCAGTGTGATCATGTGATGTATCTGACCCCAGGAATGTGTCAATAAAGTTTCCCCTTCCTGGGACAATGAATTCACGGTGTTCTTATTTCAATTTCCAGGAGTGTATTATGACAAGGTTAGATGCCTACTCACCATATAGTGGACATGTTGAGTCACACACAGGTACAACAAGGCGTCTACTAAACAACTAAGCTTTCGGCCAGAAGGCCTTCCTCTGAAATAGACGACATACACACACACATTCACACAAACGCAGCTAATGCACTGATGACCATTGTCTCTTGCTCCGGCAGCCAGAGACAGTGGTCATGCGTGTGTGAGCTGAGCCTGTCTGGGACTCAACGTCTCCACAATATGGTGAGTAGCAACGTATCCCTTTCATAGTATTATTATTAATATTTTCATTACACAGATCTTGAGTCTACCATTACATATACAACTGACTGTATTCCAAGTACAGTAAAACGAATGCTTTTCTTTAAGTATACGATAAAAACAACAGCTTAGCAGTGCAGAAGAGAAGGTTGTGTGGCATGTTTCAGAGAAGCTGTTTTGGTCCTAATATAGAATAAACCAGAAATTATTGCTCCTGCCTGTTAATATATAGCCTAGCTTGTCTCGTTGCACGTACCTATAGGCTCTCCTTCATGATCGGATTTGCGGAACACGACATGTGAATGAATGAATTGATGAATGAATGAATCAGGCTATCCCCAACTGAACTGGTGTCGCTCTGCGCAGAGCGTCCGGTCGGTACTTGCATCGGCGCGTCTCTGAGGGGCAGTCGGCAGACAGCTCGCTCCTGATGGCTAACCCGCCTCTGCCTGTAACGTCGGGTCAGGCTAGTTTATGCCTCGTCCCAAGTTACCAAATTACACCTGCCTCCCTGGTCCCCGGCGCAGTGGAGAGAGAAGTTTGGCAGCGCCACGGCGGCAGCGGATCGCCACTAAGCCCGCACGTCGCGTTCCCTTCTTAGGACGTAGATTGAGTTCTGCTTTACCGGACCGCGCAGCTACCTGAGATGTGGGGATGAACCGTGCTGCACAACTGCCCAGATATACGGATACTTACTGCACTGGGAAACAGTATCGCCCAGCAATTTTTTAATGACTATGCGAACTCATATTTTCTAAGACGCCGATTGTTTCTAGTTTATTTCCGGGGAAACATTCCAGTTTACCAAGTTTTTGATACACTATTTGTAGTACTTCCTTGGTTTTGAGAGTCCTAGCTTTAAAGGCGTAAGGGTGCGTCGATGTTTACTTGTAAAACTATCTGTATCGTTTTTCCGTTATTTGTTGCAAAGTTTGTACAATCTTCGAATGATATCGCTATCGTTCACCAGCTCCTTCAAAAGTCACCATAAGGGGAAAAGTCCTATTTCAGAACGCCAAGTGCAACTTATGGAATAAAGCTTTATTACTTATTAGACCGAGTGAGGTGGCGCAGTTGTTAGTGCACTGGACTCGCATTTGGGAGGACGACGCTTCAAACCCGCGTCCGCCAATCCTGATGTAGGTTTTCCGTGATTTTCCTAAATCACTTCAGGCAAATGCCGGGATGGTTGCTTTGAAAGGGCACGGCCGACTTCCTTCCCAATCCTTCCCTAACCCGACTGGGCCGATGACCTCTGTTTGGTCCCCTCCTCTGCATTAACCAACTTGGTAGATTAGATCATGTCATTATTTGAACGTATTATAGTATTACGAGAGGCATTCAATAAGTTATCGAAAACATTTTTCGTCTCGGACAACTTCGGTTATGAATAGGCGGAGTCTGTTGTGAAACACACTAGGATATTCCCGCTTCAGCCTCTATGATTTCACTAAGTTCCGAAAGGTGGCGGCACTATACATATCTTCAAAATTGAATCCGTAACGAAAGTGTGTTCTAAGCAGAAAGCTGTCATTGAGTTTCTTTCGGCAGTTAAAATGTCTACAGAGAACTGGAAGTCAACAAAAGCACGGTGATTCATTGGGCAAGGCGTCTGTCATCGTCGCACAACGTCGCGCGAACCTGTCGTATTTTACGAGTGCCGGCCGGCCGCTCACAGCTGTGAAACCTGCAGTGTTGGAACGTGCGGACACTCTCATTCGAAGTGATCGACGGGTCACAGTCAGACACCTCGCTGCACAACTGGACGTGTCTGTGCGTAGTGCCGACGCAGCTGTCCACCAGTTGGAGTACTCAAGTACTCAAAGTTGTCTGCTCCCTGGGTTCCTCGATGCGTAACAGAAGACCAGATAGAGCAACGAAAGAGGACCGTCTGTGCAAAGTTGCTTGCATATTACGAGGTTCATCGTGACACTTTCCTGTCGAACATCGTCACAGTTGGTGAGACATTGTTTCACTAGGGTTCATCGTGACACTTTCCTGTCGAACATCGTCACAGTTGGTGAGACATTGTTTCACTACTTCGAACCGGACACAAACGGCAGTCCATGGAGTGACGCTACGCCACCTCTCCTCCAAATAAAAAGTTCAAAGCCGCACTCTCAAACGGTAGAGCCACGGCGACTGTCTTCTGAGTCTCTAAGTGTATTGTGCTACGTTCACGAAAGCAAACAGAGTACAGCCGGTTCGTCGCAACAAAAATACAAACAAACTTCTTCTTCTCCATGACAACGCAAGGTCTCACACAAGTCTGCGCACCCGAGAGGAAAGCAAAATATTTCGTTCTACTTTTCTCCCCCATCCACCCTAAAGCGCAGAACTGACACCTTCCATCTACCATCTGTTTGTCCCAATGAAGGATGCACTCCACAGGCAGAAGCACCAGAATTATGGTGACTGACGCAGCAAGATGTTGGCTCCTGTGTTGAGCAGTAGTGTGTGTGTGCGTGTGTGTGTGTGTGTGTGTGTGTGTGTGTGTGTGTGTGTGCGAGCGCGCGCGTGTGTGTGTTTTGGCTGTACATTGAACTGGGGACCTAGAAACGTCGGAGAGCTTCGTCCTGCCGTAGCCCTCAGTGGTTCCCAATCCCACAACAGGTCACAGCAGCCCACCCACCCCACCACCGCCCCACACTGAACCCAGGGTTATTGTGCAGTTTGGACCCCAGGGAACCACGCCGGGAACGTCTCATAGCAAACGAGTGTAACCCCAAATGTTTGCGTGGCGGAGTAATTATAATGTATGCGTACTTGGAGACAATGTTTGTGCAGCAATCACCGACATAGTGTAACTGAGGCGGAATAAGTGGAACCAGCCCGCATTCACCGAGGCAGCTGGGAAAACCGCAATAAAATCCATCCACAGGCTGGCCGCCACACCGGACCTCGACACTAATCCGCCGGGCGGATTCGTGCCGGGGACCGGCACGCCTTCCCGCTTGGGAAGCAGCGCGTTAGACCGTTCGGTTAGCCAGGTGGGCCGACCTGTAGAGTGATACCATGCGGGCATACGAGCCCGCTCAATAAGGTTGCGTGAGGCCATTGCACTGAACGGAGATTATGTTGAAAAATATGGTTTCTTAGCCAGAATAATTGGGAATAATATGGCGTATTCTTCTTCTTCTCTGCCTTGAGCATTTGTCCCACAGTTTGTGCAGGGTCGGTAGTGTTACAATTGGATTTGGCATGGTTAATTCGAAGAGATGTTCGGATGGTCTTCCTGCCATCACCCCAAAACCCGTGGGACGAAATCTGTGTCTAGCTGTCTGCATCTGGTGTAAATCATGAAGTAGTGCGAACGAATTTGAAATGTCTGTGAGTCTTGTAACTAAGGCGGGACGTGGGGACCAGCACGGTATTCACCTAGTGGAATGTGGAAAACCGCCTAAAAACCAGATCCAGGCTGGCGGGCACACTGGCTCTTGTCGTTAATCCGCTGGGCGGATTCGATCTGGGGCCAGTGCGCGTACCCGAGTCCAGGAAGCAGCGCATTAGCGCTCTCGGATAATCTGGCGAGTTAATAATATGGCGTATCGGAATCCTGAATGAAACCAACCTGTTTTCAGAAAAAAATGTGTTGCATTACTTGTTGAACGCCTTTCGTATTTAGAGCAGCCTGTATGGTAATGTTCCTACTGTGTAGCCAGGTAAAAAACTAAACTGTGTCACTGTCGTGAACGGTAATATGCAGTATAAAGGCAATAGGATAATGCAATGATGTTTTCTGCTGCTGTATATTGCATTTTACTATTCATGACAGTGACGCAGGTTGGTTTTTATTTGGTGTGTTAATGAAAATATTACGATATATTTCGCTGAAAGGAATTTTATGATTCTTGAAGATAATCAGATGATGGAAGCCAGAAGTTGATAAGATTTTATTACATCAGCAGCCATTGGCGGTTCTGAAGTACGATCTTTTTCTTCAAATATTTACGAACTGTCAAGCACTACCTGCACAAAATATTTATCATGTCGAATAATACTGCAAATTATTGAACGCAGACGTTCCGCATTTGGTTGCTAAAAAATTTATTTATTGTTATTGCTTTTCCGACACGAAGTCAAATTCAAGCATTCTGAAAGCAAAACATGCTGAAACACTGTTCCCAGTAACCTGAAACCAGATACCCAGTGATGCATAAATCTACCATCCCATGATCACACACCATATAGCTAATGCAATAACAGCGAACGGCTAACACGAAAGTAGAAACAACAGCCACCATATGCCCCGAAATATAACGTTCGTGTAGCCAACGTGGTGGACGGATACAGTGGCAGTAAAATGCCAAGGTTTAAATATATAAAAAGTACCAGCCTGAGAGTACACGGTATCGCATGGTTTGTAGAATGTAACGAATGTAAGGACCGCAGAATCACAAGTCGCTGAAAAACAATACCGTATGGCAAACAATACTGTGAGCAGCCGGTTCACAAGAGTTATAAATGAAGCATTATTCGGCAAAGCGCTACGCATTTCTATGAAACAGGACTTTTTAACACGTGGAGAGTCCCATTTCCCAAAATAGAAGCTGCTTTGTTGTCGTCCGCTGTTCCCTTGTTTGTCATCGAAGTGATTAAAGCGGAATGTACACTGTGCATACCTGACAAGGGCAACACAATGTGACACAATTCTCGATGTATTCGCACTTTTGCGGTGCAATAACAAAAGTCACAGTGATCCTATTATCCAGAGCTCTGCCACCAACTATTCCATTTCACTGTGGGGTACGGTGATTCCATTGCGAGAGCAGCTATAGAAATTAGCTTCTCTGTATATGGCACGTGTCAGAATATAGCAAAATCTCATACGGGCGAAACTGTACTATAATAGATGAAAAACCGTTCCAGCAAACATAGCGACACTGCTCTGACACGTGACACGTCACAATCTAACGTACACTCGTTCCCACCGAGCGAGGTGGCGCAGTGGTTAGCACACTGGACTCGCATTCGGAAGGACGACGGTTCAATCCCGCGTCCGGCCATCCTGATTTAGGTTTTCCGTGATTTCCCTATATCACTTCAGGCAAATGCCGGGATGGTTCCTTTGAAAGGGCACGGCCGATTTCCTTTCTCATCCTTCCCTAACCCGAGCTTGTGCTCCGTCTCTAATGACCTCGTTGTCGATGGGACGTTAAACACTAATCTCCTCCTCCTCCACGTTCCTCTTAAAGGATGCGTCCGTCCTGCCGTCCTCACATTAGGATGCAGTACTGCACTACTCTTCGCTGTGAGCTACTAATACTAGTCCGCCACAATGTTATTAGACGTGGGGGTGTGTGCGCCTCGTTCGTTTTGTGTTGAGTTGTGGACGGAAGGAAGGACACTAAAACTACAGTTATTCGATAGAAACTGCACTATTCTTGTTGATTAGAATTATGACGAGGGTGGTCTACAACACGAGGGGTAGACGCTGAGTTCTTTATTTGCTGTATCTGTTTCACTGGAATCCGTTCTAGTTTCATTCACCGTGTCAGTTTCCACGTCTCTGTCGGCGTCATATGCTGCATACTCTTCTTCACACTAACATCGATTATTATATCCTCTATTGCTTCTTCTTCGCCGTCAATTTCAGTTCCAACTCCTTTTACGTATTCACAAGCTTTTAACCAATCACGTTGGGTAATTTCAGATAAAGACTCTTCGGTTATTTGTTTTAGGGTAGTGAAATGAATGAAAGAAACGTCTTTTCTGTATTTTTTGTTTCATTGTATTTCTGATGAACTCAATAGCGCCCAAATGACAGTGATATGGGAGAGCCTCAGAACAGTACATTTCTTAAGCTTTTAAAAGGGCATCTTTTTTAAAACTTTATTTCTCTTTAAGTTCGATTCATAACTGTTTTTGTTCTGAATGAGCTATTTAGTTATGTCTACAAGTTGCAGTAGTGGAGGGTTTTTGTGTCGAACAGTACCATACGCTGCGTTATCAAGAACGACAATGGTACCAGCTGCTTCTAAGCATTTCTGATAATTATCCGCATCATATCCTCGAAATAATCTAGGCATTTAAATTTCTAATCATAAATTACCTTTGCTCCCTTCATGAAAGCCATTGCTCCTCCAGCGTGAACAACAACAGCTCTTCGGCCTGCACTGTTATTACTGAGTCCACCCGAAACTTCATGGTGTCAGCACTTTTTCGTGGCGTTATGTGCATGCATCCACGTTTTGTCCATAAATGCCACTAGCTTTTTGGTCCCTTTTCATTATTTATGATTGATCTCAAGTACTCCGCACGCATTATAACAATGTCGGAAACAAAATTTCATGTCTTTGAAAATCTTCCGGAATGTTTCCTTGTCCCGTGAACATTTACTTAAGTTTTTGGAATCTAAGCAGCTTTCTCGACGTTTGTACTTCCTTCTTGTGCTCATAATATTCCAAAAGTTTCCTTCGAGTTTAAGACATTTATCGAAGTCACCTAGAGAAACTACTTTTCAAGAACGTCCTGGTATTCCTGTAATTTTCACGTTCTTCCCTGTTTTCTCCATTTTCATAAGGTTTCTCAAAATTGTATTTTACTGTTGTTTCTGACTTTCATACCCTTACATTACACCTCGAAGACTGCTTTCGGTAGAGATAAGTGATCATGCTTTTTTTCTTCCGGGCAAAGTTGTAAAACTTTGAATATAAGTTCTTTTTCACCCAAATTTCTCCACTTTTGCGACATCTTCTCCTGTTTTCCACTCTCAGCGGTATTTATGATCATCAATAACATTGCACTGCACCATTGACTATAATTACAAAGACACATTGGACCGCTTGATGGTATATGCACAGATGACTTGAAAACGTTGACGGTGTAATCTGTTTTCCTTAGTCTTCACTGTAACGACCATGGGAGGCCAAGTGCAGTGATATCGTGGTTGGGAAGAACTTCCAAACACCTCTAGACTATCTCGCAAATGTTAACAAAAACATGGTTCAAATGGTTCTAAACACTATGGGACTTAATATCTCAGGTCATCAGTCCCCTAGGCTTAGAACTACTTAAACCTAATTAACCTAAGGACAGCACACACATTCATGCCCGAGGCAGGATTCGAACCTGCGACCGTAGCAGCAGCGCGGTTCCGGACTGAAGTGCCTAGAACCGCTCGGTCACAGAGGTCGGCCAATTGTTAACAAGACTGTTGAATTCGCTGTTGCAGTTCTTCAAACGTATCAGTAGCAGTGCTGTACACCTTGCTTTTAAGATGATGCTAGACAGAACAATGGAAAGGATTGAGCTCAACATAGCATGTGAAAGCATGGTAGCAGCTGGTCTAGTCCTCTGACAAATTGAAAGCGCTCAACTAAAATTTGATTCATACTTTTGACTACAGATTCAGCTGTGGCTTCAAATTACGTCGATCGATATACGTCATGGGCGAATAGGCCCTGTAACCAATTCATTTAAATGCCAATTAAATCATATCAAAAGAGTTTTACTCAGAAATTAGGGACGTTCATAGCCTTGCCTAACCAGAGGACTCCTGACTTGTGAAAAGCTTATACTTTTCGGGCACATGGTTTAATTAATATAGAATTTGTACAATGTGGCGTATTCCTAGAAGGCCAAGGTAGCCATTAGTTTGAATTTCAGTTCTTCTTCATCAGCGATGGGTGGACACACCCGACCCGCCATTTTCATAGAAGAGCCGCTGTTCCAGGACTCGGAACCTGAGTGCTGCAGGCACTGCCTTCACGGGGCAGAACAAATTCATAAGAGCTACCTCAGTTAGGTTGATCAAGGGGCTCCTCTTCTTGCCGGTGGATGCATATAGTGTCGGTGGGCCTTCGGACACAAAAGCGACAGGCAGCATCATCGACGCCTCAGCTGCAATCAGAACTTCGTTGGAACAGGTTCATAGCCACCGTCAGGTAGTGAGTTGACGCCATTCTCCACGGTTGTGTATACATCTTGCGTCAGTAACGGTCACTGATCACGCGACTCGCTACAATACGGTCAGTAATCAGATACTGCGCTCTAATCGGTAATAATTCCGAAGCGAAGCAGTAGCACGTGTACCAAACTGTAGGCGAGGGAGCGTACCATGGTTCCGGTATAGCAAACTAAAGCGTCCCTGGAGTTCTATATTCTCGTGACTGTTAGTATTTGAGGTATCTCCTGGAGTACTCTCCCTTAATTCAGGTGTTAGATTGTTCATCAAAATTTCCATAATACGTTTCCCGTTCAACTCTTCTTGTGTCTTGACCTGCAACGAGACTAGTTCTCGAAAATTTCGTAGTGTAATTTGTGTGCAACGACCATCATTCACTTGTAACAGGCTACCTCTCATTTGATGTGTTCTTGTGAGATAATATATACAACATTTTACCAGATCTGTCTGTTTTTCAATGGTCTGTGGCTTCTGCCTACTGTCTCTCTTATCACCTCACTGAAACCACAACTATACGTGATAGAATCTGATACCAGCCGTGGTTGCCACAATAGCAGGACTGCCTGTGAGATTTAACATCGCCAGATCGCTAGAACAAAGAAAACCGACAGCCAGTTTAACCATTGCTGTCATAGTTTCAATCAAACTCATCACATTAGGCTATCTCAAGAAGTACCAGTTACGAGGTGATCATGGAGGCGGAGGTAAAGTTCCTACTCAACCCATACATACTGGCGTGTTACCTGTCGTCTTACATCAGCAGCAAAAGTTCCAGTGTGTCAGAGTAACCTCATGCCTTTGCTCTGATAGTAGCGGGTGAGTCAGCGTAGTGGAGGGGCGTGCTTGGGCTTATTGTTTTCCACTACAGCAGCAGTTTAGTTATAATGGAGGTGTTAGCCGAGCAACACCATGCATTCGTCGTAAAGACGTTCCTTAAAGGAACAGAATCTGTGGCCACCACTCAGAGGATGTCCCGTCTCCAATTCAACATTGCACGTAATGGCGCAATTACAACCCACAGTGCTGCGCGGGTAGCCGGCGGTCAAGGGCGCCTTGCCATGGTTCGTGCGGCTCCCGCCGTCGGAGGTTCGAGTCCTCCCTCGGGCATGGGTGTATGTGTTGTCGTTAGCGTAAGTTAGTTTAAGTTAGATTAAGTAGTGTGTATGCCTAGGGACCGATGACCTTAGCAGTTTGGTCCCACAGAACATACCACAAATTTCCATTTTTTACAACCCACAGTACTATTCTGCTGTGAGTTAAGAACTTCGTGAGGTAAGTTCTGCATTTAAGAAAAAACCGGGAGGCAGTTCAAAGACAGCCTCATCACCTGAAAACTTTGAAGTTGACCGTCACGCAATTCAACAGAGCCCCAAGTGACCTGCGATGGGCAGCGCCTAGGCTCCTTGGTTATCAGATACGTCGGCTCGACGCACGCCTAAGACTGTGATTGTTCAGGAGTTGTAGCCTCAGGATTTTGTGAGAAAGAAACGTTTTGCTGAAGTAATAAAACAGCTGTTGGAGGAAGAACCTGAAATTGTGATTTTAATGTCAGATGAGGCCTCTTTTTTTCCTAAACGGCAGTGTTAATAAACAAAACTGCCGTTACTGGTCCCAAATAACCCTCAGCAACTGAATCAGCGCCCACTGCATTATGACAGGGCTACAGTGTGGGGTGGATTACAAAAAAATTATGTCATAGGGCCTTGTTTCTTTTAAAAAAATGGGAAGAGTCGCCACTGCGAACTAGGACCGTTATTTGACCATCTTATGCGAATTTCTCGTCCTGAAACTTCGCCGCCATGGTATAAATCGTAGAAATGTTTGGTTTCAGCAAGACAATGCAAGAATCGCCATTGCAGTGTGTGTACATATGAAATAAGCAAGTTGTTTCCGGGGAAAGTGATATCCAACAGAAGAGATATTGACCAGCTGCCCTACTCTCTAGACATTATTCCATGTGGCTTCCTCAAGAACAAAGTGTACATCAGGAGCCATACCACTGAGAGAGAGATTCGTGCTACACCCGTAAGATGCTGGAGGGAGTTATGACAAACTTCGCGCAAAAGGTCGACAAATATGTCTAAAATGGATGTTAATTCACAAACCATTTCTATCAAAATTAACATGTAAGATGTCAACTGTTTTTCATTATATATCTTCTGAATTTAAAATACACTCTTTGGCCAAAATGTTATGGCCACTGTCCACCGTAATGTTGGATGACGCCTGGAGGCATTGCAGGCATGTGACGTGGTAACAAAAATATGTAAGCGGGGCAGACCCTGGTAGGGAATCACCCTAGCGAAGATATAGGCTGCAAATGGGAAAATTTACACGCACAAGTCTTTCAGAGCATTCATTCATCGTACGCTGTTGAACATAGAGCTTTGCAGCAGACCACACAAACGTGTTCACATGTTGACCCAACGACACAGCCACTTGTTCCTTGGCACATTGAGCACGGGACCATCTGAATTCGAAACGTTTCGGCTCATTGGGTGAATAACAGTTTTGCTTCATTAGGTCGATGGTTGTCTCCACAACCGCCGTCATAGAGGCGAACGGCGGCTCGAAACGTGCAGTACGCCACAGAGGCAGCCTCATGGGAACAGTATTATGGTACGGGAGACATTCTCCTGTGCTTGCATAGGACCTGTGGCAGTAATCGAAGACACGCTGACAGCTGCGAACCATCTGCATCCGTTCATGCTTGATGACATCACCGATGGCGGCGTCATCTTTCAGAAGAATAACACTAGCCAACAGCCATTTTGCATCTGGAATGTGATACATCAACTAGTATGGATATAAGTGTGTAGAATCCGAATATACCTTTCAAAATATTCTAGCACGTACTATTTTTGAGTTTTTGAACGTTTTTTATTTTTCGTATTCAGAATTTCGCTTTTTGCTGTTTGTTTTTGATTTGAAGAGGAGAGATAAAAACTCTACAAATCATCAGTAAATGGTTGGTGTGATAATCCAGTGGTGTGAAAGAGATCCTCAGTGAGTGTTTCCTGTGAAACATAGTGCAAACTTTTTGTGTTTAAAACTTACACTAAGAAAAATGGCAACTAGTAAATCTCGTTGCTGTCCAAACCATCCCGACAACTTTTGTTATGTGTGTGGGCAATTCACTCCAAAAGCCCTAAGAAAACAAACACTGATTTTGTTAAGAAGCTGTATAAATTGTATTTTGATTGTCCTGCTGGTGGTCAAGATAACAGTTTTGCGCCTCATATTGCCTGCATAACCTGTACTACAACCTTATCCGAGTGGTTGAAAGGAAAACACCGAGCCATGCCATTCGCTGTTCCGATGGTGTGGTGTGAGCCTAATGACCATTATTCAGACTGTTACTTCTGTCTTAAAAATATTTCGGAACATTCAAGTAAAACTAGCCACAAAATAAAGTATCCAAATGTATATTCAATATTAACAGAATCTTCCGTCGGTTCTTGGTAGAACAACATTATAATAAATGAAAAGCACCAGTTTGCTTTTGTTCTACAATATTACTTTTATTGCTAACCTGTTTTCGGCTTACAAGGCCATCTTCAGACATTTACTGAGTATTATCACCAAAGAAGTTAAATGTTAGCAGACAACATTGGAAGAGAAGTAACACATCTAGACTGAAGTAGAAACATACAGTAAGTAACATCTTTGCAATGAAATAGTAAAAACTGAACAGTACATAAATAACCATGTAGTTGACAGGAAAACCTTTAGCACAAAATAGGAATAGCATGTCTACAAAACAGTTTCTATTAATAAACAAAACTAATAAAATAAAATAAAATTAGTACTAGACAAGGCTGCATCAAGAGGTATGAGCCAATTAAAAAAGGAGAGACAGTTGTCAATGTAAATAGAGGATACATAAGGAACTTAAGCAATACAAATAAGATAAACAGAAATTAATAAATTTATTAATGAATAAATTAATAAATTTATTAATTTCTCTTTATCTTATTGATATTGCTTAAGTTCCTTATGTATTCTGTATTTACATTAACAACTGTCTCTCCTTTTTTTAATTGCTTGTGTATCACTCCCCATGTTTCATACCTCTTGATGCAGCCTTGTCTAGTACTAATTTTATCTTATTTTATTAGTTTTGTTTATTCATAGAAACTGTTATGTAGGCATGCTATTCCTATTTTGTGCTAAAGGTTTTCCTGTCAACTCCATGGTTATTTAAGTACTGTTCAGTTTTTACTATTTCATTGCAAAGATGTTACTTACTGTATGTTTCTACTTCAGTTTAGATGTGTTACTTCTCTTCCAATGTTGTCTGCTAACATTTAACTTCTTTGGTGATAATATTTAGTAAATGTCTGAAGATGGCCCTGTAAGCCGAAAACCGGTTAGCAATAAAACTGATATTGTAGAACAAAAGCAAACTGGTGCTTTTCATTTAGTATCTTCAATGCATCTGCCTGTGCCCCATGATGAAGGGTTACCTGTTCCTGTCTGTAACTTGAAAGCCACGGAACCAAATACCATGCCAAGTGAATCAATAAGTATTGAAAATATAGAACAGTACTGCCCTCAGTATCATGACACTTCGCCTCAGTTCTTTAATCAAAAGGCATTGAACGATTTGGTTCGTGATCTGAAACTTTCGAAACAGCAAGCTGAACTCTTGGCGTCGAGACTTTAGCAACGAAACCTTCTAGCTCCAAGGAGAAAAATTTCCTGTTTCAGGTCAAGAGGTGCTTCCTTCGCTCAATATTTCGATATGCTGAATTCAATGTGTGTACTAGAGATGTCAATGGTCTGATGATGCAGCTGGGTGTACAACATAATGCACAGGAGTGGCGACTATTTATTGACACCATTAAAACCAACTCCGCTACTACTGCATAATGACAATGAATTTCTAAAGTGCCTTTGGCTTAGGCAGTAGACGTGGAAGAAATTTATGAAACCATGGCTTTGCTGCCAGAGGCTATCAAACATAAGGATCATGAATGGCAGCTTTGCTATGATTTAAAAGTGGTTGCGCTTCTTACAGGTTTACAGACTGGATTCACAAAATACTGCTGCTTTTTGTGTCTTTGGGACAGCCGTGACAACAAGAACCACTATACAGTCAAGGAATTGCTTATAAGGAAGTCATATGTTCCTGGAAACGTAAATGTGAACAATATCCCATTGGTTGAGCCCGATAAAATCATTTTGCCTCCCCTTCATATCAAGTTGGGCCTTATCAATGACTTTGTAAGACCTCTGGATAAAGAAGATGAGGCCTTTAATCACTTAAAAGAAATGTTTCCCAAATTGAGGCAAAGCTGAAAGAGGGTATATTTGTTGGGCCACAAATAAGAAAACTGCTGAAAGATCCAACCTCTGATACCAAACTCAGAGATATCCAATTAGCTGCTTGGTCTTCTTTTAAAGAAATTGTAAAGGGCTTTTTGGGTAACAGAAAAGACAAAAACTACGTTACGTGAATGATCTGCTGAACAGCTCTAAGAACATGGGGTGCAGAATGTCGCTTGAAATTCAATTTTTACGTTCTCGCCTTGATTTCTTCCCGTAAATTTGGGAGCCGTAAGCGGTGAGCATGGTGAACGCTTTCACCAAGACATTCTTACCATGGAATACCGTTACCAAGGCCATTGGAACCCTTCGATGATGGGTGACTACTGCTAGGGTCTTGTTAGGGAGAGTGATGAAACGGCAAACAAAAAAAGAGCTCCGTGGTCGCATTTTTCATAAACCAAAGACGATTGAAGGTGAAAATATCTTATGGACTAATATGGACCTTTTACTGGAATCATGCCCATATATACGTACAAAACAGTTTGAATTTCAAACGTTCTGAATGTGTATTTTTGTTTTTATTCAGCTGAGTGTGAAGGAAACGTAACGTCATAGAGAAAAACTGATTTTCCCAGTTTATTCAGCACCCCAAAATCAGCTAAATCCACCCATTTACAAACCATATGCAGAAAAAAGTTTACTTTTGTTAACGAGTGTAATCGTCCGTGTCTCGGAGCCAGAACCATGCTACATTGGTTCCAGGAACATTATAGTGTACTCACGTTCATGCCCCGGCGACCAAATTGGCCTGATGTAAATCCTATTTAACCCATTTGGGTCGCTATCCGGCGCCATCACCGCGTTCGCAAATCAGCGCTCCGTTATTTACGCTAATTACATGACCTCTGCGTAGACATCTAATGCCACATACCTCCACAAACCTGCCAACAAACTGTCAGATTCCTGATACGCAGAATCAGTGATGCATTTCGTTCCAAAGAGGTACAAAAATGTTATTAAGCAGGTAGTCATAATGTTTTGGCTCATCACTGTAAGTTGCTATCTCTTAAAATGTTACTTTATGCTAAACATTCAAAACCCATCAGACAATGCTAAGTTAACCTGTATTACCTACGATAATGCTTCACATTGAACTCAGTGGCGGCTTGTAGCCACACACCAAGTATTTAGCAATTTGCTCGCTTGCGGACCAATATTTTCTGGCACGTTTTTGCTTCTCTTATCGTACATTTTCACCCGCGTCAGTTTTCTCTATTAAGGGAGGGTTTACTATCTTCAAAAAATCTATTTTTTAAAAATTGCATTTTTGGATCCGTAAAAGTGTTTAGAATCCACCCCTGAAACGGTTTTTTCCGGATACGTAACGGAAATGTTTGTTATTAGCGGTTGAACAAAAAAATGCCTGAAATCGGCCTTTTTCACGCACCAGTTTTTTTTCTTTCGGAAGACGAGGTATTGTACCGGTGCTTAGGAGGAAACGCACAAAATGCATTGAAAGTTTGAACGCGTTTGTTTGGAAGATAGCTCCCAAGCATTTGCATTCTGGTGCGAAGACTGTGGAGATTGCGACTTTCCTGGCAGTGAGCAGTTACAACGAAGGGTATTCAGCAATTCTGAAGGCCATGACAACGATGGACGTCACCCTGGGACTCTATTAGACGATGTTCACCAAGCATTCGGACGACCGCTGGATTCAAGGGGCCGAAAACCGCTTGTCACCGGCCGTACGAGTGGCTCTGGAGCAGC
Source organism: Schistocerca piceifrons (assembly GCF_021461385.2). Lineage (NCBI taxonomy): Eukaryota > Metazoa > Arthropoda > Insecta > Orthoptera > Acrididae > Schistocerca > Schistocerca piceifrons. The sequence continues at coordinate 563,104,465 of NC_060142.1, forward strand.
GCAGGATGGCCCAAATCGAACAGAACGCCCTCTAGGAGGAAGAGGAAGGACTAGTTTATGGACCCGGAATATCAGATTGAAAGTATGTTCCGTAATATTGCATATATATGTAGTGAAACCTTCAAACGCGTTTTTCTCGAAATGACTTTTTTTTTATCGCGCGGCATGGTAACTTCAAATCTACTGAAGCGATTGGCACGATTCTTTGTTTCCGATGAAGCTAACTAAATTGTCTAGGTTTTGTACCACTTTTATTCCGATCCATCAACTATAAATATTTTTACTTGGCGGACGAAGTCGAATAATCGATGAAAAAATCCTATCTTTTTACAAATGGCCGCCAATGTGTTTCCTATGCTCCAAATAACTTAAGCGAGGTACAACTCCTAAAGAATCTTATATACTTCGCTAACGTCAACTCAATTTTGATTTCAGAAGAGCCGGCTGACTTGTGACATACCGCGCGTGGAGGTCTACATCGAAATTTTGTTTCGTTACGACGGCACTTCCGCCCTTGCTCTTCGACATTTGCGGTCGAAAAAATTCCAGTTTGTAGAGGAAATATCAATAAACATTTTTACCAAATTTGACATTGATATCTATAGCACATCCCGAGAAAAAAATTTCAAAGAACATGCTTTTTTCGGGCCGAAGATAGTAAACCTCCCCTTAATTAAGACAATTCTGTGTGGAATGTGCACATAAGGAAGTGTGGCATTTATCCTGCCACATTTCCGCAGTTCTGTACGAGATTCGTCAGCAGCAGTAGCTACCTCACAGGCAGCCGGACACGCGCGTGAAGTCCGATGCTTCCACATCCAATAGCGGCGACAGCTGCTCGCCTCGGCCCCACGTCAAACCGGCGGGGGGCCGCGTAGCCGGACCGCAAATACTTGTGAGACAAAGTCAGCGGCCGCCGCATTAATCGCAGTGTCTGGCGGCCTACAGAGGAACGGGGCGGCTCGGTCGCCAAGGTGGGGAGGGAGAGAGAGACAGAGAGTGTGTGGCCGCCCTTTGTCGGACACATATTGAAATTCTGCGGAGCGTGCGAGCCTGCAGAGGCGGCGAGGCGATATTGGCCGCCGGTACGTGCCGCGCGCTGGCGCTCGCTGGCCGGGCTGCCCGGCTGTCGGCTCCACACGCAGACCGCCACGAGGTCGCGTCCTCTCCAGCTACGCCCAAAGACACAGGTGGGACACTAGTCTCAAGAACTGGGCCTAAGAAAACTGTTGGTTACTGTCTCAGAGAAAATGAGCTATAACTGATTGCCATCGTCTTCCACGCTCAGTTACGGCTTGGCAAGCCTTAAGCCGTCGGCACACGGACCGTGCTGTCGAACGTTAACGTTGAGTGTGCCAAGTTCAACGTGCTGCTGAACGCCTAGGAACGGTGCGACTTGTGCATACGGTACGTGGGCCCCCACGTGGTATACGCGATCGCAACGCACTCCAGCAGCAGTTTAATCAACGGGCGCGCGTAAAATTCCCACGTTAAGCCGTCGGCACACGGACCGTGCATCCGTTGAGCGTTGAGCGTGCCGGGTTTCTCACGTCAGTGCGTGGAATAGCACGTTCGGGAGTTTTCCCGAACGTGCAGAGCAGTATCTGGCATGTCAGATATTCTGAGCGTGCGTCTGAGCGTTGACCAATGAGATGGCACAACGCCACCTACGTCACACGCACAGCGTCTCCCTTCAGTATAGAGTTGTGAGGCGCCATATTGGCATTCATTTCAAGCCTATACGTATATATATCGTTTCTGAGCACCAGCAAATTGAGAATCACTGGAAAACCCGTCGTCAACTGTGTGATTCGTTCCAATAAAATGATGGGAAACATCGTATTCATGGCAAAAGAATTATTATAACTAGTGTATTATGAGAGTAGGCTATTTCAAGACAGCGACACACTGAAGATCCACCCAAAACACATTGTTCTTGGTAAATTTGTTATAATTAAATTTCAGTTAGTAACATATCTATGATTAAGATTTTCAGCACGGCGTAAGATAATATGATTAGAGAAACGGTCTGTTGTTGATTTAGCGTAATGACTATCGTCACTGTCCTGTCATGAGTTGTTTTGTTGGGGTAGTGGTTCGCGTCTTAACACTTCCAATTTTTTTTCCTAACATTCGCGTTTTTATTAGGTTCTGATACTTTATTATTAGTTGAATGTAAGTATATACTATAATATTTGATGTTACATAAATATAAGTTCACCTCTTTTGAGGGGTGACTTTGTTCGATTGACTTAATCTACAGAACAGGTTACGCTACTTGTATAAATATATTTTACTCCTTTTTCTTTTACGCTTCGTAATTCACATGTTGCAAAGATTCTGCTACTGGGTGGGAATAGTGATCAACTAAGACTGACCTTGATGTTTTACTAAAATGTGAGAATGATGAAATAATGTTTACCTTATGCGAGAAGAGTTCCAAATTTTTACCGCACTGTTTGTAATGGAACTTTTATAAGCCTGTATCCTTATTGGTTGGATATAATACTTTCCTTATCGTGGACGATGGAGGAAATGTGCGTTTTAATAGAGCTAACGTCGGAATTTTACGTGCGCCCGTTGAGTAATGAGTGTGATTTACGAACTAGAAACATCCCTCAACAGCCGCTGGAGTGCGTTGCGATCGCGTATACCACGTTGGGGCCCACGTACCGTATGCACAAGTTGCATCGTTCGTGAGCGTTAAGCAGCACGTTGAACTTGGCACGCTCAACGTTAACGTTCGATAGCACAGTCCATGTGCCGACGGCTTTAGCTCTATTAAAACGCACATTTCCTCCATCGTCCACGAAAAGGAAAGTACCATGTCCAATCAGTAAGGACACAGGCTTATAAAAGTTCCATTACAAACAGTGCGGTACAAATTTGGAATACTTCTCCGTATAAGATAAACATTATTTCGTCATTTCCACATTTTAGTAAAACCCCAAGGTCAGTCTTACTTGATCACTGTTCCTACCCAGTAGCAGAACCTTTGTAACATGTGAATTACGAAGCGTAAAGGAAGCAGGAGCAAAATATCTTTATACGAGTAGCGCAAGCTGTCCTGTAGATTAAGCCAATCGAACAAAGTCACCCCTCAGAAAAAGCTAACTTATAATTACGTAACATCAAATATTATAGCATATACTTATCGAATGTTAGGAAAAAATTCTGGAAGTGTTCAGTCGCGATCCACGGCCCCATCAAAGATCCCTCACTGGACACAGACGCAATTTTTTTTTTTTATTTTTTAATCTCGTTTTGTTCAATATTGTTCGTTGGATTTGTTTGTGGCGGACGTCCGGTGACACCCGTTCAGGTTCTTTGTTGATCCGTTCATTTAGTTCTTTTATTACAGAGGGTAGCTAACCCTTTTTTTTTATTAAAATCCGTATTCCAAGCGGATGTTTTTATCTTTTTTTTTTTTTTGGAGCAGGAAGGCAGGGTAAACAAACAATCTTTATTCGTACAATTGTACTATCTCAGGGATAAGAAAAGGATCGAGACAGCAAAAACAAAGCAAAAACAATTTGGAAACCAGAAAATCAACGTAAAGGCCGCCCTTTTTTTTGTGTGTAACATGAAGAAAGTAAATGACAATCCTAGTCACGGGCGGGAGTGAAAATGAAGTTATCATCTGCATCACAATCCCTGCAGCACGCGGTGTCGCATCATAAGTCTGGCAGACAGCCATATAATCTTGACCATTTCTGCCTTTGTGGGCGGCATATATTCATGTATTTCTCCTGCGGCGACCATGTAGGGGCCCGTTGTCTTCTCAGTGTGCTGTATGCCAATATAACTGAACCGCGCAGTATTGTCACTAGTCGTTCTGCTGCAGGAGTCTTCTCAGTTCTGGGACACCCCAGCTGTCGGGCGGATTGTGAAAAACACTTCCTAAAAAATTGGAAAAGTAAGTCCTGTATTTCGTATGACTCCGTATGAGCTCGTGTTGTTCTTGTAAATACATCCAATAATCCATCACGGACTTAATATCGTACGAATACAAATATTTCGTCCCATGTCCAGCGATCCAATTGACCGCATACGTCTTTTGTTTGGGAAAAAAGGTCTTGTCCGGTAGAAAAAGTACATCCGATGTGATTTCTGTGTAGTTAGTGCGCCGAAGGAAGGCCAATATTCGACGCGTCAGCATCCAGACGTCCCTCGCTGCGCCACACACTAAACCATGTTCTTCCGTTGCTAACAGGCCACAGTTTGTGCAAAGAGGAGAATCGACCATATGAATTGTATGTAATCGACTCCTGGTCACAAGTTTACGGTTTATAAGAATGTACCACATCGATCTCGCTGCTGTTGACAGTAATGGAGTATGCACTGCACACCAAATGTGGTTCCACGTTCTCGACGGGTATTTGAATTCCATTACGTTGCGGGCATGGTGATCCATCAAGCACCTATAGATCTCTCGAGTCGTGGGTAGTCTCGTCGAAGGTACTTTCAGACGAACATAACTGTAATCAACCAGAAATGAGGCAATGTGTGCAAGAGAAGGCGAAATATTGCCCACCGCAATAGGGGGTTCGTACGAAGGCGGAACAAGTACTTCTATCAGAGCTGACGTAATGGTGTGCTTTCGTTGTTGCCAATTTCGTATCATCGCTCGCATGTAAAGCGCCAGAGCTTTGTTTCGCACGTTTGTGAGGTTGAGGCCACCGTTCCGGAAGTGTAGCGTTAACGTGTCATATGTGATCTTAAACAACATCCCAGTACTAACATAGTAACCAAAGGCAGCCATGAGGCGGTCTGCAATACCCTTCGGTATTGGTAGGATCTGCGCTAAATGGGGCAGACGTGACGCTATGTGAACGTTAGTGTATGCCACACGCTGGATCATGTCAAAGGCTCTCAGTGAGTTGTTCCGTATCGCCAGACGAACATTTTGCAGAAGCCGCCGAGAACTCGCCGCCGCTGACCGCCGTAGTGAGCGGGTAAATGTGATCTCCAGACATCTCAGCGATTCCACCGTCTGAAACGGTCCCGGTATGTCTTCCAGACCCCGTCCAATGTGCATAATTTTGGATTTCGTCATGTTAATGACACTGCCTGCTGCCGTCCCGTAAGAGTCTAGATATTCAACAGCCTGATGCACTTCATGACCTGATCTGACAAGAAGGATCAGGTCGTCCGCATATGCGCGACAAACGAAAGAGTTCTCATTAAGCGCTATCCCAGTAAGTGAGCGCCTCATAACACCCATCAGCGGCTCAAGCGCTATCGCAAACAGCATCATGGAGAGTGGGCACCCTTGTCGGACGGATCTGTTAATAGGAATCGAGCCCGCTTCCCGACCGTTTACAATCACCTTCGATGTAGCCCCTCGTATTAGCCTCATAATGATGGAGATGAAAACAGGTGGAATCTCCATTCGGCTCATGACTGACGCCAAGAAGTCATGGTTTATCCTGTCGAACGCACGGTCGAAGTCCACAGATATCATCGCTGCTCGCATTTTACAAGTTTCCGCAAGGGCGATAACGTCACGGTATTCACTTAACGCCGAGGAGATGTTGCTTCGCATCCCTAGGCAAGCCTGATCAGGGGATATTGTCCTGGATATCGCCAGCTTGAGACGAGACGCTAGTAGCCGTGCAAAAATTTTATAATCGGTGTTTAGCATAGTGAGAGGCCGATATTGAGTAACACTACGACTCCTCTCCATCTTCGGTATGGGAAGAAGAAAGCCCGTCACAAAATCCGACGGTAGGCGCATGTTCGGACTCATCGCCTCATTGTACATCGACACCAACTGTGGCATCATCATGTCCACGAATTCTCGATAAAACTCTAGCGTAATCCCATCTGGCCCCGGTGATTTATGGGCCGCTCCTTTTGTGAGTGCCACCTTTATATCGCCTTCTGTGAGTGGCTCCATAAGCGCTGCCTTATCCGTCTCTGTCAGTGTCGTTTGCAGATGTTGCAGTATCTCTTCCCCTACCTGACGGTCCGTCGGTGTACCGGCATAGAGATGGCGGAAATGCTCTAAAAATTCATTTGCAATGTCCTGTTGTGTTGTCAGTTGACGACCATCTAAACCGTGGAGCACTGTTACCAATGCCTGGCGGTAACGCTTATGTTCCCGCGACACATGGTGCATCGAGGTACGTTCCCCAGTGATGGTGTCAAGACATCTTGCCCGTATTGGGATGCCACCCAGTCGTCGTCGGGTGATCGATAGGATTTGTGCCTTGACACGATGAACTTCCGCATGATGTTCTGCAGACGGCACCTGGAAGGACAGCTCACGAAGCATGGTGTAATAATAATCAAGAGTGTCTCTCTGCCATCTCGCCTTATCCCGACCATACTGTATTAGAGCTCTTCTTATTGCCGGCTTAGTGCACTCGAGCCACCATTGAAGCACGGAGGTATATGTTGGTAGACGGCGTTGACATGTGGTCCATACCTCCTCGACTCTCTGACGACATTCGGGGTCCGCCAAAAGGGACGAATTGAGCTTCCATGTCCCGCGGCTTCTCCACACACTTTGCCTAGGGAGTGACTATCGTACAAATGTAAGCCAGATGATCAGTAAATGCCGCAGGCCATCGTTCCGCGTCGACCACCTTATCCTGTAGGCCAACCGAAACATATATTCGATCGAGTCTGCTCGCCGAGTGACTCGTAAAAAAAGTATATCCCTCACGGTTCCTATGAATCATGCCCCAGGTGTCGCTTAACTCCAGATCCCGGCATAGCACACGCAATTCACGACAGGTATTGTAATGTGGTGTCTGGTCTTTTTGGGCTAAAACACAATTGAAGTCACCACCTATAATGAAATGATCGAATCTGCCGGTAAATAAGGGCACAATCTCTTCCGAATAATATCTCGCACGCGCCCGTCTGTTGTCTGTGCCGGAAGGGGCATAAAAATTGAGAATGCGAATTCCATTAACAGTTATCGCCAGTCCTCGTGCCGAAGGTAGATAAGCCAGGTCTCGGACCGGAATCCCGTCCCGGACCAATATCGCCGTTCCACTGTCGTTGTTCGGGTGCGGCGAGGTGTAGGAGATGCATCCATGTACGTCCTGGAACTCAGGAATGTAAATTTCCTGCACCATCAGTATATCCACATCCGACGCGTATATCATGTCCCTAAACAACTGCTGTTTCACGGGCGATCTAATGGTATTTACATTCACTGTCCCTATTCTGTAAGCCTGGGGTCGAGTAGCTGTCATCTCCACATGATGTTAAAATGACAAAGTTTCACCGTGTCGATAGTCCCGTTGCACATCCGCCGAGGGTCGCCCGAGGAACGTGTCCCTGCGGCATTAGGTTTCTTGAGATGCGGACGGATGCAAGGCCCCACCAATAGAATGGTCCGCATCGATGATGTCGTCGTCCTGCTCATACCAGCTGATACTATTGGTGTGCTCCAAATTTTCCTGTGCGGCATTGATGTGTGACATCTGTTGTTCTTTCGCAGCTGTAGACTCCACCGCCGAAGGGGTAGCAGGCCCCTGAGCGGATGCGTCGTCTGAACGATATGACATCATTTCACTGTCCGAATTCATATGATCTTCGACATCCGAAGCTTGTGGTTCCATGTCAGACAGGTCCATAGTGTTAAACTCGTCTGGGCTCCCTAGAAGAGAAGGGAGCGTCTCCGCAGAGTTTAGTCGGCGCTTCTTGAGGCGCTTTGGCGAGCGTTGTTTGCGGGCCCTAACCTCGGCCTCTGGTGTTGGCGCATCTTGCATCTCCTGCGTTCCCGCCGCCGCCACAATCCCCTGGGGCCGTTCCACGTCAGCTTCCATGCCTATTGTGATGCTCTCATCCTCTTTCTGCGCCACCTGTAGTGTCTGAGATTGGAGGTTGGTCGGAGCCATTCCTTCTTCAGTGGCGTCCGAAGGCGCCTCAATCAACTGCGGCGTCGGTTCGATGGTGCGCTCCGACCTCGGCGTCACCTCCCCGCGAAGTGCCGTCACGTAAGTCATCGGCAGTGACGTTGGTGTGGTCGGATTCTGGAAGTCTCCGCTGGGGAGTTGCACGAGTCTCCTCTGCATACACGCTGATCGAAGATGTCCTTCACCACCACACCCGGAGCATGTCCTGGGCTGTCCATCATAGATGACAACAGCTCGACAGCCGCCGATGTTTATGTACGATGGCACATGTTTTGTAAGGGCAATTCGCACCTGTCGGACACCATTGAGCACTGGATACGTGCTAAAACTTGCCCAGCGTTCGGCCGTATGACTAATAACTTTGCCATATGGCTGGAGTGAGTCAGTGACCAATGATTCGGGTACCTCGAAAGGCAGCTCGAAGATTCGAATCGTACGCACGCCCAGGCCCGAATGAGCGACTAAAACTTCGCCAATATGACCATCGGAGTGTCGGAACTGGAATCCTCGTTTGGCGGCTTCAATGATCCTATCACATGCTGCGTCGTCAATCATCTTTACGTAAAGAGTGCTGCTCACGATTGATAAATGAATTCCAATAATCTCCGTGTAATTAAGATGCACTTCGTCCCTCAAGAAACGTTCGATTTCGAAAGCCTTCGGTCTTGCATATTCGTTACAGAACGTGAACTGTATCGTGGTTTTTCGGAAATTGTGTGCCATTGCGTTCGATTTAAACAGTAACACATGTGAGTGCCGACGGTGTAAATACCGCTTCTTCCGCGACCGTTCGCAGCCGAGACGTAAACAAGTCCGAGCTGCTCCGCGGCGAAAGGCGGACTGCGCCCGTTGAGTAATGAGTGTGATTTACGAACTAGAAACATCCCTCAACAGCCGCTGGAGTGCGTTGCGATCGCGTATACCACGTTGGGGCCCACGTACCGTATGCACAAGTTGCATCGTTCGTGAGCGTTAAGCAGCACGTTGAACTTGGCACGCTCAACGTTAACGTTCGATAGCACAGTCCATGTGCCGACGGCTTTAGCTCTATTAAAACGCACATTTCCTCCATCGTCCACGAAAAGGAAAGTACCATGTCCAATCAGTAAGGACACAGGCTTATAAAAGTTCCATTACAAACAGTGCGGTACAAATTTGGAATACTTCTCCGTATAAGATAAACATTATTTCGTCATTTCCACATTTTAGTAAAACCCCAAGGTCAGTCTTACTTGATCACTGTTCCTACCCAGTAGCAGAACCTTTGTAACATGTGAATTACGAAGCGTAAAGGAAGCAGGAGCAAAATATCTTTATACGAGTAGCGCAAGCTGTCCTGTAGATTAAGCCAATCGAACAAAGTCACCCCTCAGAAAAAGCTAACTTATATTTACATAACATCAAATATTATAGCATATACTTATCGAATGTTAGGAAAAAATTCTGGAAGTGTTCAGTCGCGATCCACGGCCCCATCAAAGATCCCTCACTGGACACAGACGCAATTTTTTTTTTTTTTTTAATCTCGTTTTGTTCAATAATGTTCGTTGGATTTGTTTGTGGCGGACGTCCGGTGACACCCGTTCAGGTTCTTTGTTGATCCGTTCATTTAGTTCTTTTATTACAGAGGGTAGCTAACCCTCTGAGCGAGCACGCTGAGCTACCGTGCCGGCTAATACTCATTGCGCTAAACTAACAACAGGCTGCGTGCGTTTAATCATGCTGAAAATGTTAATCGTATATAATTATGTTACTAATTGAAAATTAACTATAACAAATTGTACCAAGGACAATGCGTTTTGGGTGGATCTTCAGTGTGTCGCTGTCTTCAAATAGCCTACTCTCATAACACTCAAGTTACAATAAATCTTTTGCCACGAATATGATGTTTCTCATTATTTTATTGGAACGAATCACACAACTAACAACGGGTTTTCCAGTGATTCTCAATTTGCTGGTGCTCAGAAGCGGCATGTATACGTATAGGCTTGAAATGAATGCCAATATGGCGCCTCACAACTCTGTACTGAAGGTAGACGGCGGTACGTGTGATGCAGGTGGCGTTGCGCCATGTCAGTGGTCAACACTCAGACGCACGCTCAGAATATCTGACATGCCAGATATTGCTCTGCACGTTCGGAAAGACTCCCGAACGTGCTATTCCACGCTATGACGTCAGAAACTCGGCACGTTCAACGCTCAACGTTCGGATGCACGGTCTCTGTGCCGACGGCTTTAAGCCCAGCACCGGTCAGTTAAAATGCGTCCAAAGACAACGTCACATTTCACACAAGTGGGACACTAGTCTAAAGGAGTGGGCGGTAGTAAATCCGTAGTTACCGTTTCAGATTAAATGAGCAGTCATCTTGGGTATTAGTAAACCGCTTCAGCTATATTAAGTCCTTTATTGCTGGACCACTATCGGTTTCGTGGCACAAAAAGCCACATCTTTAGGTGAACATAGAGCGGAAATGCTCGGAATCTTTTTACCCAACATTCTTTGTCCGTCAGAACAAAACACTGTCAAAACGCAGTATGTCATAGAATAAAACAGCCGAATTCTAAAATTGTGGATGAATCCATACGGAATCGCGAACAGGAGGCGCCGCCGCGTGCTGTGTCAAGTTGGTTTCATTCCGGATTCTAATCCATCATATTATTTGCCACTCTTTTGGCTACAAAGCCCTATTTTCAACCAATCTCTGTTCAACGCGACAGCCTTACGAAACTTTGCTGGGAGGACCTATGTACCCACACCGTAACACTCTACTGGTCGATGCCAGGACTAACGTCTTACTGCACCAATAATCTCCCTATCATCCACGTACAGCTTCCTGTACAGTACATCCTTTATTCGGTCAAACGGTTGAAAGTGGGAAGGTGCGAGATCCGAGTTACAGGGTGGATGAGGAAGAACAATCCAGTGTTTTCTGAGCTCTTCTGGGGTGCACAGACATGTGTGAGGCCTTGCGTTCTCATGGACAAGGAGAAGTTCGTTTGCATTTTTGGGGTGTCGAAAACGCTGAAGTCGTTTCTTCAGTTCCTTGAAGGTGGCATAGTACACTTCACAGTAGATGGTTGCACCATGAGAGTCGACATCGAACAGAATAACCCCTTCAGAGTCCCAGAGTAGTGTCCTCATGACTTTAGCTGATGACAGTGCGGCTTTGAAATTTTTCCGGAGCAGAGATGGTGGCCGCCACTTCATGGATTACCATTTTGTTTCCGGTTCGAAGTGGTGAATCCAAGTGTCATCATCTGTGACGATGTTTAGCAAAACCTTGTCATGATCAGCCTCGTAAACTAATAAAGTTATTGAAAATCTGATTAAACCATCAGAATCGTAGTGCAAATAATGGTAATGTACGTGTTTATTTTTAAGGTATCATGATTCCTCTGGCTATTATTCATTTCTACATGAGCTGTGTAATGTCTGACATTATGGTTTCACAAAGTCCAGGAAGGTGAGTCTGTCAGTATTGCCAAGAGAGAGGTCCAGTTATGCAGCGAGTTGCTTGACTGTGATCGGTCCATTGCCTCGAATGAGAATATCCGCACGTTCCAACATTTCAGGAATGGCAGCTGTGTGCGGTTGGCCAGCACGCATAAGATAGGACAGGTTTGTGCGACCTTGTTGCGATGATGACAGATACCTCGCCCAACCACTTACCATAGTTTTGTTCACTGCCAGGCCTCCATAGACTTTCTGTAAGAACCTACGATATCTGCGACACTCTGGTATTTTGGCAAAAGAAAATCAGTGACAGGTTTCTCCGTTAAAGACGCCATTTTGGAGGCTACGTATAGTGCCACCAGTTATCTGAACTTCATGAAACTATATTGGTTGAGGTGGACATAGTCCACGATGCCCCAAAACACATTCCGCATTTTGTCAATCGAAATTAGCGGAGGAAAAAGTGTGTTGCGTTACTTATTGAAGCCCCTCGTAAAATTTGTAGGAACTTTAAGTACAAGCACTTGGGCCGGTGTCTGTCACTGAAGTCTGAACCGTAATATTGAACGTAACAAGCCGTATCATTACTTTTTCGTCTATTATTTCTCTTATTTAGTAAAAATTTATATGTATCACGCGGTAAGCATAGGCAGCGAATCCAAAATAGATACTTACCATTCTTGTACCTCGTTATCACCTCATGAATTGTAAACTGAAATGATAAAAGTCATGGGATTCGTCCTAATGTCATATCTGGCCTTCTTTTTCCCGGCTTAGTGCAACATGGACTTAACTAGCCGTTGCAAGTCCTCTGCTATTATATGGAACCATATTGCCTCTATTGCCGTCCATAATTGCGAAACTGTTTCCGGTGCAGTATTTTTTACACGAACTGACCTCTCGATTATCTCCTATAAATGTTTGATGGGATTCACGTTGGGTGATGTGGTTGGCCAAATCATTCGCTCGAATTGTCCAGAATGTTCTTCAAACCAATCACGAAAAACAGTGTCCCATGAAAATTTCATCGTTGTTTGGGAACATGAAGCCCATGAATGTCTGCAAACGGTGTCCAAGTAGCCGAACATTACCATTTCCAATCAAAGATCGATTCAGTTGGACCAGAGAATCCATTCCATGTAAATACGGCCCACACCATTATGAAGCCACCACCAGCTTTTACTAGTGCCATGGATACATGGCTCCCACCTCTTTCCAAATGAAATCGGACTCTACTGACCAGGAACGATTTTCCAGACGTCTCCGGTGCAACCTGTTTCGTTACGAGCCCAGGATAGGCGCTGCAGGCGATGTGCTGTTAGCATAGGTACTCGCGTCGGTCATGTGCTACCATACCACAAGAACGACAGATTTTGCTGCACTGCCTAACGGATACGTCCGTCGTACGTCCCATATTGATTCTTGCTGTTATTTCACGCGGTGGAGCTTGTCTTTTAGCACTGACAACGCTACGCTGCTCTCGCACGTTAAATGAAAGCCGTCGGCCACTTTGTTGTCTGTGGTGAGAGGTAATACCTGAAATTTGCTATTCTTGTCACACTCTTGTGGATCTCGGAATACTGAATTCCCTTACGTTTTACGAAATGCAATGTCGCAGGCGTCTAGCACCAACAACCATTCCGCACTGAAAGCCATAATCACGTCGGACACCTTTACATATGAACTACTTGAGTACGAATGACAGCTCGCCAGTGCACTACGCTTTTATAGCTGGTGTACGCGATGCTACCACCGTCTGCATATGTACACATCGCTATCCTATGATGTTTGGTATCTCAGCGAAAAGACGTTTCATTTATAGTTCATTTAATTTTTTTTTTCCTTTCCTCTTTCTTTCAGTGGCGATGCAAGTGCACTGTGGGCATAATGTGGGAAGGTAGCCATTCACAGACAGAGTGCTAAAGAGGAATAAAGCAGCTAAGGTGTGTTTACCTGTATGGTGGAGATACCGTAGATGAAAGTGTCGCTGAGGACAACACTCATGTTAATTTGGCACTTTCGTAAAGTGGAGCCTTTTGTAGTAAAAATTGGCAAACAATGCTGTACAATGGCAATAAAGTCATGAGATGTTCAATTGACTCTTTTATTAGAACATGTTACGCGTTTTGGGATTACATCCATCTTCAGACATCCGTTACAAAAAAGTACAAAACATAAGTAAACAGCACACTCAACACGTCTCAATGTTACAGAAAATGAGATCTGCTCATATGAGTTACATACCACAAACTTCAACTCCTTGATAACTCGAAGAAAGTGTCGAATAACATATGACTATGACACAAGCAGTCTTGAAGCAGAGCGTATACTGACGCTAAACAAGTCAACTAGCAGCGAAGCACCCTCGGTAGGGGGCGCTGCATGGTCATGTGCTCCATGCGTTCACATGTAGTTTAATAATAATATGCTCAGCATATAACATCTAACAGGGTGTAATTACGACTAGCAATCGGAAATGTACTTCCGTACACGTTAACGCTAAGGGACTTTGTTAAAAAAAATTTTAAACTCCAAAATTTTTACCAATGTCCTACTACGCCTGTAGCCAGTAGTGGCACTAAGCAAAACTCAAACCATATGTCAATATAAAATAAATAATAGGCGGGGGGAGGGGGGGGGGGTAGTTCCTTCATGAATAAATCTTTCAACCTCTCAAATCTCTAAAAGGATACCATCAAATTAAATATAATCAACATTATCCGTCATAAACTAAAACCCTGTGATCAGCTCGCGTACGCAAATGTCTTAGGCGAACCACATCGGCGGCAGCCATCCGTCTATCGAATTACAGCCAAGTGATATTCATGGGCCATGATTGCCCAAATAGAAGCCTTCAAACAACAACTTGCACCCCTTTACCACAGGGAAAAAGTTTAATGCTGAGAGGAAGAGCATTTTCATAAAATCCCAAAACACACACGTGGGTTATACGTCATACATTCCTTATTCCTAGTGGCACGACAATTGCATGAGTCCTACCTATGCTATCCGGATACTGGAGAGCTCTAGATTTTTGAAAAACAGAAAACAAAACACTAAAAGTGTTAAAACTTTGAAGTCTAAAATCAATAAATTGTGTCACCAGGAACCATCCAAAGGGTACGGTGGTGAACAATCCGTATATGCCAACCTATCTACCCATCTAACTTTCCGCGTATGACGTAAAAATAGCCAACCACTCAGCAGAAAACGGTACGTGCACAGAACACCACCAGCTCCTATAGAATATACTATCATACTTCTTATGAGGGGATAATAGACACTAAGTTCAAAATAGTATCCGCTCAAACAAACCAAAAAACCAGTTGTTCCCACCGGAAGCCTATTCATTAAAGACTGGGTGGGTAGCGTGCTGTATACGCGCATAGATCTCCAGTTCTTCAAGGTTATCTAAAATCTTCCCTTTTGGTTCTAAATGCAGAATCCTTAGGCTATCCTCTATCGGGGCCAGTTTCCCTTATATGGCACCCCAGCCCACTATTATTAGTATAGTCATGTTGTCTAAACCTTTGGCAAAATCCCTACCCGTCTAGCCGATGTATGCCCCAGCACATCCTCCACACTTAATTTCGTATACACCGGATTGCTTAAACTTATCTGTTTTCCCTTCTTCCTTATGTCGTAATTTCCCCCCCCCCCCCCCCCCAATTTCTTCCTTGTGTGGGAGCCTACGAGAACGCCAGCCTTCCTGAAGGCTCTAGCTATTTTTTGGCAACATGGTCCAACATATTCTATTGACATAAACTTACTATTTAATGTTTCACGGCCCGACTGCCGCGTCCTGCCAAGAATTTCAGCTCCAAACTATAGTATAAATTTTTCCGAGTACCCGTTAGCCAGTCCTATCCTTACAGTCATTTCAATCTCCCTATCAGTGGCCTCTATGCTAAAATTAAATCTGTATCACCTGTTAAACATTGACGGAAAGAACGCCCTTTTATGTGCGGGGGGGGGGGGGGGGGGCATGAATCCGCCGCAATTATTATGTCTCTTGTCGTTGGCTTCCGAAATATGTTTCGTTTTTGGCAGCAGCGCCAACGTTACAGGTGTGTAAAGCCAATCCACACGGCTAAGAAACGCAACTGGAATGGCCCCGACGTGGCTGCTACATTTCCACTCTCACGACACTCCAAGCTATGAACAGGACAGGCCATTTTGTTTTGGCTCCCCTTGCTGCGTTTTACGCTACAGTGGCGCGAGAAATTCAGTTTGTATCAGGGCAGCTGACATGTACTTGGAAACAAAAAAATACATAAAACTTCGTTTTTTCGAGGTGATAGTTAAAACTTTGTGACTGCCTCCTCAAACAGTGGTCAAAAAAATGTCGTCCCTAGTCGCAGAATAGTAAATACAAAGTGACGAAGTATCAAGCAGAATCATATACTATCTGATCAACCGGACACCTTTTAGCGGACTTAAATATCTGCTGAGTGCACCCTCCACCTTTACGACGGTTTGAATTCTTTTAGGCACGCTTTCAGTGAGGCTTCTGAATGTCTGTGGAGGAATGGAAAGTCTTTCTTCCACGAGAGACGCAGGTTCTGATGTTGCATGCTGGGGTGTGGAGTGATGTCGACGTTCCAGTTCATTCCAAAGGTGTTCCACATGATTCAGGTCGGGATTCTGGGCAGGCCTGTCCTTTTAATGTTATTGTCCGCGAAGCACTGCCTCACAAATGCCACCTCATGACACTGTGCATTGTTATGTTAATAGAAATAAAAATCTTATGCGCACCGTGTGTCTACTGTACGAGTGTCAGAACGCTGTAAGATGTAGTAGTAGTAGTAGCTTTATTCATCCGTAGATCTCTTTTTACAGGGATGTAGGACATGTCAAAGTATTTACAGGTTTAGACCAATTTAAAATAAGCTAATTCGTATAGACATACATTTACAGACTTCTAGCTAGAGATAATCATTAGATTTACTCCTGGTACACAATACTTCTTTTACAAATAAATTATTAAATAATGTAGTGCCACACTGTTCATCATATCTCCCTATCAGTCACTGCACGCACTATACATACATAGTTTCATTACACTTCACTCACTACACACATAAACACACACACACACACACACACACACACACACACACACACACACACACAGGTGATCTCTGGGCCATTCTCTGTACCACACCTTCCCATTTGCTATCCTGAAAAACTGAGTCAGCATCCCTCTGTAATGAGTGATAATGAGTGAGATATTGAGCTCTGAAAGAGGAAGAGGTGCTAGTATTGTGTTATGCATAGCTTGGGGGTAAGTTTTTCTAGAAAATGAAAAAAGGAGGAAAAAAAACAGTGCGAAGTTGTTATGTGGATGTTTTATAATCTTTATTATTTTTATTTGTATAACTTTTTTTTAACCAAAGCCCTACTCTGTTTTATCTAAGTAATCCTTCAATGTATAAAATGTATTGCATAACAGGTATATTTTAGCCGCCTTTTTAAATAAGTGTATTTTGGCAACTTCTTTTATCTCTTTTGGTAATTTATTGTACAATTTTATTCCTTGGTAGAAAATGCTGTTTTGAGTTTTATGTTTATTATATGTGCTCATATATTGGCGCATACAGCGTTTTGTTAAACGCAATAAGCGGACAACTCTCTAACCACGAAAAACTCCCACATATCGTACATCACTCCTACGTACTTCACCGTCAGCACTACGTCTACGTTTACATCTGTATCTACATACATACTCCGCAAGCCAGTGTGCTGGCGTAGCGGAGGGTATCCTGTATCACCACTGGTCATTTCCTTCCCCGTTCCACTTGCAAATAGAGGGAGGGAAAACCGATTTCTATAAGCCTCTGTATGAGCCCTAATTTCTCGTATCTCATCTGTGAGGTCCTGACGCGGAATTTATGTCGGCGGCATTATAATGGTTCTGTAATGAGCTTTAAATGCCGGTTTCTCGATAGTATTCCTCGAAAAGAACGTTGCCTTCTCCGGAGGGATCCCCATTCGAGTTCCCGAAGCTTCTCCGTAACACTTGCACTCTGTTCGAACCTACTGGTAACAAACCTAGCACGCAGGCCGGTGTGGCCGTGCGGTTCTAGGCGCTTTAGTCTGGAACCGCGTGACCGCTACGGTCGCAGGTTCGAATCCTGCCTCGGGCATGGGTGTGTGTGATGTCCTTAGGTTAGTTAGGTTTAAGTAGTTCTAAGTTCTAGGGGACTGATGACCTCAGATGTTAAGTCCCATGATGCTCAGAGCCATTTGAACCATTTTTTGAACAAACCTAGCAGCCTGCCTCTGAATTGGTTCAATGTCTTCCTTCAATCGCAAGCCCTCGAACAGTACTGGAGAACAGGTAGGACTAGCGTCTTAAATGTGTTCTCCTTTAGAAACGAACGATTCTTTCCTAAAATCCTCCAAATAAACCGAAGTCGACCATTCACTTTCCCTACCACAGATCTCACAAGCTCATTCTATTCCATATCGCTTTGCAACCTTACGCCCAGATATTTAAAGGACGTGATAGTGTCAAGCAGGATAGTACTAATGCGGGTAACCGAAAATAACAGTTTTGTTTTTCGTACCTAACCGCATTAACTTACCTTTTCGACATTTAGAGCTAGCTGCCGTTCATCACACCAACTAAAAATTTTACTTGTCTTGTATCCTTTTATTGCCACTCAACTTTCACACTTCCTGTACAGCACAGCATCATCAGCAAACAACCGAAGGTTGCTACTCACCCTGTCTGCGAGATCATTTATGTCTACAGAAAATAATAGCGCTCCTATCACACTTTCCCAGTGCATTCCAGGTGGTAGCTTTGTCACTGATGAGTACTGGCCGTCGAGGACATTACACTGGGTTCTATTACATAAGACGTGTTCGAGCCACTCACATATAACGGAACTTGTTCTATACGCTTGCACCTTCGTTAACAGTCTGCAGTCGAGCACCGTGTCAAATGCTTTCCGGTAATCTAAAAATATGGTATCTGCTAATTGCCCTTTATTCATTTTTCCTAGAGTGACATGTGAGAAAAGAGTAACCTGTGTTCCACACGAGCGATGCTTTCTAAAATCGTGCTGATTCGTGGGCATAAGCTTCTCGGTTTGAGGAAAATTCATTATATTCGAACTGAGAATATGTTCAAGAGTTCTGAAACAAACCGATGTTGGAGGTACTGATCTGTAATTATTTTTTTTTCGCACATGATGGTAGGTAACGTTCTCCAGCCATTCACCAAACCCAAACCGTTTCATTGGACTGCCACATAAGATAGCGTGATTCATGACTCCATATCGCTCTTTACACCACCTCCAGCGTAGCTTCGCATATTCTACAAAAATATGGGGCTTATGGGGAGCAGTTCGAGCATTGTATCCCATTGCTTATAACTCCCTACGCACAGTCATTGCGCTATAATCCGTTCATCATAAGAATAAACCGGATGTAAACAAACACAAACGTGATGATTGGTCAGAAGCCGTAACAAACATACACTGGAGTTGTTATGTTCTTGGAAATAGGTCCTACTTCTATATTTGATGTCTTATTACTAAGCTACGTTAAATGAAACTTTAAGATATTGAAATGTATTAACAGCCATCAATGTTTTTCTTAATCACGCTATAGCTACGTAGTTTTTATTTCAAAAACAGTGTACAGTCAGCCTCTGCAGCGTTGTGTTCTGATTGTCGCGCTGTTAGTGCGCAGTATGAAAATGGTTGAGGCAGCTTTCTGTTCCGTAGTGAGACACACATGTGGAATACAGTTAAAAAGCGCCAAGAAATAGGCTTTTCTTAATGTTTTCCATAAATTTACGGAGATTATCGGCTTTGAAGTTTTCCCAGCTTTAGATATACTACTGTTAATAAACGAATGTTTGTAGGACGTATAGCGCAGTCGATAGCGTAATGGTACGTAAATCGCATGCGGTTATTCGTGCGTTGGTTCAAACTCATCAATAACAATGTTTTTTCTCGTTCAATTTGTAATACCTATATCTCGTACTAATAATACTAATCATCTTTTTTTGTGAACAATGCACGTCTTAAATAATGGACTCGAAATTCCTGTTTCCATTTCAAACACAAATTCTTAAGTATCGATGTTTTATGATTGTTCATAAAAGTTGTTTAAATTAAGAAATCATAACAGTTTAATTTTTAAGGAAAAAAATGAAAAACCAAATCCTCTATATTTGGACTATGTCCATCGTATTGTACCACAGAGGTAGATAAATATCGTAGAAACATAAAAAATAAAAATAAATGAAAAAAAAATTTTTACAGTTGCCATTGTTCCATTACAATATGAACCCAACAGTACTTATCTGGAGCCAAGCTGCCGGATTTGGAGCGAGAAGTAACAAGACTGTTAAGCTGCCAGACGTACTGAAACTAACCCACGCAGCTTTTCCATATGTCATTGCTCAACGCTGGCGGGATACAGAACGGCTCGTCATAAAAGAAAAAGAGAAAATGCTGCACCTGGTTGGCTTCGTAGATTCCGTTATACGAGTAGGTTCGTTTTCAACGTAGCGGGTAACACTTCCAGAACTGAAATGTATTTCTCGGATTCGGATAAGGAAGGACTGACGACTGTAAGTAATACCTTCAGTGGCTTCAATATTTAACTATACGGTGAAATCCTTCAGTGTTCTCTTACGTTAGACACAGCTTATGCAAAAAATTGCTCTGTGGTTAAGTCAAGAATTTTCATCATTCTTGTTTTTAATTACAATAGTACGTTAGCTAAGAACGATAACGTGTTGCGGTTTTCGTCTAGTCGTCTAAAGAGCGTATTGTGGGAGATTTGCAGTGTATTATTTCATTCTGCTTAAAAATTAAATGACATTCGAAGCTGTATTGCTCCACTGCTCGTCTCTTTTTACGTGTGAACTGCAGCTGGCCACGTCACTGCACGCTAGCTGTACCAGCTGACCGGCCAGTGCTGTCCAAGTTAAATGCGCTGGTAAAGCTGTTGTCCTGTAATATCGCTAAGTTGCTGTGAGCGTAACGCACAGCACAAAATGTACCTTTTTTATCGTACTTGACAGTACTGGAGACAGCGTGGCTGCAGTCCCACGTGAAACGCAAACCCATTGAGGTTCCAGCAAACGCGAAAGAATACATATTGCGATCTTTACGTCAGGTTTATTCTTATAATGAACAGATTATCGTTGGGTTGCTTGCTAGCACCTTCGAACTCACGAGTGATTCCTTCCGCTGATTTCTTTACAACCATTCAGCAATGCTTGATGGTCCGCGTCAGTCAGTAGATGTGGTTTCCTGGTCCTCGTTTAGCTGTAATTCTTCCTTCACGTTTCCACTTCAGAATTACAACACCAACAGTCGACTTGAGCAGCTTTAGTGTGGATGAAATGTCCCTGGTGGGTTTGTTAGTCAGCTGTAATCCAATGACTTGTCCACGTTAGAAGTCAGTGAGCTCTCCCGACCGACCCACTTTGCTGTCGCTGCTTCTGTAGTGACAACACGACATTCCCCGACTCCTTCTACACAGGTGGATCGAAAAGCTATTCCAGATTGCAACGAGTCAATCCTAAGACGTTGCTGGATAACTGCGGACGTCCAGCAGCACTGCACAAACGTTTTAGGAGCTCTTTATATTTAAAGTCTGATGATGTTGGCCGTTAGCAAATGAGTTCTAACTTTTTTACTCATTTTGTAGCACTGTATAACTAAACAGAGCGAAAAAAATATGAGAACGCTAAAAACAGAACAGGTTATCATTAAGGTGCAGGAAACCATTTGGCATTCAAAACAGCTTCCAGTCCTTTCTTTTCCTAGTTATAAAAAAACTTGACAATTATTATCTGTTGTCACACTGCTCAACATAGATCTTTCTCATTTGTTCTGTCCAAAACACGTCTCGATGTCAGTGAGATTATAACAGCCAAGTGATGAGAGTGTTAATAATCAGCTACTCCTTCACGCAAATTTACGGTTCCACAGCTAACTCAATGACCTCGGTAACATTCAGTATTCGATTATCACTTTAATTTTCGTTACACATAATCATGTTATGTTATGATGTGTTATGTTAACCGGGGACGTAGAAACGACAGAGAGGCTCCGTCCCCGCCGCAGCCGCAGTGATCTGCAACCCCACGACGACTACCGCAGTCCACTTCACCCTTCCGCCGCCCCACACCGAACCCAGGGTTATTGTGCGGTGCGGCCCTCGATGCCCCCCCCCCCCCCCCCCCCCCCAGGGAACGTCTCACACCAGACGAGTCTAACCAATATGTTTGCGTGGTAGAGTAATGGTGACGTACGCGTACGTGGAGAACTTATTTGCTCAGCAATAGCTGACATAGTGCAGCTGAGGTGGAATAAGGGGAATCAGCCCGCATTTACCGAGACAGATGGAAAACCGCCTAAAAACCATTCACAGACTGGCCGGCTCACCGGACCTCGACACAAATCCGCCTGGCGGATTCGTGCCGGGGACCGGCGGTTCTTTGCGCCCAGAAAGCCGTGCGTTAGACCGCACGACTAATACATACTCATAGTCAGTCACTTGGTGAATGTGAGGTATACAGCACACACTTTCTCCATAGAAAATGTGGAAAGTCGACAGCTAAAAAGATATAATTCTAAATGCATTTCAACTCATGCCTGACGCATTAGTGTTTCTACGTTTTGACGAAGCTGTATGGAGTCATGTTTCCTCAGCCACTGTGCAGGGCCACTTGCTGAATGTGCGCTACTCGGATGTGGATGCAGTATTCTACTAGCGGCTCCGTCTCTCGCGACACCTACTGGTTAATCCTGCACTATGTAGGGGTGTCCGGATACTTTTGATCAAATGGCGAATGTATTATTGAAAACCATTTCAGAACACAATGACCTACACTACCTTATGTGACCCATATTTATCTAATAATTTATACATTAAAACAAGACTACTTTAAAGACGTATTACAGCTATGCATTGCACTAACACACAATTTACTGAATTTATCGCTGTTCAAAACCTTTCGATTATATTTACCAGTTAACCATATTTTAATCGTATGGCAAAAGATTTAGATTAATCTGAAATCATTAATCACCAGAGAGTGTACGATATATAACAATAATGTAATTAATGAGTATAACCCAAAAATCTGCTATGTCCTACTTTTTAAATAAATTAGTTTTTGCATTACAGCCCGTCTACGTATCATTTCCAGTACAACAAAGACGCGGCTATGTCCGCCGAGATTACTTTAGTTCATACATTCGTCACAAGATGGAAGCTTTGTTATATTGCTCATTAGTTTACCCAAAAGTCCCCTAAGTACCAATACCTGATTTGGATAAGAATAGGCTGATAATCTTTCTTTTTGTTTACCTTGTGTCACTTTAAGCCTCTGACAGTGAACAAAACTTCCTAGCATCCGGCCATAGCTACTTGCCATGAGGTAGGCACTTTGGGAAGAGGAAGAGGCTGTGCAAGGCATTTGCACCTGAAGGCCTGCATGATACTGTAAAATCTGCTTCAAACACTAAAAAATTTAAAATCGTTGACCTGACTGAAAGAATTCATGAATATTTAGCCTACTGCCGATTTCTGGATAGCAAGGAAAAAGACGTTGTCTCAAAGGTACAATGATACGCTTCTCAGCAGTGAATCTCGGAGTCAAAGAAATAAAATTTACCTTCAGCGAATTGGAAACTTGGAAAAATGTTAATATTCTAAAAAAAGGGAGTTGAGATTCCGACAGCAGATATGTGGTATTCAAAGGAAGAAAAGGATTGTTTTCAACAACACCATATTTTGACCAAAATTACATACCACTTTATGCGAACATCTGTCATACTAATGTGGACTGATTTGTGCTTTGAGTTTGTTTCAGACAGTATACTGGTACGAAATCTGAAACTACTCTTGGCACTTAGCTGATTTTTGAGTAAAAGGGCACATACATTTAGCTATATTTAGTATTTCTTATTTTAACAATTCATACTACTTGTGACATGCACTGTCGTTAATTAAATATAACAATCTGCCTACAACTGTTCTTCTACAACTGAGTCGCCAGAGAAACTATTATAGACATGAGCATTCAAATACAGAGATATGTAAACAGGCAGAATGTGGCGCTGCGGGCGGCAACGCCTGTGTAGTACAAAATAAGTCTGACGCAGTTACTAGATCGGTTACTGCTGCTACAATGGCAAGTTATCGATATTTAGGTCAGTTTGAAAGTGGTGTTATTGTCGGCGCACGAGCGTTTGGACACAGCATCTCCGTTGTAGCGATGAAGTGGGGATTTTCCCGTACAGCCATTTCACGAGTGTACAGTGAATATCAGAATCCCGTAAAACGTCAAATCTCCGACATCGCTGCGGCCGGAAAAAGATCATGCAAGAACAGGAGCAACGACGATTGAAGAGAATCGTTCAACATGATAGACGGGCAACTCTTCTGCAAATTGCTGCAGATTTCAATGCAGGGCCATGAACTAGTGTCAATGGGCAAATCAGTCAACGAAACATCATCGATATGGGCTTTCCGAGTCGAAGGCCCACTCGTGTATCCTTGATGACTGCACGACAAAAAGCTTAACACCTCTCCTGGTCCTGTCAACACCGACGTTCGACTGTTGATGACTGGAAACTTGTTGCCTGGTCGGATGAGTCTCGTTTCAAATTGTATCGAGCAGTTGTATGCATACAAGTATAGAGACAACCTCTTGAATCCATGAACCCTAAATATGAGCAGGGGACTATTCGAGCTGGTGGAGGCTCTATAATGGCGTGGGGTGTGTGCAGTTGGAGTGATATGCGACCCCTTGATATGTCTAGATACGATGGTGATAGGTGACAAGTCCGTAAGCGTACTGTCTGATCACCTGCATCCCTTCATGTCCATTTTGCCTTCCGATTTACTTCGGCAATTCCAGTAGAACAATGCAACTCCCCATACGTCCATAATTGCAACAGAGTGGCTCCAGGAATACTCTTCTGAGTTTTAACACGTCCGCTGGCCTCCAAACGTCGCAGACATTAACATTATTGAGCATATCTGGGATGCCTTGCAACGTGCTGTTCAGAAGAGATCTCCTCCCCCTCGTACTCTAATGGCTTTAAGGGCAGCCTTGCAGGATTCATGGAGTCAGTTCCCTCCAACACTTCTTCAGGCATTAGTCGAATCCATGCCACATTGTGTTGCGGCATTTCTGCGTCCTCGCCGGGGTCCTACACGGTATTAGGCAGATGTACCAGTTTCTTTGGCTCTTCAGCATATTTAGTGCATACTGTACTGCACATTGAAATGTGAAATGAAAACTGCTGTGATATATTTTTTTCATTATGGAACCAACACAAATTTTTGGCACATAGCAGATTTTTGTGTTACTCGCTTCAGTTGAGAATGTGTATGCTCAAGCAAATACCAAACTCAATCCACACGTGTCTGTTGCTATACGAGTTCTTCATGAACGTAGATTTCTGAAAGGTTTTTCACCACCACTGGTGATGGAGTGGTCGGCAATCATTTCTAGGGCCCGTACCTCTGCAACACACTTAACTAGAGAAGCTTACTATCAGCTCCTACACCCCATGCTTAAGTACTTACAGTGCTCAATAACTCCGATTTCAGCTTGACGGATTCTTGTCACTATAAAAATTTGATGTCTAACTACAGGTAAATGTCGATTTTCGGTGACTCTGGATGAGTCGAGCAACAGCTATTAAGTGATCAGCACGTTTGCTTGATTAAATGCATTTTACATTTTTTTGTTATTTTGGGGTATGGTGAAAGATTTTTGTACTGCTTCAGTTGTCCATGAAGTGTATCAATTTGCCTGTACCAGTATTTTATGTTCCACTATATAAAATGTAATCTTGCTACCCATGATACATTTGGATAATAATGGCTGCGAAGGTATGAAGCATGTAAGGAGGCTCAGGAGAGGCTGTTAGATCTTCTGTTGTACATTCACTGGAATTAATTGTAAAATGGAGTACATCACTCGTACATGCGATATCGGCCGCCGTCATGGGGACGGCTGCACCTTAAAATACACGCGCGCCAGTGGTGCCGCCAACTTTCCTACAGCCGCCATCGCAGCATGAGGGTGCATCCACGAACGATTAAGCCGCTGCCAATGATATGCAATCATCCCCTCTCCGGAGCTACTGCGACGGCTGCACTTAAGTTCAAACACCACCACACATACTCCTTTTTGTGTGCTTGCCGTTTCATAACATTTACTGACTTTCATAGTGGCCAGGGCTCGTCACCTGCGGAATAACCATTGTATTGAAGGCTGACTGAATTGCAAGTCTTTACAGCTGTATATATGTCAACATTCAACTCTACTGTTAGCAACAGCCGCTGCAACTACAGCAAACTTTACAACTGGCTGCAGTTTTTAGATAAGACACGTTACTACTGAGACACCTTAACTGTAGCCCCACACATCCACAGAACGCCAACGACGCGTGTGCCAGATATTGTCAGTACTGCCAGTCAGAAGAGTGCAGATGCAACGTCATCAGTGGTGGGTGCTGGACGGAGCATTGTATCGCATTGTAAATCACGCATTGGACAAGTATGTGCCGAAAAAGTGGGTTACGGGCGGAAAAGACCCACCGTGGTTTAACAGCGCAATTCGGAGAATGCTCAGGAAGCAAAGGCAGTTGCACTCGCGGTACAAGAAAGATCGGGAGAATGAGGCCAGGCAAAAGTTAGTAGAGATTCGTGCTGCTGTAAAAAGAGCGATGCGCGAAGCATTCAACCACTACCACCGTCATACCTTAGCGAAAGATCTTGCTGAAAACCCAAGGAAATTCTGGTCCCACGTAAAATCGGTAAGCGGGTCGAAGGCTTCCATCCAGTCACTCACTGATCAGTCTGGCCTGGCAACGGAAGACAGCAAAACGAAAGCTGAAATTTTAAATTTAGCATTTGAGAAATCTTCCACGCAGGAGGATCGTACAAACATACCGCCGTTTGAGTCTCATACAGATTCCCGTATGGAGGACATAGTGATAGACACCCCTGGGGGTTGTGAAGCAGCTGAATGGGTTGAAAATAAATAAATCGCTAGGTCCTCATGGGATTCCAATTTGGTTTTACAGAGAGCACTCTACTGCATTAGCTCCTTACTTAGCTTGCATTTATCATGAATCTCTTGCCCAACGTAAAGTCACGAGCGACTGGAAAAAAGCGCAGGTGACGCCTGTATATAAGACGGGTAGAAGGACGGATCCTTAAAATTACAGACCAATATCCTTAACATCGGTTTGTTGCAGGATTCTCGAACATATTCTCAGTTCGAATATAATTAATTTCCTTGAGACAGAGAAGTTGCTGTCCATGCATCAGCACGGCTTTAGAAAGCATCGCTCCTGCGAAACGCAACTCGCCCTTTTTCACATGATATCTTGCGAACCTTGGATGAAGGGTATCAGACGGATACCATATTCCTTGACTTCCGGAAACCGTTTGAGTCGGTGCCCCACTGCAGACTCCTAACTAAGGTACGAGCATATGGGATTGGTGCCCAAGTACGTGAGTGGCTCGAAGACTTCTTAAGTAATATAACCCAGTACGTTGTCCTCGATGGTGAGTGTTCATCAGAGGTGAGGGTATCATCTGGAGTGCCCCAGGGAAGTGTGGTAGGTCCACTGTTGTTTTCTATCTACACAAACGATCTTTTGGATAGGGTGGATAGCAATGTGCGGCTGTTTGCTGATGATGCTGTGGTGTACGGGAAGGTGTCGTCGTTGAGTGACTGTAGGAGGATACAAGATGACTTGGACAGGATTTGTGATTGGTGTAAAGAATGGCAGCTAACTCTAAATATAGATAAATGTAAATTAATGCAGATGAATAGGAAAAAGAGTCCTGTAATGTCTGAATACTCCATTAGTAGTGTAGCGCTTGACACAGTCACGTCGATTAAATATTTGGGCGTAACATTGCAGAGAGATATGAAGTGGGACGAGCATGTAATGGCAGTTATGGGGAAGGCGGATAGTCGCATGCGGTTGATTGGTAGAATTTTGAGAAGATGTGGTTCATCTGTAAAGGAGACCGCTTATAAAACACTAATACGACCTATTCTTGAGTACTGCTCGAGCGTTTGGGATCCCTATCAGGTCGGATTGAGAGAGGACATAGAAGCAATTCAGAGGCGGGCTGCTAGGTTTGTTACTGGTAAGTTTGATCATCACGCGAATGTTACGGAAATGCTTCAGGAACTCGGGTGGGAGTCCCTAGAGGAGAGGAGGCGTTCTTTTCGTGAATCGCTACCGAGGAAATTTAGAGAACCAGCATTTGAGGCTCACTGCAGTACAATTTTACTGCCGCCAACTTACATTTCTCGGAAAGACCACAAAGATAAGATAAGAGAGATTAGGGCTCGTACAGTGGCATATAGGCAGTCATTTTTCCCTCGTTCTGTTTGGGAGTGGAACAGGGAGAGAAGACGCTAGTTGTGGTACGAGGTACCCTCCGTCACGCACCGTATGGTGGATTGCGGAGTATGTATGTAGATGTAGATGAAATAACTGCCGCTGCAACTGCTACAATGCGTTTTGAGGCTACTGCCAGTTAGAGTATAAGCCATCTCCGACTCTGACCCTCTGTTAGAATAAATTTAACACCTGAAGTATATTTTCAAGCAGAACTGTTATTCTGCTAAGCATATTCTCCATCTCTTAGAAGATAGAACATTTCCGGATGCACAGCAGATGTTACAATTGCTTTCCTTCCTTACCTGGAAGAATGTGGTCCAAAATTGGAGCCGTCCAGTGTGGCCGAGCGGTTCTAGGCGCTTCAGTCTGGAACCGCGCGGCCGCTACGCCGCAGGGGTGTTGTGTGGTGTCTTTAGGTTAGTTAGGTTTAAGTAGTTCTAAGTTCTAGGGGACTGGTGACCTCAGATGTTAAGTCCCATAGTGCTCAGAGTCATTTTTGAACCAAAATTGGAAGAATTAGAAAAAGCGTCAGTAAGCCCATCAGCCAAGACCAGAGAGCTACTTGGCTCTGTTGAAGATTGCCGCCAATCAGATGGACTCCCACGCTATGATAAGCATACAACACCTATATGGATTAGAAGTAAGTTTATACTATGTAACTGTGTATCTGTGATAATGAAGTGTTTGTTCTTTGTTTCTTACGGCCCTTGATTTGTGACACGAAATTTAAAGTTTGTAGTGTATGTATGGAAAAAATTAAATCATGTTTAAAATTACGAAATTTTATAATATATGTTTATAAAGAAAACATTGTATATTGGAAGCTGGTTCATGCTTGGGACACTTGTATTGCATAACGTAAAAGATGTAGGGAAGTCCCTCCGCAACGGAAGTGGCTTGGAGCGATGTAGAAGGTGGTTTTGGCGGTCGAACTGGGCGGCTCCTTGGTGGGAACGGTACGCAGTCTCTGGCCAGCCGTTGCACGGTACACACCGAATGTGCCAAGGAAGGAAATTGGAAGCCGTTTCGCAGGGAACTTTGCCTCGGATTTGGATTTGGCTGTTGCATGGTACTCTCGCCCATAAGGAATTCTAACACGTTAAAAATCCGTCTCCAAGAGAATCCAAATATCAAGAGCCGTGAGTACAGTTAGCCATCATCAGAATCACGGTTCAGATAAAAACCAGAGGATTACATAGTTATACAGTTGGTTTGCATCAAACATTAGTAGACTAAGCAAATTACTCACCATGGTCGCCTCCCTTCCGTGCGCCTTTATGGCACCCCTTAGTAAACAGCCTATGAAAATCCCATTGCCGCACAATGCTTCAACAGCAGGAATAATCAGCAATGGCCCAGGGACAGGGGGGAGGGGGGGGGGGCGGGGGGTACGGAAATATATGAGTTGTTGAGGCGTTTTGGTAACAGGACAGTGTTGTTAAACAGGCGATACAAATTAGGTTAGTAGATGAACTCATTAACAGAGACAGTGGATTTCTCTTACACAGGACTCGAACCCTGTTTCAATATTAATGGGCTCAAAACATCTGTGGCGCGTCGGTAGCAGTCAGTTGTCTTTTGGGATACACCGCCCCGTCCAGTACTCGTCGCCGGTGGCCCACTGCTAGGAGGAACCGCTTAGGTTCTCTGTATTTCAGTTTTCCTGAGAGGATAATGGCTAACTGCAACCCAGAAATATTACGTCAGATTGGTAGGAGGAAATGGCTGCAAATCCAACAATTTATCAGAGGTTACTATCCCACGAAAGTCTACACAGTGAAGAATATGTGTCCTCTTTGTATTAAAAACATTTCCATTGTTTCATGGTACTTACTACTCTCCATAGATAAATACGCTCTTGGCTCTTAGTCCCACATTCAGGCTCCGACAAAGAATTATTTATTTTCTGTTGAGTCAACAGTCTTACGACCTCTTCATCTTAGAACAGCACTTGCAACTTACGTCCTCAATTATAGATTTCTAGAGCTCGTGGCTATCAGTGTTTTTTGATAGGTTCCATAGTGATTTTTTCCATTAATTTAGTTACTCGCTAAGGATAGCTTTACGCCATCGAAGACTGTTTGTGTCGATACAGCTAATATTCTGCTTTTACCTCAGTCCCCTACCTTATTCCACTTTCATTGCGAATTTATCACACCTTGCCAACCAGTGCGTTTCCCATATTGTTGTGAAATACTCCCTACTGATTTATTAATCACCGATTAACAGCCACCGAGTAACATCGAAAAAGAACAAAGAAGGGCGACTCGTTTTGTATTATCGCGAAATAGGGGAGGTAGTGCCACAGACATGATACGTGAATTGGAGTGGCAATCATAAAAACAAAGGCGTTTTTCGTTGCGACGGGGTCTTCTCATGAAATTTCAATCACCAGTTTTCTCCTCCGATTGCGAAAACATTCTGTGGGCACCACCCTACATAGGGAGAAATGATCATCACGGTAAAACAAGAGAAATCGGGGCTCGCACAGAAAAATTTAAGTTTTCGTTTTTCCTGCGCGCCGTTCGGGAGTGGAACGGTAGAGAGACAGCTTGAAGGGAGTTTGAAGGTGGTTCATTGAACCCTCTGCCAGGCACTTTATTGTGAATAGCAGGGTAATCACGTAGATGTGGATGTAATAAATGAGTTATAATGACCGTATCCTAAGTATAAGAGGTTGATCTGATAATACCGCTATGGGAGTCGCTTCATATCAGTGTTTTGGCTGCTGAATAATGAATTAACACAATCAATTAGGTTCTACTGTAATAACAATCACTATGGCGTACCCCTCTAATTAAGTGTTATATTCTGGATTTTACGTAAATATGAGGTAGTTACCCCTTAAGCCTACAATTTAATGATGGTTACACTCATCACAGGTCGCTCTTTGATATCTTCACACGCTACAATATTGTCTAGCACAAACATACCACAGTTCTCATTGCAAAGTAACTGTACGTGGCCGGCACAGTTGACGCGAAAAGCTTAATCGCGGTACACTGTAGATAATTAATAAAACACTTCAAAGTAAACTTTTTTGTCACGATTGGTAAATTGCTGTGGGTCAACGCGCAGCGTCGAGGACACGGGGCGGCTTCCGCCGTTACAATACATCCTGCTCGCTTAGAGCTCTCTTACCGGCTTCCGACTTCTGCACACTGCGTGAACTCCACTTACTAACAACTGCTGTATCTCTCTGACGCTCGTAGCGCTGGACCATCGATATCTAGCCCACTGGGACCTGTGTGAGGCAGAACTACATTTGTCTTTACGTAAGGGGCTGTGGACCCCTTACATCCCCGGCCAGAAAGGCGTCTTAGTAGCCAGAGGCGAAAACGAATAGAGGAAACGTTTATACACATTCAAAAACAACGAAGACATTAAACCCAAGTACACAAAATATCGAGTAAATATCCTCGGACTCCGATCGTAAACTGCCTCTACAGAAGGTGTTCAACATAGCTTATTGGAAAAACGGGAAATAGGTTACACAGATTCTTTACGAATACAATAAATTTATTTCCTCAGCAGTTCGTGTATGCCGTAAAACCCTACATATCCGTTACTTAGCGGAACACAAAAACATTTATTGACTTTATTTCGTCTATTCCTTGGGTCTGCCATCCTTTTAGCAGGGCTTGCCGTTCTTAAACACGGTCACTTCAATTCACCACCACACGAGAAGGAGACGAAACACGTCTATTTACTATCTGTAATACAATAGTAACATATTAAACATCATATGACAAATAATACAAATTATTGGCAATGACTTAACCGTTACCAGATTATGTAAATGTAAGTCTATTACTACCTTGATTGCCTCAGAACCTGTTTCCAATGAGGTGGCTATATTACTCTGCCCCAGGCTATTTTTACTGGATCTGAGCGGTTGTTATTAACATCGCACATAGGATGGTGAATACCTTTTTTATATAGATTCGGTATTTCAAATGTGAATTCTCATAATTTGCCACATAGCGCCAGCATTTCACTCAACCCAATAACATAAATTATCAACCTCAACAGTTAATTTGATCATTGGATAATTATTTCTCTGCTCTTCATGAGCTATTGTCCACTCATCATCTGCATACTTCTTGCCTCCTTGGCATTCTTTTCTCATCATTACAGCTTGTAAATACATACAGATATAAATACGATAACTCATGTGAACAAAAAAATATTCAGACATCAGCTGTTAGACGCTTCATGCTGCATGCAGCTAACACCTTACGTAAACCTCCACAAACATATACATATCTACCTCATCTCAAAATCTGAAATCAATATCATCTTTACTCCAAATACATATTCATTTGTTGTGTACTAATTACCCAAAAACTCTACAATGCTTCATTAACTCTCTAGCTTTTTTAAACCTCATTAACTTCATAACATCATAACACCACTTCTCTCTAGATCTTAATATTATTGACATGGACCATTACTTGTCAGTTGTATGCCACTATACACATTCTCCTATTGACTGTACCCACCATCTGTTATTTAGCTACAATTCTTTACAGTTTGCTTATCCTCCGTTACTCATGAGACAAAAACTACAAGGTTGCATAAAACTACTTAATTATACTAAGCAGCTCTTTTTCGCATATTTAAATAGATGTTTACCTTCAGGTCTGGCTCTACTATTGTTGCAATGTAAATTCCAAACAATTACATAAAACATTACTCCTTTGTTACATCATATTTATCTCCTATATTCATAATGAAACATACCATAGGTATTTCTAATTGGTTTTGATTCGAATGACCGGATAACCGCAACGCAATAATTTAAACAATAATTTCTACTATAATCTAGATGTTGTCTGAATAACAACTTTTTAATCTGTTTGTTGATCTAATGAATAAACCCTACTATTTTCTTAATTGCTTCTTAGTACTTGCCAGGATTTGATAATCATCCGATGAATTAATGCCTAGAGATCTCTTAAATCTATGGACAAGAAAGATGGTAGAGGAGTCAGACATTAAAAAAGGAAGAAAAGACTCACCTAGCTGGGAGCGTGTCAGTTTCCAGCTCCCTATGCTTTAACTGTCTTGCCTAATCGGCTAGTACTGCTGTGAGAGTTGTGTTTCAGCTACTGAATAATCAATAACAAAATCAATAAATTACTCTTGTAATAACAACAACTATTGTGTACCGCAGTAATTAAATGTTATATTCTTGATTTTACACAAGTATGAGGCAGTTACTCCCTTCGTCTTACAATTTAATGATGGTTACACTCATCGCAGTTCACTCTTCAGTACCTTCACACGCTATAGCATTAATTAGCACAAACACACCACAATCCTCACTGCAGTTCAATTGTGCGTGGCCGGCGCTGTTGGTGCGAAACGCGTAATCACTGTATGGGGTTGACGTCCTGCTCGCTTAGAGCTCTGTTAGCGACTTACGACTTCAGCACACTGTCTGCACTTATTAACAATTGCTGTATCTCCCCTGCACTCGTGGCGCTCGACTATCGATATCTAGCCTACCTCGACCTGTGTGAGGTAAAACTACATTTGCCTTTATGTAAGGAGCTGTGGACTCCTTAAACTTCACACTAATGACCTCTTGCTGTCATGCGTCAGTGCTCTTGGTAAACTACCCCTTAGGTTGTCTTATCTACTTATATTTTAAAACCACAGCTCACGAGTACTTCTTGCCTAGGACCCTTTTTTTAGGTTTCATCTCACTTCCTTGTGCGCCAACAGCCTTGCTGCAGTGTTAACATTGTTTAAGCACTGTCGGGCTTGGCTCGCACTTGGATGGGTCATGGTCCGGGTCTGCCGAGTGCTGTTGGCAAGCGCGGTGCACTCAGCTCTTGCGAGACCAGTTGAGGAGCTGCTTGACTGAGAAGTAGCGGTACCGGTCGCGAAAGCTGACAATGGCCGGAAGACCTGTATGCTGATCACATGCCCCTCCGTATCACCATCTGGTGACGCCTAAGAGCTGAGGATGACACAGCTGCTGCTCTAATACTGTGGGGCCTTGGAGGCCTGTTCAGATGGTGCTTCTTTGTTTCTTTTTTTAACTTCCTTGTAGATTCATTCCAAAAACCTTACTTCAACCTCAAAGTTCTCTTTTCTCCTTTGTTGTATCAAAACCCCCAGAATGAGACCTACGCTCTGACTAAATAAAATGGAAAAGGAATACCATAGAGAGTAGAAGAGGGAAAAGAAGAATTGTACTACACAGTTGAAGTCCGCACAGTCACTCAACTGTGAAGCTTTCCAAAGACCAGGAGACCCGCTACGCGTTTTCATTAAGGTACTCCATCATCCACCAGAATCCTTTCTCCTTTCTATGCACCAACTTTTTTTCTGATTGTGCTTCAAAAGATGACTTATTATTATTTTATCCGATTTTCTTTCTTTTCTAAGCCCATACAACTTAATCCTCTGCATTCTGTGCTCACCACCTAATTCCCCATGGCATGAATCCCTGAGGTACTTACAGATTTTTTTTTGTTCTATAGAAGGTACCACTCTGAAAATACATCTTACAACAATAAGTGTTTAAAAAATCAGCACCTCCAATCATATTATACTAAGCTGCAGAATAATTAAAAATATATGTTCTGTCACTACACCCTGAAATTGCAAAGACAGGGTGACTTCTTCCCTGATAGCTTTAGACAATGTCCCTGTTGCTTCAAAAACTTGCACACTCAATTATAACGTAACTACCATGTCTTTTGCTTAACACGGCTTCAGAAAACTCCACTGATACAGCATAATTCCCAGATCCACTGTCTTTGGGTAGCGCCGGCCTGTATGACCGAGCGGTTCTAGGCGCTTCAGTCTGGAACCGCTCGACCGCTACGGTCGCAGGTTCGAATCCTGCCTCGGGCATGAACGTGTGTGATGTCCTTAGATTAGTTTGGTTTAAGTAGTTCTAAGTCTAGGGGACTGTTGACCTCAGCTGTTAAGTCCCATAGTACTCAGAGCCATTTCATTTTTTGTACTCTAATCAACCTACCTGTTCCACTGCAATAGGACTAATTCTGTCCCTATTTGACAATGGCTCCTCGTCATGTAATAAATCTCCGGTTTATCGCTTTTCTTTAAAAATCTGGCTTAACCGGTGAACTTTCAGGTATTACTCTCCCCAAAGGCAAACATTCGAACTGTTTCAGAATCTTGTAGTGAAGTGACAAGTCACATAAGCATTATGCTTCATACCAGTTTACCGGTGTATCAAAAAGCAATGCATCATGATGATCTAGCCTGAAGGGCGGTTTGTATTTGTGTTTTCCGTCGAATACAAATCTGTATATAATACTGCTTTCTTCCAAGGGCATCTCCGCGCTTTTTAACTGTTCTCCTTTATCAAGTTTCTTGACCTGTACCTCGAAACCATTCACGACATTGCTTTCTTCCAAATTCCGTTTCGGACCCCAAAATTTCCATATTTGACAACTAAAGTTTCCTTTATTCCTTCCTTTTCCTACTGCACTGTTTTCTTGTTCACTTGTTCAGGTTGCAAAGCCGGGCGTGTTCTCTGCTCGGAACTCGTATAAATTGTCAGGGCGTGTCAAACTACTAAAATCGAGGTCACTCTGCACTGCACACAAGTCCTTAGCTACTTTTGCTCCCTTCCTCCATTCATCAATATCAGCTGTGTCGCTCCCAAGACCACGTTGGCCAGAACACCTTATTAGCTGCACTACCTGCACAGCGAATGGACTGCATCTCCGAGCACCTCTGCTTCACTCGTGCCACAAAGGTCGAACATGGCGTCACTATTCCATCCTTTTTCCACGTTCATACCAGTGTTATCTAATTCACTCTAATGTTGAGACCTCAGAGCTCCAACATCTGGCCGACCCCGTGCCGAGACACAATTTAACATATCATGAGGAATATGCTGATTGCCATATTCTGCCCCCTTATAAAGACTCCCACTATGTTGCGCACTGCGCGAGTTTTGCCTGTAACCATGGCTGCACGTCATAAGCAGCGGCCTACCATTATTTTCTCTATGGTTCTGTTCTTACTTCCATCACCATATCTATGTAACTCTTCCACACTTTCCAGGAAAGTAAAGCAGTTTTCAGAATTATCTGACGGACCTGTGATCAACTTCCTATGAATCTGGAATGGCAACATTCACTCAATACTAGCGCTAAACAACTCACTAGCCAACCTGCTTCGATATACTTGCAACGTTTGAACGAGTACTCACAGAAACCTTCTATTGTCCTGCCATCTCATGTCTTACTCCACTCGAGAAATGAACCAAAAAATTTCTGTAAAACTCTGAGGCCAATAGTCCAGCGGGAATTTACCCTAACCTCTTTTAAATTTTCGCACGTATTCGAAATTTCATCCACCCAGAGAAGTGATCCCCTTACCAGCACCAAGCCCATAAATTCTTGTGTGAATATCTTTGGATGTCGATTACCTCGCGGATCAAAAAAATTAAACTTGCGTTCTGATGAAGACCACTTCCACTGAGGTAACAGGCGAATACTGTCCTCCACATTGTGACAACTTGAGATGTTCTTAGTTAGTTTTGACAAATTCCTCGTCAACAACATTATTATGCAGCAGCTGTTCCATTTCAAATGACCAGCACACTTTTTACTCAGTGTCCACTGTGTGATTCGCCACTGTTGCACTTTTACTAAAATTAGTACTCTGATCTTGCATGATAGTATTACTAATATTAGACAATTCTTTATATGCCGCCTCCTCATGCATGACTTGCTTTAGCTCTACCTGCCCAATGACAGTCTGATAAACTTTTTCATTTGCTTTCAGACTTTTCACAATTTGCATCTCAGAACCTTTTTCGCGTCTTTCGCAACTAAGTGCCAAGGCTACCCTTGAAGTCTTCTTCTTCTTCATGTGCCGTCTCCTCTAAGAAGGTTGGCTGTCATCATGGCAATTTCCGATCTTGATTTGGCTGATCTAAGGAGTTCTGACGTTGAACAGTTGTACCAATTTTTTAAATTGTCAATCCAGGATGTCCGTCTTCTACCCCTCGTTCTCTTCCCACAAATTTTCCCTTCTAGTATTATTTGCAATATTTTGTAATTTACTCCCCTAATAACATGGCCTAAATATTGTAGCTTCCTTACTTTAATAATTTTAATTAATTCTTTTTCCTTTCCCATTCTTCTTAGGACATCTTGATTAGTAATCCTCGACACCCAACTAATTCTAAGTATTCTTCTATATGCCCACATTTCAAAAGCTTCTAAACTGTTCATGTCCTTCTTTTTCAATGTCCACGCTTCCATTCCGTATAATAATTTTGAGAATACATAGCATCTTAGCAACCTCATTTTTGTGTTTAAACAAATGTCTCTCGAACAGAATGCATTTTTCATCTTATTAAAGATACTTCTGGCCTGTCCTATTCTCGATTTAATTTCTTCTGAGCTTTCAATCTCCTCATTTACAATTGTTCCGAGATATTTAAATTTACGTACTTGATCGACTCTTTCCCTATTGATTGTAAGATTTTCTTGTTGGTGTGTTTTAGATATCACCATGAACTTAGTCTTGCTTACGTTAAGAGTCAAGCCAAATTCTTCACTTTTTTCTGTGACTTTGTCAAGAAGTAATTGTAGATCTTTGAGGTTTCCAGCTAGTAGTGCACTGTCATCAGCAAACCTAACATTGTTAATGTTTAGCCCATTCACTTTAATGCCAGCTATTTCATCTGATAGAGCTGCCTGGATTATGTCTTCTGAATACATATTAAACAATAAGGGTGAGAGAACGCAACCTTGTCTCACACCCCTCTTTATTTCTATATCATTCGATAACTCATTTTCTACCTTCACGGTTGCGGTTTGATTGTAGTAGAGGTTATATATAATGCGGATGTCTTTCTTATCAAGTGTTTTCTTTTCTAACAATTCTATGAGATGATCATGACGAACTTTGTCAAATGCTTTATTATAATCCAGGAAGCACACATATAGTGGCTGGTTAACCTCCATACATCGTTGCGCTAATATGTTAAAAGCAAACAATGCTTCTCTTGTACCGAGGGAACTTCTAAAACCGAATTGTGTTTCACTTATACCTTCTTCTACTTT
Organism: Schistocerca piceifrons; assembly: GCF_021461385.2. Classification (NCBI taxonomy): domain Eukaryota; kingdom Metazoa; phylum Arthropoda; class Insecta; order Orthoptera; family Acrididae; genus Schistocerca; species Schistocerca piceifrons. The sequence goes on from NC_060142.1 coordinate 563,142,287, forward strand.
TTTGTATATTCGTTGGTGTATAACTTTTAGAAATATCTTTAAGGTGTGACTCATTAAGCTTATTGTACGGTGATCATTACAAGTTTTGGCATTAGCCTTTTTGGGTAATGTAACAAAGGTATATGTCAACCAATCCCTAGGAATAATTCCCGAATTATAAATATCATTAAACAATTGTACAAATATATCTATATGATCTATTCCTATGAGTTTCAGGATGTCATTTGGTATCTTATCCGGTCCAGGGGCTTTTCCTGTCTTTGATTTGTTGATAACATGTAATATTTCTTCTTTCGATATGCTTGGTCCTCGTTCTCCGATCATGTTATCATAAAATTTTTGATCTTTTCTTGTATCTTCAAATAGTTCTTTGACATATTCTGTCCACCTGTCCAGTTTACCTTTAACATCAGGAATTATTTTGTCATTTTTATCTAACAATAAACTTGTACTTTTCTTTTTATTAAGTCCAGCTAAATCTTTAACTTTTTTGTGTAAGTTGAAACTATCATGTCTTGTTTCATAACTCTCAATTTCAGAGCATTGTTCCTTGTACCATTCTTCTTTTGCTTGCCGTGTTTCTTTTCGTATTTCTGCATGTAATCTTTTATACTCACTTTCATCTCTATTTTTAAGTATTCTTCTTTGTTCCATCAATTGTAATATCTTCTCTGTCATCCACTTCTTTTTCATGTTGTCGTGTTTGGTCGCCATTGTGTTTTTACATGCATTATTTAATGTGTCTTTTATAAGTTCCCATTTGTCATCAATGTCTTCTGTTTGATTATTCTTTATCCTAACTAATTCCTTATTAATCTCTTCAGAAGTCTTTTGTTTAGTCAAGGGGTCTCTTAGAATAGTTGTATTTATATAGTCCTTCTTTTGTTTCTTTTGTATGGCTTTCAGTTTCACATGGAACTTTGCTACTAAAAGGTTATGATCAGAAAATATATCAGCTCCTGGATATGTTTTCACACCATGAATAGAATTTTTGTATCTCTTGTTTATAAGTATGAAATCAATTTGATTTCTGCAAACTTCTTCATTACAGTCTCTTGGTGATTTCCAAGTATAAAGTCTTCGTTTAGGGAGTTTAAAAAATGTGTTTGTAATAGACAGATTGTTTTCCTGGCAAAATTGTGACAGCAAATCTCCTCTTTCATTTTTTGTTCCTAAACCAAAAGGTCCAATAAGATCACCTTCACTTCCTTCACCTATTTTGGCATTAAAATCTCCCATGATGATAATAATGTCTCTGCTTTTTGAGGTTCCTATTGCTTGTGTTAATTCTTCATAAAATTTTCCTATTTCTTCTTGGTCTTTGTCGGGTGTTGGAGCATAGATTTGGATTAAATTAATATTTGTTTGTTTCGTTTGTAAATGTAGACTGATTACTCTATCTGAGATTGGTAAAATGCTTTTGACAGATTTACTAGCATACTCATCTAAAATTATTCCTACCCCATTCCTGTGCTGGCTATCAGAATTTCCCGAGTAATATACTTTCATGTTGTCAATGGTCATTTCTCCTGAGTCAGGCCATCTTGTTTCACTTACACCCAAAATGTTAATTTTTAGGCGTTTCATTTCTTGTATAACATTATTTACTTTGCCTGGTTGGTATAATGATCTTACATTCCAAGTTGCTATTGTTGCATTATTTTTGTATTTACTTGTGGCATTGTTCAAGGCTCTCCCCCCCGGAGATCCGAGTGGGGGAGTTGAAACTCCGGATAATTTGACATTGAACCCTGCCATGATGAGTTTTCCTGGGGATATCCATTGGATCTTTAATGCTGTGGTTTCCCGTTGCCTTCAGCATCCTATGCCGTTGACCACCCTTGGTGATTCTTCCGTCTTTAGGAGTGATTTCTCACTCCAAGGACAAGAGGGTGCCCTTGCTCTACCAGCTCATCCGCCCTCTAGAAGGTCGTTGGCTTAGTAGAGGGTTCTCCTTATCCCGGGAGAAACTCGGTCGCCAGAGCCTCGTTAGCGTAGCAGGGGATACCACGTGCCGGAGAGGTTGACATTTGTGTGGGAGAGGCTATTGATGACGCATCCCACACCTTACCTTGAAGTAACAGATTTCAAATGCGAATTAACGTGCTCATACGCATGCACCTGGTATTGGAAAACTAATTCTTACTGTCTTGTATCGTCTCTGATTTCAGATTGGAAATTTCTACAGAAACGTGATGTAACAAATTGAAACTTACTTTACCTATATGGGCATTTATCTTGTCATTGTTCAACTCCAGATTACACAACATCAAAACATATTGCCCATTTGATATGACATCTGGAGACAGTTTCCCTTCTACTGATTTTATCATTATGTCATCATTCCCACTCGGTACTGAACCGCTCCGCTCTAGCAAAACTAATTTCATTTCAACTGGAGCTACTGAAAACACTCTAGAAGACCCCGGAGCAGTTTCATCGACATACCGTACCCAAGTAGAATACATATCTCAAATAAAATTTTCAGTACTGTTCACTTCTATTTTAATTCATCCCTTATCCTCTGTGTCACTCTGTGACGAAGAACCTTCTAGGTCCCTAGAATCGGCTACTGTGTTCTGAAGTCCTATAAATGCTCCCAGAAGTTGAAAAAGTATTTCGGAACTTAGCTTGTCTTGCCTAGCACGGCTGGTTGCTCGCCGATACATCATCTGTAATTGCTGCTGGGGTAAGTGATCGTCCCATGCATGTTCATGGAACCGCAACGCTCCACCGCAACAAGTTACAGCTGTGTTCGCCACGCTGATAACTTTATGACCGAACGGCGAGCTTATTGGCCGCACCTACGGTGGACAGACTGTAGTAACTCTATCCCCCCTTAAGAAAAGCATTTGGCCTGGAAAATTCTCTACAAACATATTACATTCATTATTTCTACAGCAGTGTTTTGTACGATTTCCCAGCAATACAACGCGCAATTTCAAATTGTGAAACCTCTATACCCATTAAACTTCACTGTATCGATTTAGAATGAATAGCACGAATATGCTAAAACACACCTGCAACGTATTTTTTAAACGAGATGCCTACAGAAGTATCTGGAAGAATAACCAGGTGTAGGATCAAATAATAACCGAGACCAACCTTCTGGTTCGTACCCTGAAAATCCATCCGCACGTCCTCCACCTATTACAACCTCCCTGGCTTACGCGGTCTCTATTGACCGAACACAACTCAGGAAGTGGATCGTGCAACCTCAAATAGATGACATGCTTCTCAGTTAAAAAACACTACGTTGCTACAGCCCCGTGTCCTCTGGTTGTTTTGTATCACAATAACATTGTTGCTATTTGGGACTTAGAAAACGAAATGTAGGAGTAGAACTTCCTCAGAACTACAGACCATATTCTTCAAGACGACAAAAATTGACACCCATCGTTGCAAGCAAACTGGTCATCATCGGCTATTCACCACAGCTTTAAGACAGTCCACAACCAAATTATAAGCAGCGCCCTTCATTTAAGCTACCAACGTCTAAACCTGTAGCTTCACCACAGTCTAAAATATAACTTCGCTTCACCAGTTAAGTCACTTCCTACGCGATTGTTCATATTTTGACTTGCAACAATTAAAAACTTCTTGCGCAGTTGAGATGGAACAGCTATTCCGTACAGCCATCCTCAATCAACACTCAACGAATTTTTCCTCAATGTCCTGCAATTCCTGCTTTTAACTTTTGTGCTGACTGTAACATCAGACAAGTCACATTTCTTGGTATATATCGTTTTATAGTATTATGATACTGCCTGGCTCCTATTTTACCTAATATCCGGTACCAATTCTTGAAAAAATCTTAGGATCGCACTCTCTCCTCAATTTTTTTTTTTTTTTTTTTAATGGACTACTTTTTCTTTTCCCACTTTGCAGGGCTTTGAACGAGTCCAATCGGCTATTTATATTCGCCACTGCCTCTACAAACTGCGTCTTCTAGGTTTTTCCAGTTACATCCATGTGCAAAAACTCCATAACTCTCCTAACGCTTCGCTCCCATTGTGCCATAGGTGACTTGCAATTATCCCGGGCATTCAGTGGGTCTCCGTGCTACTATGGTTGTAATCGGCTGTCGCACCCTCCAACGAAATCTGTTGCCTGCTCTCAACTAAAATTCAAATACTTATAGGTCCAAAGGTCGGACTGAAATGCGATTTGCAACAATCAGCATTAAGTTAACCAGGGCACGTACTGACAATACGTTCACTATCATTTCCTTTCTTACTCTACTGACTCTATTACTTAAGTTTAGTTTTAGAAAATGAACGTAGTCATTGAAACAGCACATCACTGCCACGTCTCAAGTTCTCTAAGGTTGCACATACTGTGACACAATAACACAAGAGGCAGTTCAGGTGAACAGAACGGACATCTCTAAAAAGGGCAATCACAGAAGCTGGACAGACATATGTAGGTGCAAGGAATACACCTGTGAAGAAACCTTAGCTAAGAGAATAACTACTTCCACTGACCAACGACAGAAGAACGTACAAAAATTCTCAGGGAAAGACAGGGATGAGGAATGAAATGAATATGAAGTGTAGGGAAACGAGAGAAAATGACGATAGAAAAAATGTGAAGAAATAAGAAGAGAACTGGCCACCGGAAGAACAGATTAAAAACATAGAAAAGTCAAAACAATCTTTAGTGAAATTAAAATCAAAGGAGTCAACTTCAAGATTCAAGAGTAACGCCATTTTTCAAACCAGTAGAGAGACCAGACATGTGGAATCAGTACATCATACGCCTCTACAAGATCAAGGATTTTTCTGATGACGTGTTTGAAGAAGAATTAGGAGTCGGTCAGGATGACATAGACGATCCATTATTACAGTTGAAATTTAACAGAGCTTCAGAAGGCTTGTGATCAAATGAGGCAACAGGCATAGGTAACATTTCTTCAAAATATCTGAAATCGTTGATCGACATGGTAACCAAACGACCTTCCAAGTAGGTGTGTACAATCTATGAGACTGTGGACGTACCATCGTACTTCCGGGAAAAAATCATGCACATAATTCAGAAGATATCAAGTTCAGGTAAATACGAGTTCTATCTTTCTATGAACTTAACATGTTACCTATCCAAGTTGGAGACACGTTTAATATGAAGGCAAAAGAAAATGAAGACCTCTTATGTAACAATCAGTTTGGCTCTGGGAAAGGGAAAGGCACCAGTGAGGCAGTTCTGACATAACGTTTGATAATGGAAGCAAGACTGAAGAAAAATTAAGACTCTTTTGTTGATCTCGAAAAAGCGTTCGACGACTTAAAATGGTGCAAGATGTTTAAAATTGTGGGAAAAATATAAGTAAGCCATAGGGAATTACAGGTCATGTACATTATGTAAAAGAACCAAGAGGAAACAATAAGACTGGAAGAACGAATAGCTTGGACTAAAAATAATGTCAGACAGAGATACAGTCTTTCTCCTAAATTGTTCAATCTCGACAGCAGCGAACCAATGATTGAAATAAAAAATAGGTTCACGAGAGAGATTAAATTTCTGGATGAAAGAATACCAATGATAAGATTCGTTGATGACATTGCTATACTCAGTAAACTGAGAAAGAACTATAGGACTTGGGTGCAGGGTAAGCTGATTATTTGTTGCATCGTACCCAGAGTCGACTGTGGTCTTCTGGTTTGGAACAAATGGTTCAAATGGCTCTGAGCACTATGGGACTTAACTTCTGAGGTCATCAGTCCCCTAGAACTTAGAACTACTTAAACCTAACTAACCTAAGGACATCACACACATCCATGCCCGAGGCAGGATTCGAACCTGCGGCCGTAGCGGTCACGCGGTTCCAGACTGAAGCGCCTAGAACCGCACGGCCACACAGGCCGGCAGTTTAGAACAGAGTGGAAGATCTATACAATTGGCCTCAGACGATTTTGCGACAGTATAGGATGCGCATTTCTTGATCTCCGATATGGGATAGAGAGCTGTAGGGTTCCCTTTAGTGGGTCAAATGTGCACTATACAATGGAAGATACTATTAGGATAGTGGCCGTAAAAAGGTTCAAATGGCTCTGAGCACTATGGGACTTAACATCTATGGTCATCAGTCCCCTAGAACTTAGAACTACTTAAAACTAACTAACCTAAGGACATCACACACATCCATGCCCGAGGCAGGATCCTAACCTGCGACCGTAGCGGTCGCGCGGTTCCAGACTGTAGCGCCTAGAACCGCTCGGCCACTCCGGCCGGCCAGAGGCCGTAAATATGGGGCTTTTTTCAGGTCAGAAGAATCCACTTGGGACCGGGGACGAATTGCCTGCCGAACTCTAAGCCAAATTAATCTCGGAGAATGTTCATCCCTACAGGTCAGAAACAGAAACGGTTAATATGATATCATAAAACTGTAGGATTTAAAGTAAAACGAAGAAAGACGATAGCAATGCGAAGCAGCAGAAATGAGAACAGCGGGATATTTAACATCAGGATGGATGACTACGAAGTAGGCCAGCTGTTGTGGCTGAGCACCTGAAGGATAATTCGGAAAATACTTCGAGTAGATTTTTCCACCATGTTATAGTTCTGGGTGGAGATTTTAATTTGCCGGATATAGACTGGGAGACTCAAACGTTCATAACGGGTGGCATGGACAAAGAATCCAGTTAAATTTTTTTAAGTGCTTTATCTGATAACTACCTTGAGCAGTTAACCAGAGAACCGACTCGTGGCGATAACATATTAGACCTTCTGGTGACAAACAGACCCGAACTATTTGAAACAGTTAACGCAGAACAGGGAATCAGCGATAATAAAGCGGTTACTGCATCGATGATTTCAGCCGTAAATACACTCCTGGAAATGTAAAAAAGAACACATTGACACCGGTGTGCTCCGGACACTGCGAGAGGGCTGTACAAGCAATGATCACACGCACGGCACAGCGGACACACCAGGAACCGCGGTGTTGGCCGTCGAATGGCGCTAGCTGCGCAGCATTTGTGCACCGCCACCGTCAGTGTCAGCCAGTTTGCCGTGGCATACGGAGCTCCATCGCAGTCTTTAACACTGGTAGCATGCCGCGACAGCGTGGACGTGAACCGTATGTGCAGTTGACGGACTTTGAGCGAGGGCGTATAGTGGGCATGCGGGAGGCCGGGTGGACGTACCGCCGAATTGCTCAACACGTGGGGCGTGAGGTCTCCACAGTACATCGATGTTGTCGCCAGTGGTCGGCGGAAGGTGCACGTGCCCGTCGACCTGGGACCGGACCGCAGCGACGCACGGATGCACGCCAAGACCGTAGGATCCTACGCAGTGCCCTAGGGGACCGCACCGCCACTTCCCAGCAAATTAGGGACACTGTTGCTCCTGGGGTATCGGCGAGGACCATTCGCAACCGTCTCCATGAAGCTGGGCTACGGTCCCGCACACTGTTAGGCCGTCTTCCGCTCACGCCCCAACATCGTGCAGCCCGCCTCCAGTGGTGTCGCGACAGGCGTGAATGGAGGGACGATTGGAGACGTGTCGTCTTCAGCGATGAGAGTCGCTTCTGCCTTGGTGCCAATGATGGTCGTATGCGTGTTTGGCGCCGTGCAGGTGAGCGCCACAATCAGGACTGCATACGACCGAGGCACACGGGGCCAACACCCGGCATCATGGTGTGGGGAGCGATCTCCTACACTGGCCGTACACCACTGGTGATCGTCGAGGGGACACTGAATAGTGCACGGTACATCCAAACCGTCATCGAACCCATCGTTCTACCATTCCTAGACCGGCAAGGGAACTTGCTGTTCCAACAGGACAATGCACGTCCGCATGTATCCCGTGCCACCCAACGTGCTCTAGAAGGTGTAAGTCAACTACCCTGGCCAGCAAGATCTCCGGATCTGTCCCCCATTGAGCATGTTTGGGACTGGATGAAGCGTCGTCTCACGCGGTCTGCACGTCCAGCACGAACGCTGGTCCAACTGAGGCGCCAGGTGGAAATGGCATGGCAAGCCGTTCCACAGGACTACATCCAGCATCTCTACGATCGTCTCCATGGGAGAATAGCAGCCTGCATTGCTGCGAAAGGTGGATATACACTGTACTAGTGCCGACATTGTGCATGCTCTGTTGCCTGTGTCTACGTGCCTATGGTTCTGTCAGTGTGATCATGTGACGTATCTGACCCCAGGAATGTGTCAATAAAGTTTCCCCTTCCTGGGACAATGAATTCACGGTGTTCTTATTTCAATTTCCAGGAGTGTAGAAATATTAAAACAGGCAGGAAGATTTTTCTGTTTAGCAAAAGTGACAAAAAGCAGATTTCACAGTACTTGATAGCTCAACACAAAATTTTTGTCTCAAGTGCAGATAGTGTTGAGGATCAGTGGACAAAGTTCAAAACCATTGTACAATATGCATTAGATGAGTATGTGCCAAGCAAGATCGTAAGAAATGGAAAAGAACCACCTTGGTACACAACCGAGTTAGAAAACTGCTGCGGAAGCAAAGGGAACTTCACAGCAAACATAAACATAGCCAAAGCCTTGCAGACAAAAAAAAATTACGCGAAGCGAAATGTAGTGTGAGGAGGGCTATGCGAGAGGCGTTCAATGTATTCGAAAGTAAAGTTCTATGTGCTGACTTGGCAGAAAATCCTAAGAAATTTTGGCCTTATGTCAAAGCGGTAGGTGGATCAAAACAAAATGTCCAGACACTCTGTGACCAAAATGGTACTGAAACAGAGGATGACAGACTAAACGCCGAAATACTAAATGTCTTTTTCCAAAGCTGTTTCACAGAGGAAGACTGCACTGTAGTTCCTTCTCTAGACTGTCGCACAGATGACAAAATGGTAGATATCGAAATAGACGACAGAGGGATAGAGAAACAATTAAAAGAGGAAAGGCCGCTGGACCTGATGGGATACCAGTTCGGTTTTACACAGAGTACGCGAAGGAACTTGCCCCCTTCTTGCAGCGGTGTACCGCAGGTCTCTAGAAGAGCGTAGCGTTCCAAAGGATTGGAAAAGGGCACAGGTCATCCCCCTTTTCAAGAAGGGACGTCGAACAGATGTGCAGAACTATAGACCTATATCTCTAACGTCGATCAGTTGTAGAATTTTGGAACACGTATTATGTTCGAGTATAATGACTTTTCTGGAGACTAGAAATCTACTCTGTAGGAATCACCATGGATTTCGAAAAAAACGATGGTGTGAAACCCAGCTCGCGCTATTCGTCCACGAGACTCAGAGGGCCAAAGACACGGGTTCCCAGGTAGATCCCGTGTTTCTTGACTTCCGCAAGACGTTCGATACAGTTCCCCACAGTCGTTTAATGAACAAAGTACGAGCATATGGACTATCAGACCAATTTTGTGATTGGATTGAAAAGTTCCTAGATAACAAAACGCAGAATGTCATTCTCGATGAACAGAAGTCTTCCGAAGTAAGAGTGATTTCAGATGTGCCGCAGGGGAGTGTCGTAGGACCGTTGCTATTCACAGTATACATAAATGACCTTGTGGATGACATCTGAAGTTCACTGAGGCTTTTTGCGGATGATGCTGTGGTATATCGAGAGGTTGTAACAATGGAAAATTGTACTGGAATGAAGGAGGATCTGTAGCGAATTGACGCGTGGTGCAGGGAATGGCAATTGAATCTCAATGTAGACAAGTGTAAAGTGCTGCGAATACATAGAATGATAGATCCCTTATCATTTAGCTACAATATAGCAGGTCAGTAACTGGAAGCAGTGAATTACATAAATTATCTGGGAGTACGCATTAGGAGTGATTTAAAATGGAATGATCATATACAGTTGATCGTCGGTAAAGCAGATGCCAGACTGAGATTCATTGGAAGAATCCTAAGGAAATGCAATCCGAAAACAAAGGAAGTAGGTTACAGTACGCTTGTTCGCCCACTGCTTTAATACTGCTCAGCAGTGTGGGATCCATACCAATAGGGTTGATAGAAGAGATAGAGAAGATCCAATCAGAGAGATACAGTTCCGCACTGTCGCCTGATAAACAAAGTAAGAGCCTACGGAATATCAGACCAGCTGTGTGGCTGGATTGAAGAGTTTTTAGCAAACAGAACACAGCATGTTGTTATCAATGGAGAGACGTCTACAGACGTTAAAGTAACCTCTGGCGTACCACAGGGGAGTGTTATGGGACCATTGCTTTTCACAATATATATAAATGACTTAGTAGATAGTGTCGGAAGTTCCATGCGGCTTTTCGCGGATGATGCTGTAGTATACAGAGAAGTTGCAGCATTAGAAAATTGTAGCGAAATGCAGGAAGATCTGCAGCGGATAGGCACTTGGTGCAGGGAGTGGCAACTGACCCTTAACATAGACAAATGTAATGTATTGCGAATACATAGAAAGAAGGATCCTTTATTGTATGATTATATGATAGCGGAACAAACACTGGTAGCAGTTACTTCTGTAAAATATCTGGGAGTATGCGTGCGGAACGATTTGAAGTGGAATGATCATATAAAATTAATTGTTGGTAAGGCGGGTACCAGGTTGAGATTCATTGGGAGAGTGCTTAGAAAATGTAGTCCATCAACAAAGGAGGTGGCTTACAAAACACTCGTTCGACCTATACTTGAGTATTGCTCATCAGTGTGGGATCCGTACCAGATCGGTCTGACGGAGGAGATAGAGAAGATCCAAAGAAGAGCGGCGCGTTTCGTCACAGGGTTATTTGGTAACCGTGATAGCGTTACGGAGATGTTTAATAAACTCAAGTGGCAGACTCTGCAAGAGAGGCGCTCTGCATCGCGGTGTAGCTTGCTCGCCAGGTTTCGAAAGGGTGCGTTTGTGGATGAGGTATCGAATATATTGCTTCCCCCTACTTATACCTCCCGAGGAGATCACGAATGTAAAATTAGAGAGATTAGAGCGCGCACGGAGGCTTTCAGACAGTCGTTTTTCCCGCGAACCATACGCGACTGGAACAGGAAAGGGAGGTAATGACAGTGGCACGTAAAGTGCCCTCCGCCACACACCGTTGGGTGGCTTGCGGAGTATCAATGTAGATGTAGATGTAGATGTAGAGAGCAGCGCGCTTCGTAACAGGATCATTTAGTAATCGCGAAAGCGTTACGGAGATGACAGATAAACTCCAGTGGAAGACTCTGCAGGAGAGGCGCTCAATAGCTCGGTACAGGCTTTTGTTGAAGTTTCGAGAAAATACCTTCACCGAGGAGTCAAGCAGTATATTGCTCCCTCCTACGTATATCTCGCGAAGAGACCATGAGGATAAAATCAGAGAGATTAGAGCCCACACACTGGCATACCGACAATCCTTCTTTCCACGAACAATACGAGACTGGAATAGAAGGGAGAACTGATAGAGGTACTCAAGGTACCCTCCGTCACACACCGTCAGGTGGCTTGCGGAGTATGGATTTAGATGCAGATGTAGATATAGATTGTACTTAAATTTTACTGGGATTCATTTTCGCTTGAGGCCGTAGTTTTCGAATCATTCAAGAAGAACATAATAAAGTAACCTTCACACAGTTTGCGCATAGCAAGCAAGAGGATACGAAAATCTCGCGGGCGTTTTAGAATTGTTGCGGGTTGCATAAAACCTATTGGTGGAGGCAGCCGAATCAGCCTACGTGAGAGCTATGGGTTCGGTACTTCATGTGCCCACTTTTGTATGGCTTGTTTTTGTGCTTCATTGTACGTATAGATGGAAATTTCTGACTGCAGTGCACATATTTCCGTAAGGTACCTTTCTTTTTAAATCTTATTTCTTTAGTTTTAGCACAGCTATGTCTGAAGATGTTTTATCTAAATACCTGATTAAATTAATTTGCGACCAAGACCTTTCACAATTCATTTTATGCCATTTCTGGGTTGTCGCCTGCCTCATAGATGGACATATTTCTCTATCACGTGAAGAAAAAAGCAGCCAGGTTGCAATATAATAAGGAAATATACGCGAAGTCTGCACACTCACCAACGATGTCAGCTATCGAATGCTTGTCTCACTTTTTCAGTAAAAACACAACAGACGGGTTCCATGAATACACGCATAGATTTCAACATGAGATGGCACGGGACGCGGCTGCAGCTGAGAACGCAATCGGCTCAGGCACGGAGTGCGTGAGACGCTGAGCTGCCGACATCGCAGGCGGCAGGCTGAGAGCCGGGATGCGGCGCATGCATTATGCACGACACACGCGCTCGCCGTCCTGCCTCTCCGTCTACGTCTCGTATCGCCGCCTCCGCCGCTGCGAGGCGCCGCTTTTACGTTCATGTGGCGACCATCCGCGCTCGTAAACGCACGCACTCTGACTGGACGGCCCGGGGTTTAATATCCGGCAGCATTACAAGACTCCAGGCTAGTAGCTCTAGAGGCAGCACTAACTGAACATTAGGCTAACACTCAAATTGACATCCGCGTCGTATTTTCTCCTAGACGGAGTAAAAATCTACGTCACAATGAAACGCAAAAACCCAATCGTAACTGATCGAGTTGTAGTTTACATACTGAGGTCATGCTCTTAACAAACTGTGCACCTCCACACGAATTTTGTACCTATCTTCAGTTGTGAATAGCAGCAACATGAAGTATGACATCTAAGCGTTGCGTTAGGAAATATTTGACGCTATTAACAATTTCTCACAGGAGCGACTTCTGACTAACATTTTACTTACGTACCTATGTCTGACACTACTGAATTCGCAGTCCTAGCGAACTCAACAGTCTGAGGTTACATCATTTATAGTAAAATAAACGTAATATTCCTCAGTTTTTTTTGTTTTTTTTTACTTTCACATATTTAGATTTCTTTTTTTCTTTGCTCTTATACACGGTGATTCAGCTGCCCCCGCCTGTGGGTTTAATGCAACCCACATCTTCAAATACCAATTGCAAGATTTCACATTCTATCGCCAATCACGCTCAAGCTGTTAGTCCTAGGGAAAAAATGAGCAAGACCTGAGCAAGACCTTTTTGTAGGCAATATAACATAGCTAAATTTTCTTCTGGGATTCGTTATCGCTAGAGGTCATAATTTTCGAATTATTCAAGAGAAATGTAGAAAAGCGAGCTTTTAAAAAGTTTTTCTAGAATAACTCGAAAACTGTTGCCTGTAGCGGAAACGTATCCCAGTACGAACAGGTCCTGTTCTTTTTTTCTGCAGGACTATTAACCTACGTGTAGTGAACGATTAGCTATGAAACTATTGCGTGTGGTACATGAATGCATTGAAAGCTGCATAAAACGCAACGTTAGGGGCTACTGAATCACCCAGTGTATTTTGGCTGTAAGTAGAAGCTGTGGGAGTTGCTCTAGAAACGTCAGTAGTGGGATACATTGTGGAAGCCATAGCAAATTATTTCACTGGGCAGAATGTAGTGAGGACAACTCTGGGGCAGTCACTGAGGGCCATTCTTGGAAATGCAAAAGCCGGCCGCTATGGGCGAGCGGTTCTAGGCGCTTCAATCCAGAACCGCGCTGCTGCTACGGTCATACGCTCTAATCCTGCCTCGGGCATGGATGTGTGCGATGTCCTTAGGTTAGTTAGGTTTAAGTAGTTCTAAGTTCTAGGGGACTGATGACATCAGATGTTAAGTCACATTGTGCTCAGAGCCATTTGAACCATTTGACAACTTAATCACAAGATATCACAAGTGCCCGAAACCCAATGTTAGAAAAATTGTGGTAGCTACAATACACATTTGTAAGAAAATAACACGAGGGTGTATTGTCGAGTCTCCCAAAGCCACCACACTCACCAGATTTTAGTACTGAACCTTTGTTGTCTAGTTTGGGAAGAAGGTTGCGTGATCATTATCTGTCACCATCATTGTTACCTGAACTTGCCACTATTTTGCAGGAAGAATGGTGTAGGATTCCCTTGAAAATCGTACAGGACCTGTGTTTATCCATTCTGTGAGGACTGGGCTATATTTTGAATGCCAACTAGTTTCCCCCACCGTGTTAGGCATGGCAATGTGTAGTGTTTTTGCTTTTTCCATACTTTGGCCAACCCCTGCATATCGTCATTCTTCTGATACATCAGCTACAATCTTTAGCTGGTGATGTTAGATTGTGCAACAAGAAAAGCGAGACTGTTACAATTGCGATACGGTTGGCTTAGATTTTCGTACTATATTTTCATGGGGGTACAGCGAATATGAGTTCATCCTCTATGCTAGTATCTCCTTCAATAATCGAAATACTCTACTCCTTTCATTTCTGATATCAGTTTCTCATTTTGGACCCATCCGTACACTGAGTGTAACTAAATTCCCTGTACAAACTTTGAGGGCTTGTAGTGGGGACCAAGGCGATTAAGTTTAGCATGGGAATAGGAACTCACGTCCGCAAAGACACCATTTTACCGCTACGCGCAAAATGGCACAACACATGTTCAAATCTGTCGCACTTTGATCGCTGCAACTACTTTTCGCTACAACTTGACGAACCGGTTGATATAACTGAAACAACTCAGATGGTCGTTTTTGCAAGAACGGCTGTTGATAGCAATGAAATAAGAGAGGGGCTAGTGAAGGTTATACCACTAACAGGGTGCACTGCGTGAGAGGACATATTTTCAGCAATTAAAGGTCTTATCAACTCCGAAAATATTCCTGGAAAGAGGTTGATAGGCTTAGCTACAGATGGATCTCCTACGATGGTAGGCGGAGACAAGGGTTTGATTGCCTTATGCTATACATAAAAAAGCTTTCCAAAATTTCTGTCTTACCACTGTGTTGTCCGTGCCCGGTAGCTGAGTTGTCAGCGTGACAGAATGTCAATCCCAAGGGCCCGGGTTCGATTCCCGGCTAAGTCGGAGATTTTCTCCGCTCAGGGACTGGGTATGGTGTTGTTCTAATCATTATCATTTCATCCCCATCGACTCGTAAGTCACCGAAGTGACGTCAAATCGAAAGATTTGCACATGGCGAATGGTCTACCCGACCGGAGGCCCTAGTCACACGACATTTACTTTACCATTGTATAAAACACCAGAGTAAATGTGTGAAAACTTGTTAAGTATGAACGATCTAATGAAGACAGTGATAAAAGTGCTGAACGAAGTTAGAGCACAACAATTCAGATACGAATGCTCAGAGCACCGAGTGTAGAACTAGTTTACCTGCTGCTTCATACGGAAGTTAGCACAGAGATTCACAGCATATTATAGAGTTGGTTCCTGCCTCAGTAGATTTTTTGAAAGAACGAAGCAAATCTTTCTGTGAACTAGGAGATCCGGTTTGGGTGCAGAAATCTGCTTTTCTCACAGACATCGCAGAAAACTTAAATAACCCTAACTTGTAACTTGAAGGCACCAATAAAGATATTGGCGGAACAATTTGTGATGTTGCTTCATTCTCAAAAAAGCGGCAACTGTGGGGAAGTAAATCTCATCCAAGGCCAATACAGACACTTTGCCTGTTTGAAACAAATTCTTGAAAAAGTAAGGCTCTTCAACACCTCCTTACAACAGCAACTACGGGCTGAAATTCTTACAAATTTGTGAAAATTCAACAGCGCTTTCGAGATTTCAAAAGCACGTCAGTTGTTGAATGAGACTTTCACTCTACAGCGGAGTGTGAGCTGATATGAAACTTCCTGGCGGATTAAAACTGTGTGCCGGACTGAGACTCGAACTCGGGACCTTTGCCTTTCGCGGGCAAGTGCTCTACCAACTGAGCTACCCAAGCACGACTCACGCCCCGACCTCACAGCTTTACTTCTGCCAGTACCTCGCCCCCTACAGATTAAAACTGTGTGCCGGACCGAGACTCGAACTCGGGACCTTTGCCTTTCGCGGGCAAGTGCTCTACCAACTGAGCTACCCAAGCACGACTGACGCCCCGTCCTCACAGCTTTACTTCTGCCAGTACCTTGCGTCCTACCTTCCAATCTTTACTGAAGCTCTCCTGCGAACCTTGCAGCTCAGTTGGTAGAGGACTTGCCCACGAAAGGCAAAGATCCCGAGTTCGAGTCTCGGTCCGGCACATAGTTTTAATCTGCCAGGAAGTTTCATATCAGCGCACACTCCGCTGCAGAGTGAAAATCTCATTCTGGAAACATCCCCCAGGCTATGGCTAAGCCGTGTCTTCTCAATATCCATTCTTTCAAGAGTACTAGTTCTGCAAGATTCGCAGGAGAGCTTCTGTAAGGTTTGGAAGGTGGGAGGCGAGGTACTGGCAGAAGTAAAGCTGTGAGGGTGGGGTGTGAGTCGCGCTTGGGTAGATCAGTTGGTAGAACACTTGCCCGCGAAAGGCAAAGGTCTTGAGTTCGAGTCTCGGTCCGGCACACAGTTTTAATCTGCCAGGAAGTTTCATATCAGCGCACACTCCCCTGCAGAGTGAAAATCTCATTCTGGAAACATCCCCCAGGCTGTGGCTAAGCCATGTCTCCGCAATGTCCATTCTTTCAGGAGTACTAGTTCTGCAAGATTCGCAGGAGATCTTCTACTTACAATCTTAAGGCTGGAACAACATTTTATTTTAAAAAGAACATAGGTATTACATTAGTTCTGCAAGTATAAGCATGATCACATTAAACAATCTTCTTCAAAATTACCTGCGTTGTCTGCACTTCACTCCGTCGCAGGGCTCCGAAGTAGTGCACTGACGATGACGAGCGTGTCTGCTGTCGGACGATTCTGCATTTAAAATAATGTCTCCAGATCCGTTATACATCTGTTGATGGATATGGTGGAGCTGCAGTTCCATAATGTACACAATTTTAAATACGCGGTGCAGACGTATCTATGGAGTATAGTTCTCTATATGGCGCCCGACTCAGTGGCACCCGCGAAACAGTTTCAGTTCAGTGATTTATACGACGCAGTTGAAGGTTTATCCACTTCAAAAGACTTGAATTGTGCAAACCTGATATCACGCATTCCCGTTATTTCAACAGTCACACACCGATTTGCGTCCACTGCACACGCGAAAACCGTCTGGGTTCATCCACGCATAAAAGCTCAGTACACAGTTTAGTTTACCCAATTTAATCACTGTCTTTCTGCAGTTCACACAATAAGCTGCAGATATAACATTGATTCATATGTTTTACCGTGTATATATGCACGGAAGTCAACACACCAACCACGTCACACATCATCAATCATCCCTCCTTCTTCTGTTGAACCACTGCAGATAAAAAGGTGAAATGTAGTACAGTTTCCTGAGGCACATAATTTTTCAAAATGCACTACTGTCAACTTTATTTAAATTTATGTGAAATAAAAATTGTAACCCATCGCACACATAAATTTAAAAGAAATGCGAGAGTTCTAAGAGCAATATTAAAAATCTGGTAGACAGGTTTGTTTATCTAATTACTAAGAATAATCTACCACATTTTGGAAGTGATGGGTAACTCTTCTGAAAATATCCCTCATGTGATTGCATCTGAGTAAAAGTATCCAGCAACGTCACGCTCAAATTATTTGACAAAAAAACGGAAAATCCAAATTATAGCCAATAACATAATGACAACATGTGCAAACTTTTGTTCGGTTATCTCTCGAACAGTAAAAATTACTTGGCTTATATGTACATGTGTGTTTTTTCATACGTCTCTCCATAAGCACCTTTAAGAGAAAGTAATATGGGCCGACCTAGTTTTAAACCGAATCAAGCTAAACTTCATTATCCATGAAGCTGACAATGAGGGTCATCATCTGCAGCAGCATCATCTAAGCGTAGCTGTCATTATTTTTCGAGTTCACACCATTCATTTGACCATAGCTACAACTAAATCAAAAGGATTTTCTGAACAGAGCCTGTAAAGAGAATAGGGTGGATTCTGTGTCCCTAGTCTGTTCAGCTCCACTGGTACGTCGTCTTTAATGTATAATATAAAGACAGGATGTATAACAGTAAAAGTTCATTTCGGATCTCTATTCAGCCGATAAATATCGTAGGTTCTAGTATGTTCTGCTCAATTCTATAAATTGTGGTACTTTTCTCCTCTTAAGATATAAATAATATTTTGAGTGGATCTTTAATATAATTTTGGTACGTATTCCATATAATGTTCATAGGTTTTGCAAACGTGATTTTCCATTCACTTATTGTAGATTTCTGTGCGTTACCTCACAGCCTCAATAAGTCTTACATTAAAGAACACATTCTGCTCTAAAATCAACGTCTAGAAAATATTCCACACTACGAATTCTTCAGCATTAAACACTAAACTCGCGGATCAACAGCCAACCACGGAAATACTACCCCGTCATTTATCCCTTTGCTGATGACTTGAGACTTACCACAAACTCACACCCTTTACGTGGTGCGTGAGACTGTAGATGTAGTTAAGACATTTGACAACACAAGATAACACAAACCAGCTGAAAATAGTCATAAAAATAGCCAGGAGGTCGTTAAATGACGAAGGATCAGTTTCTACCTTCATCCTTTTCTTATATTTGGCGAAGAACAAAGTCACCAGGATTTGAATTTGCAAAGTTTGAGAATGTGTGAGAAAACGAGTACACAATTGGATCTCAGCATGTTTTCGTAGTTCAACGGTTGCCGTCCGCAGTTAATGCTCTTTCGTTGATCTTACGTTCGTGATCATGTTACTCACTGTTCACTTCGGAGATTGAAGTATGGATGTTCACGTCCGGGAAAATCGAGGAAGACACCGGAACCTGTTTGCGATCTCCGTGGAGTGGGCGGACTCTCCACTTTTTAACTTACAATTTCTTTTTTCTCTATCGAGTCTATATAAATAACATGGTTCTGTTAACATGGACTAAAATAATTAACATAATTTGTGGAATACTTTTGAAAAAGCATTTTAATGACGCAACATAATTTCAGAATCCACTTCATAAAATCGCTGCTTTCTTGAGAAGACAAAGGACACATTTATTTTCTGAGCTAACATATATTTATTAATTTACAACGAAACCATATCAGGAGTAATAGCCTCAGATTACTCTAAGGTTCCTTTCCGTCACTACATCATTCTTTTAATAAAACCTGTAATAACTGCAATTTTAGCATGCCAACCAGTAAATACACATTGGTGTTATTTTCTGCAATTTGTATCTGCGAGCTCAAGTGGCTGGAGAGAATTTGTCCAGTTAAGTAGCTTTCCCAGCCATAAACTACTGTGACTTTTGATTCTAATTCTATTCAGATAGCATCTGTGATGCCGTTTTAATTTCAGTGTCGTGGGTTCCCTTGACTGTCTTTAGTAAAAGTAAAATGCAGGCAGCTCGGCATAACTCTATTTAACCTAATGGCACTGGTGTAGAAGAACTTGAAGGTTTGTTCGCGAGACAATTGCCTTCCTCCGAAATGCTAATATCGCCACCTCGTTCAGAACTGAGGTACCACTGATGCTTGCGTCTGTCAGTGTACATACACCAGATTAGTAAAACTCTTAGCACCTTGTTACTACGCGATAAGCCACGTTAGGCTCTGATATAATTAAACCTCAGTGGCTTATACAATTCATGAGGTAATGTAACAATGAATCTGCTCTCTGTCCATCGAAAAAGTAACAGCAGCCTTAGCTTTCACTACTCTCTTTGACTAAGCTAAGACATTGTGTGTTCGTTCCAGTTACTCTTTAACATCACGTGGTTCACTGTTACAGATTGCGTTTTGTGTGTTGACGTATACCATTCACCATATGCTACTCACTCAAAATATTCGTGAAAACCAGACAGACTGTTCACAGTCTTAGAATTTTAACAAAGGAGTACTTTAAATCGAAAATACAACTATATACCTAAACTGTAAAAACTACTCATGTACATAAGGAACATTAAGTTATTTGTTACACAGTTAATATGTAATATTTCAAATATTATGAAGATAACCCATGCAGAGCGATTCCGCTTATATTGGAGGATAATTTGCAGAGATGCATGTTAAAAATTACTTAATACAGTTGCTTAAGTGGAGGAGGATGTTAGGAGGAGATTAGTGTATAACGTCCCGTCGATAACGAGGTCATTAGAGACGGAGCACAAGCTCGAATTAGGGAAGGTGGGGAAGGAAATCGCCCGTGCACTTTCAAAGGAACCATCCCGGCCTTCACCTGAAGCGATGTAAGGAAATCATGGAAAACCTAAATCAGAATAGTTGGGACCGAGTGGGGTGGCACAGTGGTTAGCACACAGGACTCGCATTCTGGAGGAAAACGGTTCAAACCCGTCTCCGGCCATCCTGATTTAGGTTTTCCGTGATTTCCCTAAATACTTTCAGGCAAATGCCGAGATGGTTCCTTTGAAAGCGCACGGGCGATTTCCTTCCCAATCCTTCCGTAATCCGAGCTTCTGCTCCGTCTCCAATGACCTCGTTGTCGACGGTACGTTAAACACTAATATCCTCCACCTCCAGGATGGCCGGACGCGGATTTGAACCGTCGTCCTCTAGAATGCGAGTCCAGTGTGCTAACCAATTCGCCACCTCGCTCGCTCATTGCTTCAGACTGACACAAAACCAGCATGGTATCATTATTGAATAAGAATCTCTAATGCAAGATACGTACAGTTACACACGAGCGTGCAGCGCGGGGCAGCCGTGCGGTCTTAGGCGCCTTGTGACGGTTCGCGCTGCTCCCCTCCATCGGAATTTCGAGTCCCCCCTCGGGAATGGGTGTGTGTGTTATCCTTAGTATAAGTTAGTTTAAGTAGTGTATGAGCCTCGGAACCGATGACCTCAGCAGTTTGGTCCCATAGGAACTTACCACAAATTTACACGAAAACGCTTTTCGGTGTCATTACTTCACTACTTTCCCTTTCTCGGTGACGTTGCTTGAAGGCACAGAATAAAATTCTCACTTGTATTGTGGGGGAAGACTATCTGATATTTGCAGGAGAACGTTTCAAGTTGAACAGTTTGACCGCCCTTTGCTGATGTTGCTTTATTTCGAGTTGTAGTACCAAATGATAGTCGTTTGAAACGGAGCGAAAAACTGCCATCTTCCCATACTGGTCCGGTGACATTTGTGCTTTTTATTGGAGAACGTATTTGACATTACTCGACTGTCATTTTGAATAGCGAAAAAATAATTGTAATTATGATATGAAGGTCTTGTTATAGATCCAGAGACAAAGCAAGTGCCA
The DNA here is from genome assembly GCF_021461385.2 of Schistocerca piceifrons. Taxonomy (NCBI): domain Eukaryota; kingdom Metazoa; phylum Arthropoda; class Insecta; order Orthoptera; family Acrididae; genus Schistocerca; species Schistocerca piceifrons. Next base: position 563,163,342 of record NC_060142.1, read on the forward strand.
CATTCGTAGTGTGGCTGGAGATTCGAGAACACTATGTTAACTGTTGCCGACATGAAGAACTATGTAGTCACAAGAGAGTTGGGGAGTGTTGTGTGTGTCACTAACACGGTGTCATGTCACATTGTTCTCACTCATCTCCTAACATGATCAAATGCAATGACATTATGGTACACGTAACTTCATTGTTATATTTCGTCAAACAAATGTTGCCTTTGACAAATACGTCTCAAAAATTTAGTAGTGATCTAGCACGCGCACTATAGACGAAGTTTGAGTCTGTCAATCTCCAAATCTAAAGCTTTTTGGCCTTTAATAGGCGTGGTTTCCAAATAAAAGACATTAGTAGATATTTTAAGGTTTTATCCTGTCTTTCTTTCTACGAATTTACAGTGGTCTCATTCCGTGACGGTGGACTAGTTGCTGACACTGCGAAGGGTGAGTCTCCAAGCTGCAGAAGTATCATCAGATTCGTCATCACCGCTCCGCTCATCTGCAACATGCAACGTTATGTTATTGTTTAGTTTTTATGCTATTTTACTATAATTACGGTATTTAAAAATGCCTACTGAAAGTTATGAATAGATTGCTATTTAGCTAAGGTATTAGGTCACTTAGTCCTTACGGTACAGTGGATACATCAACAATTCACAATATGTATCTCTCCGTAAATATAACTACTCATAGAACTATAGATATGTGTTACGTAACTGCTGCAATGTTTCGTTATTCTATGTGATGGTAAATATGGTTTTTCCTTCTCTCTCTCTCTTTCTCTCTCTCTCTCTCTCTCTCTCTCTCTCACACACACACACACACACACACACACACACACACACACACACACACACGCATAAGTGAATGCTATAGTTATAAATATCTGATAAATACACAATCTTTAAGAAACTTGATCGTTCATATATTTATTTTCAATGAAACATTCTGCAAGTTTCATGTTAGTGGAAATTTACACAAGTAAAAAAGGTTTTTTTTTCAGTTGATCCAGTAGCTGACTCAGTGTCATTTTACTGTTCTGACAACTTATATTCTACGTAGATGAGTAGCGTTTCTACCTTCTCTCCCTTTATTTGCTCTGTACTTACACAAACCTCAAACCGAAGACAGTTGATAGAATAACTGGTGTGCATTTTCATGGTCTTACCTTTTGTTTAATATCAATTGCAGCAAGTGTACGAGTAACGTTGCCCGGGTACATGCACTGTCTGCTAGTACAGGACAGTCAGACTCAATCTTATGTTACTTTTTTAATAACTTCATGTATACATAAATGATAGGTACATTGTGATACGTTTTTGAGCGGACCATGAGGAGAGGATATGGATTACCAAATTAAAAAATTAGGCATCTCATTCAAAAGCGATGTACTACTGTCCGTATCTTACGAGGAGAACACGACAAGTGCCATCACCTGATTTCCCAGAAACTTCAGTCACTGGAAGAGGAGTCAAAATAAGGGAACACGTGTCTCAGCTTATCAGTAGATATTCGGCCATTTCTGAAAACACGAAGGTCACAGTTTCAGAGGTATTTTTCGAGGTACTTCATGTATCTTTTACCGCGCGATGTCCTCAGACGAAATGGTTGCCTAGTGGTTTAGCGTCTTGGCTTCTTAATTTTGCACCCCGTGTTCGAAACCCGATTATTTTTTATTTATTTTATTTTATTTCATTTTCATAGTTTTCGCTTATTTTCTCACGCCCATAGGTTACTACACGAAAGTTTCTTGTAAAATTAGAAAATACAAGGACGTTACATTAAATGTAAAATTACAACTGGATTTCGCAATAAGTGTCACACATTTACGATGCCATACTCGACCATTTCTGAAAATACAAAGGTCACAGTTTCAGAGGTATTTTTCGAGGTACTTCATGTGTCTTTTACCGCGCGATGTCCTCAGACGAAATGGTTGCATAGTGGTTAGCGTCATGGCTTCTTAATTTTGCACCCCGTGTTCGAAACCCGATTATTTTTTATTTATTTTATTTCAGTTTCATAGTTTTCACTTATTTACTCACGCCCATAGAAGGTTACTGCACGAACGTTTCTAGTCAAATTAGGAAATACAGGGAAGTCACATTAAATGTAAAATTACAACTCGATTTCACAATATGTGTTTCACACATTTACCATGTCATATATGCGTGTAAGCTATGTTGAGAGGTTACAGTCTTCTTAAATTCTTATATCCAGATATTTTATACTCATATCAATTCTTCTATTTTATTCGTGCGTTTACTCTTCAGGAAGATTTGGTGCATTCCCTTGGATGATAGCGATCGTAGATGTTCAAAACACAGGTATTCCGAATAATACGAGCATCGTGCGAAGACAGGTTTGGCACAGTAACATTTCTTCGTGTGAATCTCACTCGAGAAAGAAACGTCGTTAACATTGGCGAAGACTTCGCGCGTTGGAAATAAATTCGCGGCAAACCAACCGTAAGGGATCACTTTTCCCAAAAGAGGCGCTTGCAGTTGATTACGAATCAAGAAACACTACACGAATTTCACTGAAAACCATTTCAAATAATTTTCTCATTCTTTTTTTTAAATTCATTCATCTGACATACAATCAAATTAGTAGTCGAATAGGGACAACGTTATACCAGTATACACTGGAAAATTGTAGTAAACTTGTACAGTCACGGGCATACACATGAAAAACAAAAATAAAAGCAATAATTGGGTTTCGAACATGGGGAGCAAAATTAAAAAGCCGCGATGCTAACCACTATGCCACCATTTTTAAGGATTTCTTGCGGTAAAATGCAAGTAAAGAGCTTGAAAATACCTCGTAATCTTTTGTCGTCGTTTTTTTTTCAGAAACGGTAGAGTACTTATAGAAAAGCCATGTTTGCTTATTTCCACCCCTCTTCCACCGAGCGATGTTTTTGAAAAATCGGGTGATGGTATTTGCCGAGCTCTCCTAGTTAGTAATGAACGAGGTTACAAGATAGGCAGTCGTGCTGGTTAATGACTCCTAGTAGCTAAAACAACATTTACTTGATACATTAATTATTTTGCTTTTCGACAAAAAGCTACTCGGTGTGGTCAAATGAATAGTAAACACAATTTAGTAAAAATGTCAAGTTAACCCGTAGTTCAGAGTCCATGTTAAAACGTAGGGCCTCGTATAGCTGGCTGAATAAATCAGTCTAAAGCTCGGAGGGAAGCAAGGATACGTGACCTCCAACAGAACAATACTTAGTAAACCACTTAGGTAATGAAACAACCATCAGATTGCAGGAAGCTTTAGCTTTTATCCCACGTATGTGACCATTGATATTTTCGTTTTTAACATATTAGAATGCTGAAAACCGTATTCTGCAAGTTACGTTACCTTAGACAAGAATTGGTTTTTAAGATTGGGAGAAACGTTCACACAGAACGTTAACATCTTATTATTTACGTGAGGAATCGCTTCTTGGGTGTACACGACGCTTCTTCGTTGCAAGCTAATGGAACATACAGATGTTATTTTCACAACTGTAAACATTCGATGAAGACAGAAGGATTATCCGGAAACCTGTGACAGAACCGTTGTCCATGCTTTCGCTGGAGCCCACAATAAAATGTCTCGTCTCCATCTGCACCATCCTCAGACGTAACAATCATGAGGAATTACAGTCTGCGACAGCGTTGTACCTTAGCCACCAATTACATTCAACAGAGATTGGAGTGATGAAATTTTAGAGTTTCGTGAACACACGCAGTCTGGCTCCTTGTATTCAACGCTCAGAGACACTTTTAAGAATGCACATAAGACAAGTGGGTTCTGTACTGGAGCCACATTAACCAACGTCAAGGAACACATTACGATAGGCTACACTGGTGTCATAGTCCAGATTTCACTTCTTTCTCAATCGAAACCATTTCCGATATTCATTCACAGCACCTTAACAGCGTGCCCAAATGCTTGAATGCTGCAGTAAATTATCGTAAAACTTCTCTGAATCCTTCCTTGATACATCAAAATAACTCTTTGTGTAGGCTGACAAATAAACACAACTCTAGTCTCTCCGTGAGAGGAACTAACCACGGAATATTCCTTTATTCTGTTCACATTAGTGGAATCAGATCATTTCTAGTACGGAACCAGACGTTTCATACTTTTCATGGCAGCTCTACATCAATCAATCAATAGTATAGGAAATGTCATTTTAATGGTTGGATATGACCGAGTAGGAAAATGTCTCATGCGACTGTTCCTTACGGTGCTCGGTTCCCGGAAAAATTAAGTACGGTAAGATGGTATTAACTACTGTTCGTAAGATATAAATATGTTGACCATACGACCGATGTTTAGCTGAAGTCGTACCTCCTGGTGCCTAGACAGGAAAAATCCGCAGCTGCTTATAGTTGGTTCTAAATAAACAGGAGTAGATACGCTTACATTTCTTGGTACCTCATGGCCCGTATTTAACAGGTATGAATTTCACTGGATCAAATGAATACATCTTTCCATTCAAACAATTGTTTAAGTAGGAATCGACTTAGAATCGACACCACATGTCACTAGTTGGATTGTAATTTAGTAAAGTGTAGTGGCAGGAAGAATAGGGTTTTTGGTCAAGTGAGTGAACAGTTCTCGAAACAAAATCGAATAGGTGTAATGCAAGAATAGGTCTAACAGTGAAAAAGTAATTAGGAATGTAGGTGAGCTACTATGAACAGCGTGGTGGATGCTTTGTCGTAGACAAGTAGACACGAAAGCAGTACATACCTCACCAGGACAAGTTTATAAGCCTATCAGCTCCCCAGTTGATGAAGAGATTGAAACAATGCATGATGAGATACAAGAAATTATGCATACCGTTAATCGAGACATAAATTTAGCTGAGGAGAGGAACAGCAGTTCAGTTGTAGCAAAAAGGAAGGGAAGGAAAAACATTAAGGTAGCATCGATAAAGGGAAAGGACTTAAAATGGAATTACCTGGTAGAACTTTGCACAGACCACAGTTTTATCATCCCTAACACTTGGTTTAATAATCATGAATGGTGTAACACTCCGAGTCATATCTGCTTACTGGGAGTCTGTTTGGTTGAGCGCAGTGCTTAAGTAGCGCTTGCAGAGCGAGTGCGTACAGAGTTCGGGCCACCAGCCGGCTGGCGGTTGAGCGATGGCTGCGGTGACGCCGGTCAGAGGCTCACTCCAGCTGGGGACAGAGTGGCTGCTCGGGGGTTTCCGTGGGCCTGTCGTGACGTCAGCGTTCGGTAGCGATTTAGGCTTTCAACCTGCAATTGCACTTCCTTTGGCATGTGCGGGGATAAACGTTTTGAACACAGGGAAGAAGGAAATGACAAATGAAAGAGAATTTAGACACAAAGGAATTGATATCAGTTGCTTGCGAGCTTTATTTTAAATCAATTTGTACTGAATTAGTATCCTAACCTGGGTCTCCTTCTTACAAGGCACATGCACTGGTCATCGTCCCATCCAGACAAAGTCTTCATAGCAACTACAATGGGCTACCCTTAGCATGCCTCTCGTTAGACCTAAATTCTCTTCTTATCCACACTCTACTGACAAAGTGACTCTTGCCCATTATACTCATTACTCACTGCATTTTGCAGATTCCCGTAGCTGTTCGAGCGTGGTGTGCATTCACACTGAAGTGATCAATGGGTTGCGCTGCCTTTAGTTATACATGTGGTGTCTGTTCTGTCGTACATGTCCATATGACTTGTCCAAAAGAACAAGCACCACACATACAGTTAAGTAGAGGGCGACGCAACCGAGTAATGAGGATAATGGGCATAAGTAGTATCTGGATAGCAGTAATATATCAGTAGTATGTGGGTAAATTGCCCACCTGGGTAGCCGCGCGGTCTAATGTGCTGTTTCCCGAGCGGGAAGGCGTGTCGGTCCAAAGTACGAATCAGGCCAGCGAATTCGTGTCGAAGTCCGGTGTGATGACCACCATTTGGGTGGTTTTTAAGGCGGTTTTCTATTTACCTCGGTGAATGCAGGCTGGTTCCCCTTATTCTGCCTCAGTTACACTATGTCGGCGATTGCTGCGCAAACATTGTCTCCGCGCACGCGTACACCGTAATTACTCTACCACGCAAACATTTGGGGTGAAACTCGTCTGGTACGAGACGTTCCCGTGGACTCCAGTGGGGGCCGAGCCGCACAATAAGCCTGGGTTTGTTGTGGGGCGGCGGTGGGATGGGTGGACTGCTGTGGCCTGTTGTCGGGTTGTGAACCACTGAGCGCTACGGTGGGATAAAGCCTCTCCATCGTTTCTAGGTTCCCAGTTCAATACACACATACGTACATACACATATGTGGGTAAGCTGAGAATTTGGGTCTGATGGGAGGCATACTAGGGTAGTCTGTGCAGTTCCAAAGACCACTGAATCTGAATGGCGCAGTGATCAGAGCATCTGCCTAGTAAGCAGGTTCGAATCCCAGTCGAGCACAAATTTTCTATTTTCCACATCAATTTAAATCTATACCCACTTGCAGCTGATGTGGTTAATTTCTTTGTGCCTTGATTCATAATAGCTGTGGTATCCAAATTGTGTCTGTTCTTTCGGGCATGTCTGAATATGTATAAAAGAGAACTTGATTACGAATCTAGCGATATAAAGATATGATCTGGAAAGGACTTATGAGAGGAGGTACAGAGACAAGCAGATTCGGATATAACTAATGCACTAAATAATTTATAGCTCATAAAATATTCATCCCACCACGAGGAGCAAGCACTTAATTTGTGGATCTTGATAAGACATGTCGACAGAAGTAATTGCATTTGTGTTAAATTTAGTATCAATCTGTGAGAAACATTTTAATTGTAAAATTAATTGAAATCGGCGTATCTTATAAATGAAGACAGTTACACTGCCAGCATGGTAGTATACGTTGGCAGCAAGTACTGTTCACTACAAGAACCATTTCGAAGTTAAGATTTATTACTAGTAAAGAATAAACAACTGTCACCTCGAAAACATAAATTGTAAATATTTGAACTTCGATCTGAGGGCAAACTATGGCACCTAGAAATTATTACTGTACATGTTTACAGTGTGAAATTTTAGAGTGAATCTAATGGTGCAAACAGAATTTGTATAAGAGGACTGATGATCACATGAAGCGCTTACGTGACGACAATGGGCGCGGGAGTTGGAGAAGGGTGACAGTTTTCTGGAGCGGGTGACGGTGTTCTTATAAGCTCGGTGTCCCAGCTCTTCAAGGTCTTTCGTTAGCATTCAGGCAGTCAGCTGGGCTACAGGTGCTGATTTATTATGGTAAAAGCTTCCTAAAATCAAGATCGCAAAAATATTTCTTTATTTTCAACAACAAATTTCGACGGACTTTCTTTAATTTTCAGGTCTTTAAAATTTATATTATAGAACGCGTTCATTGTCCTCTGGAACCTCATGCCAAGTTGTCAGTTGATAAAATGTAACGCACTATACAAAGGTTTCTCAGAAGTAAAACATTTACCTTATGCATATGCCCATGTCCGTATATACAGCACTCACAGACGCTTGTTACGTCATAAAACTCAAAAAATACAAAAAAATGCACAGTAGCACATCTGTTTACGTTAGATTGACATGTTTTGTCAAGCTGTGTGAGAATTACATATAAGGACATGGCCACGTGCACAAACTTCATTTTACTCTAAATGTTTTATTTCCGACAAAACTATGTATAATTGTTACATTTCATGCACTAACAAGATAAATTGACATGAGGTTCCAACTTAATAAGAACACAATTTGTAACAAAAATTTTGAAGACCTGAAGATGACAGCAAAGTCTATCGATATGGGTTGTTGAAAATAAAGAAATATTTAAGCGATCTTGGCTTTAGAAACTCTATAACAAATAAGACAGATCGCTCCTTCTCATTTCCCTTCACGAGAAAATTCAGAAGTGATTCAATATGATCAGAGTTCGGAAGAGTTGTATGATCAGTGCTCAGCCTCGCCCATCATGTGTTCGAAATAGTTCACATTCAGTTCTGCCACTGTTTGGTCTCTATTTTTGGAAAGTGTCTCAGGTACAGTTGCGAGACGTAGAAATATTCTGCCAATCTTTGGACTCTAATTTTGTTCAGTGCGGGGACTTTAATTTCTTAGCTGATCGGCTTTTAGGACATTTGGCTGTGAACAACTTCTGGTGTTTACCAGCAAACTGACAAGGCAGAAATGGGTAGAGAAGAAATGTAGCACTGTAGGCACATGCATGACAATGGGAAAGATTAAATAAACCCTTGGAGAAAAGAGAAGAAGGTATATGTATGTATAACAAGAGCTAAGATATGAAGTCACTGCCAAGGCCAAGGTGAAGGAAGCGAGAAGAATGTTGTAAAAAACAGAAAGATCTAGGTGGAAACTCGGCGCTGGTATAGACGACCTTCCATCATGATTATTGAGTTTTTAGTACATTCTGCCATGACAAAATTATTCCACCTGATATGTTTGATATGCGAGTCAGGAGACATACCTTTGTAACTCAGGGAGACGGCAGTTTACTAAGTAATATTTGCAAAATACTGATACGAATTATTTACACCATAATCAGAAGATTAGTTAAAGCCCTTCTCGTGGAAGATCATTTTGGATCCCGGAGAAATGTAGGCATTCGACTTAGTACTAATTCTAAGATTTATCATACAACATAGACTGAAGAAACGTAAACCTACACTTACAGCATTTGTAGATATAGAAAAAGCTTTTGTCGATTTTGATTGGAAACCACTCTTTGCAATTCGGATAGTAGCAAGGATAACATTCCTGGAGTGAAAGGTTACATACAACTTACACATAAGCCAGATTGTAGTTATAAGGGTCCAAAGACACTAAGGGGAGGCACTTGGTGAGAAGACAGTAAATTAGTGCTGTATTTTTCCTCTCATGTTATTCAGTCTGTACAATGAACAAGCACTAAAGGAAACCAAGGAGAAATAAAAATTCAGGGAGAAGAAATAGAAACTTTGAGGTTTGCGGTGAGAGCGTCATTCCGCCAGAGACGGCAAAGGACTTGGAAGATTAATTGAACTAAATCAATAACGTCTTGAAAATAAGTTATAAGAATTATATCAGTAAGAAAAAAACAAGGTTAATAGACTGCATTAGAAATACATTGTCTGTCGCTGAGGGAATTGGGTTAGGAAATGAACACTAAAAGCAGATAATGCGTTTTGATATTTGAATAGTAAAATGACTGACGATGGGCGAAGCAGAGGGGATATAAATTTCAATCTTACAATGAAATTAAAGACGTTTCTAAAAAAGAGATATTTACTAACATCGAATATAAATTTAACTGTTACGAACGTACTTGTCTAGGGCATAGCGTCGTACCAAAGTGATAAAACGACGATAAACATTTCAGACAAAAAGAGAATGGTCGCTTATTAAATGTGGTACTACTGAGGAATGCTGAAGGTTAGGTGGGTAGATCGGACAATTAATGAAAAACCGAATCAGATTGGGATGAAAAGACTTTAAGGCACAGCTTGAGTAAGGAAAATGATTTATTGATGGGGGATGTCTTTAAGCAACAAGAACTCGTCAATTTGTTAATGTGTATGAGCGTATGCGGGCGAGAAGGGTGGAAAGGAGGAGGAGGTTAAAAAATGTAGAGTAAAACCAAGGCTTGACAACAGGTAAGCAGTTGTATGAATGCGACGTGTCTGTTCTTTCGGGCATGACGGAAGAACAGACACCACGCATTCATACAACTGATTCGCCTCGATGGGCAATAATCCACCACATTCAGCACGGCCTCCTGCAAGAATCTCAAAGTAGCCAGCATGGAGGACACTGACTGGGACTGAGGAGAGGTGGCGCTGGGTTGGAATGTGGGTAGGCCGGAAGGTGTGCCGAGATATTTCGCACGTTTCCGATAAACACTGTGTTCGGTTTGTGCAGTGGTTAACGCAACTGCTCCGTAAGCAGGAGCTCCCGGGTTTGAGTCCCAGTACGGCACACATTTTCACCCGTCGCCGCTGATTCTGTATAAATGCCCAATGCAGCTGACATCAATAGTTCCTTCCCTTTCCTTTACTCGAAAAATGGTTCAAATGGCTCTGAGCACTATGGGACTTAACATCTATGATCATCAGTCCCCTAGAACGTAGAACTACTTAAGCCTAACTAACCTAAGGACATCACACACATCCATGCCAGAGGCGGGACTCGAACCTGCGACCGTAGCGGTCACGCGGTTCCAGACTGAAGCGCCTAGAACCGCACGGCCACAACGGCCGGCCCTTTCCTTTACTATCTCCCCCCTTTACAATTTGCAAAACTGAAAGAAAGTTCAAACGGATATATGCAAACCAGCCCTTTATAAAATACAATACATCTACATCTACATTTATACTCCGCAAGCCACCCAACGGTGTGTGGCGGAGGGCACTTTACGTGCCACTGTCATTACCTCCCTTTCCTGTTCCAGTCGCGTATGGTTCGCGGGAAAAACGACTGCCGGAAAGCCTCCGTGCGCGCTCTAATCTCTCTAATTTTACATTCGTGATCTCCTCGGGGGGTATAAGTAGGGGGAAGCAATATATTCGATACCTCATCCAGAAACACACCCTCTCCAAACCTGGACAGCAAGCTACACCACGATGCAGAGCGCCTCTCTTACAGAGTCTGCCACTTCAGTTTGCTAAACATCTCCGTAACGCTATCACGCTTACCAAATAACCCTGTGACGAAACGCGCTGCTCTTCTTTGGATCTTCTCTATCTCCTCTGTCAACCCGACCTGGTACGGATCCCACACTGATGAGCAATACTCAAGTATAGGTCGAACGAGTGTTTTGTAAGCCACCTCCTTTGTTGATGGACTACTTTTTCTAAGCACTCTCCCAATGAATCTCAACCTGGTACTCACCTTACCAACAATTAATTTTAAATGATCATTCCACTTCAAATCGTTTCGCACGCACACTCCCAGATATTTTACAGAAATAACTGCTACCACTGTTTGTTCCGCTATCATATAATCATACAATGAAGGATCCTTCTTTCTATGTATTCGCAATACATTACATTTGTATATGTTAAGGGTTAGTTGCCACTCCCTGCACCAAGTGCCTATCCGCTGTAGATCTTCCTGCATTTCGCTGCAATTTTCTAAGGCTGCAACTTTTCTGTATACTAGTGTAAGTAGGTGGTAGACTGTTTATATTTTCTTATTGGCAACGTTACGTAGCGCTCTGTATGAAAATCACTGGCTGTGCGAGTGGGCTGTTTATATTTTCTTATTGGCAACATTACGTAGCGCTCTGTATGAAAATAACTGGCTGTGCTGTGTGCAGTCTGTGGGTAGTTTGCATTGTTGTCTGCCATTGTAGTGTTGGGCAGCTGGATGTGAACAGCGCGTAGCGATGCGTAGTTGGAAGCGAGCCGCCACCAGTGGTGGATGTGGGGAGAGAAATGGCGGAGTTTTGAAATTTGTAAGACTGGATGTCATGAACTGCTATATATATTATGACTTTGAACACTATTAAGATAAATACATTGTTTGTTCTCTATTAAAATCTTTCATTTGCTAACTATGCCTATCAGTAGTTAGTGCCTTACATAGTTTGAATCTTTTATTTAGCTGGTAGTAGTGGCGCTCGCTGTATTGCAGTAGTTCGAGTAAACAAGATTTTTGTGAGGTAAGTGATTTGTGAAACGTATAAGTTAATGATAGTCAGGGCCATTCTTTTGCAGGGATTTTTGGAAGTCAGATTGCGTTGCGCTAAAAATATTGTATGTCAGTTTAAGTACAGTCATGTATAATTTATCTAAGGGGACGTTTCATATGGCGACCCTGCCAGGATACCTCACTGGAATCTTCTGATTTTTTCTTGTAGTTTGTGTAATTAGTGTAGGTATTGTTTATTGCTAGCTCGTAATTATAGAGAGAATTTCCTTTGTAGTTGTAGTTTTTCATTGTTGTACAGTAAAACACTTGCGGCATGCATGTAGATTTGCACCAAGTATTTCACAGCTGCACTTGCTATTAACTAGATATTATTTTCAGTGCTATGTTAATGTGTTTTCTTATTTTGCTCTTCAATTTGTGCTTTTCTGTGATGTCGTGTGAAATATTGTGACAATAATTGCATGTGAAAAACGTAATACTAGGCTCCAAAGTAAACTGAGAAATGACAGTGAAGATGAAAGCAGTGTGTTAGCGCCACCATGTAATGAATTAATTAGTGTTCAACATAGTAATTTGGTAACTGTGCATAGGGAAATGGAGCAGGCGGCAAACAATGGTGTAGACAGTGAAACAATTAGTGAACAGGGAAGCATTATCGATCGATCGGTCGGCAACAGCCCGCCTCAGGAATCGGGAATGACAGGACACAATCTTGCAAATACTGCAGATTCAGGTTTTGGGTCCTCACCGTTTTCTCAAATAAGTCAAGACACATTTTCTGCTTGTCAAAATGTGAATGTTGCTGATGCAACTTCACTGCCGAAAAGCACTGAGGAACATATTTCAGACACCAGTGCATTGTTATTACAGTTAATGCAACAAATGGAACAAAGGCTACAAAAGTTAGACAAAATGCATGAACAAAATCAGAAACAAATGGGACAAAATCTTCAAAATTTAGACACAATGGAACAAAATCTTCAAAAGTTAGGCACAATGGAACAAAATCTTCAAAAGTTAGACACAATGGAACAACACCAGAGACAAACACAGCAACAGTTAGACACAATGGAACAAAATCAGAGACAAACACAGCAAAAGCTTCAAAAGTTAGACACCACACTGGAACAAACACGTGAAGATTTAACTACTGAGTTACATAACATTGAACTGAAATGTCAAAAAATCTGTAATGACGTAAAAACACAAATTTGTGAGCATTTCCAACCTATTTTTTCGCGTCATGAAAATGCATTACAGAATCACGAAGCAGCCATAAAAGAACTGCAAACTATTGTTCATGAAAATCACGACACCTTGCAAGCTAAAATTGACTCAGTTGCATCTACCGATTCAGTTACGCAACTTGCAAAAACTCAGGAAAACTTAAAGGACACAGTAGATACTCTGAAAATTGGTTCAGAAAGACACATGGAGGAAATTAGTTCACTATCAGAGAAAGTAATTGAACTTTCAGATCAGCTAAATAATTTATCTATGAAGGTAGATGATAATCTGAATGACGCAAGACTGGTAGTCTTTAATGACACAGAAGAGTACGAACAAATTAGGAAATTCAAACAAAATCAGAATCAAATTAATACGCAATACAAAAGAGAAATCTGGGAAGTACAAGATCAGTTGGCACAACTAATACAAAAATTACATATTTCAGAGGACACTCGCGCTCCAACACGGGAAGAGGAACTTAGAAATACGGAAAAGCCACAAAATAATAACACAGGGCATTTCGGAAATTATGAAAGAAATTTGCAAAGTGCACCGAATTTTGAGATGGAACCGCCGACACGACGTAAGAATGACCAATATGCTACTCACCGACACGATGATTTTGACTATAAGCTGTTCATTACTACAGGTAAATTCAAAACATTTAAGAATTCTGACAACGGCATTCATCCACAAGCGTGGCTTCATCAATTCTCTCATTGTTTTCCTCCCAACTGGTCATTGGAGCACAGGTTAGAATTTATGTGTGGCTACTTGGAGAATGAACCTGCTGTAGGAATGCAACTGGTCATTCACGATTGTCAGAGTGAAGGAGAATTTTATCATGCCTTCCTCTCAGCGTATTGGTCTCAAGCTACACAAGACCGAGTAAAACATAGCATCATAATGATGAAACGTTTCGAACAATCTCAATTTTCCAGTCTTGTGAAATATTCTGAAGACATGTTGCACAAGAATCAGTACCTGTCAAACACATACAGCCCCTCAGAACTCATCCGCATTTGTTTAATCAAACTACCTGAACATTTACGACATATTATTTTGGCAGGACGTTGCAAAGATGACATTGAAGCTTTTCAGGGACTGTTACAAGAATTGGAACTTGACGCTGACAATCGCGGAACGCGAAAATAGGAACACAACAATTACAGGTCACATCCGTCACAATTCCGCGATGAAAGAAATAATAACTGGGCACGACAAGGCTATTCTCACAACACAAATCGTGATCAAAACAGACACCACCCATATGACAACCATTGGCAGAGTAGTAATAATTACAGGGAAAGATCACCTCTCCGCGGTAGTGACTATCACAGAGACAATCAGAGAAACAGACAATATGGTAACCAAAATAATTATTATCAAGAGAGACAGAATAACTTTAGACGCAACAGTCCAGCGTGCAGTTACGATTCAGGGAGAAATTCTCCACCACGTGACCGACAAGAAAGAAACTACAAAATCTACCGACATTTCGACAGACGATATGATCGTCACGACAGACCTGAATTGCATCAGAACTGGCGGAATTCAGACAGGGCGGGGCCCTCTCGACAAGGTGAATTTGTAGAAGTTAGGTCTCCAAATCCCAATAACGATGCGCGCCAACAAAGAGACAATAGGCAATGACTCATACCGCTGGCAGCCACAAAACGTACTTCTGAAACTGACGACGCAGCTGCCGTAGCTAGTGATTACGTAAAAATGGAAGACATTAGGGACATCTTACTCCAAGAACACGACGTAAAACATAACAACATTGCATATCCTGTGATTCACATTACAGTAAATGACGTAAAATTTACGGCAGTACTTGACTCTGGCAGTCCCATTTCAGTAATTAGTGAAACAGCTTTTACCAAATGCAACAAATCGAACGATTGCCCCACACTTCCGTTACATAAGATTAAATTACATGGTGCAATCGTTGGAAAAAGTGTAGATGTACGCCAACAAACCAACTTAGAATTCTTTTGTCAAAGTCACAGCATCTCTATGAACTTTCTTATTGTTCCATTATTGTCGACGGAAATTATATTGGGAGTAGACTTTTTGAATGAATACAAAGCAATCTTAAACTTTCATGATGCTGAAATAAGTTTAGAGAAAGAAGGTAAGTCAATAGCTTTGAAATTTGAAGATTGGCTCTCAAACCATGACGAGGAAATTAATCGGCTTTACCTTCTGTTAGACAACAGTTCGGAATTTTCTACGGAACTAGACACTAACAATCACTCTGCAAGTACTGACAGGGATGATATCGACGGCATATTTGAAACTAATGAGTTAATTCAGAATAAAATTCTAACAATTGAGAATTGTAATGACACTGATAGGCAGGACCTTTTTGAGATTTTACAATCACTTTCTACAGTTTTTACTCACAAAACAGGAACAATCAAGGGATTTCAATACCAATTCCGTGTTCGTGAGCATACTAAATTTTGTGTTAGACCATACGTAATTCCGGCGCATTATAGGGACCGTGTTAGAACAGAAGTACAATCTATGCTTGACAAGGGCATTATTGAGCCTGCAGTAAGCTCAAACAACAATCCATTACATGTTGTTGAGAAGAAAAATGGATCTATCAGGCTTGTCTTAGATTCGAGACAAATCAATACTATCATCATTCCTGAAACAGACAGGCCGCAAACGTTAGAAGAACTTCTTCAAAATTTTAATGGTGTAAAATTGTTGTCTTCCATTTATCTCTGATCCAGCTTTTTTCAGATCGAACTTCATTCAGAATGTAGAAAATACACAGCTTTCCTTTGTTTCGGCGTTTGTTATCAGTTTCAGAAACTTCCTTTTGGTTTGAACATTTCTTCGGCAGCATTCATTCGCGGGCTAAATTCCATATTACCTGAGTTCTTAAAACGTCACATCACCTTATATGTGGACGATATTCTAATAGCAGAAGCTTCATGGGAACAACATAATCGCATCCTCAACAGTTTGTTACGTATTTTTGCAGAATCTGGAATTACAGTTAACTTGGAAAAGTCTGATACGGTAGGTCAAAGGTGAGGTTTTTGGGACATATTATTTCTTCTGAAGGCATTCAGCCGGATCCTGAAAAGCTAGAAGCAAGTCCGCAGTTTTCTAGGTCTCATAAATTTTTACCGTCGTTTTCTGAATATGCAAATTCTAGTTACACCAAAACTTTCTTCTCTCACTGGAAAAAATACTATTTGGAACTGGGACGAACAAGCACAGTTGGAATTCAATTCTTTGAAAGAAGCGTTACTTAACGCGCCAATACTAGCTCATCAAGATCTGTCACAAGATTTCTGCCTTAGCACGGATTCTTCTAAAGTCGGTCTTGGTGCCCATTTATGTCAAGAAGCCATAGAAAATGACACTACCGTTCAGAAAACCATTGCTTTTGCTAGCCGAGTGCTAACAAAATCCGAAAAAAATTATTCTGTTACTGAATTAGAAGCTTTAGCTATCGTTTGGGCATTTGACAAATTCCGTTTCGTTCTTTCTGGTAAGCACGTAAAAGTATACAGTGATCATCGTGCATTACAATTTCTTATGGCTTCAAAATTAAATCATGACAGGTTAAAACGTTGGGCATTGTTTCTGCAAGAATTCCATTTCACAATAGTCTACATTCCTGGCAAGGAGAACATTGTTGCGGACGCACTGTCACGTGCACCGGCTGGGCTTGAGAAAAGTAACACAGAGGGCAACCTCGAGAAAAATTTCAGTATTTTTTACATTCAGAATGTCGCCTTTGAAAACTTCATCTCCACATCTTTAAAGGACATTGCTCACGAACAAGATAAAGATCCGATTTGGAAAGACATCAAAAGCAAATGGCATGAAAAGACACACACACAGATTCAGCATTATTATCTGGTTAGAAACAATATACTGTTCAAACGCTGCACTGTTGATGACAAGCTATGGCTACTTTGCATTCCTGACGATTTTGTTAATAAGCTCATTTGGTACACTCATTTCAGCTATGCACATTTTGGCCCACGAAAATGTTATCATATTCTTCGAACGACTTGTTATTTTAACAATATGGAAAAGAGAATTCGAAGAGTCTTGTCTATTTGTAAACTTTGTCAAAAGGCGAAACTATCTACTAACTCCCATCGTGCTCCGCTGTTTCCTATCATTCCTTCTAAATTAATAGAATTTGCTGCTGTTGATCTCTTGGGACCGCTTGTCAGAACATCTAATGGATTTTCGTACGTTCTAGTCGCTGTTGAACTTACTTCAAAATTTGTTTCTTTCACTTCGTTACGTAAAGCCACTGGACGGTCTGTATCCAACGCCTTTGTTAAAAATTTCTTACTTGAAGTTGGCCACGTTGCTGAAGTCATTTCAGATAACGGACCGCAATTCAGATCTGCTGTTTGGTCACGCATGCTTCGGAATCATAAAATCATACCTGTTTTTATTTCATTGTACTCACCACATTGTAATCCCTCCGAACGGATTATGAAAGAAATCAATAAGCTTTGCAGACTTTATTGTCACAAAAAGCATCAGCATTGGGACAGATATTTACACTTATTTCAAAACGTGCTGAATGAAATGCCTCATGACTTTACTGCTTTACCACCTACTCTTGTACTGAAGAATGAAGAACCACCGAACAGAATCAGAGAGCTTGTACCTTTCCCGAATACACATAAACTTCGACACAAAGACATAATTGATTTGGCTATTAAAAATATAAAATCGGCAGTAGACAAAAGGAGAAAGCTAAATGGTAAAGCAAATGCAAAGAAATTATATATTGGTCAGAAAGTTCTCATTAAAGCTCATTCATTGTCACATAAGAAGAAACACTAGAGTCACAAATTCTTTCTAGTTTACAATGGACCTTACAGAATCCGACGTATACCACATGGTAATTGCGTTGAAGTTGAAACTCTGCATACTAGGAAAAGTAAAGGTTTACACCACATTTCACATGTAAAACCGTTTATTGAAAGATAATCTGCTTTTTAACTTTGTCTTTGCCATATAACTTTTCACTTTACATTACTAGTATGCTTTGTCAGACTTAGAATCTGTTAACATGCAACAATGTTTGAAGTGAAATATCCAGTCAAGAACCAAGAGAACTTATTTAAACAGAAATTACGAATGCATTGTTATTGCGAACAGACGACACAGTGTTATTGTGTGTGTACATTCTTGCTTGTAGTTGCACGATTACGTAACGACTATAAGGCTCACATGCTTAGAACATTTACCAGTACTGCTAATGAGATTTTAATGCAACATTTTGGTTTACTTGGAAATACATTCTGGATTTAAAGTACTTTCTGTGAAATACCAGATGACACAGTGGTTAGTTTATGTGACAGCTACACGATTTTATCATGACGCTACTAATGAGTGACAATCTACAGTGTTGCTTTTGCGGTGTTTCTGTTTCATATCTGCACAGTTTTTCTGAATTATGCTGGAAAGTAAAACATGTTTTAGTAGTAACTTTTGTGGGATAGCTATAATATGACAGCCTTTTTCGTAGCACAACAATACGTTACAGTATAGTACTTTCTTGATCAAGGTAAGGTACGTAATAACTACGATATCTATATGCATAGCATTTCACTTTTGTTTATCATGAGGTAAGTACATTGACTTCTGCAGCACTTAGTTTTCGGAGGACAATAACTACGACACTTCCACAGAGATTATCTTACAGCAAGACGCACATTTAGCGCTACAGGACACGTATTTGAGTGATTAATTTTGAACTTAAATTATTTATTTTTGAAGATATTTGAAGTACAATGATACAAAGGTTTTCCGTGATGCATTTCATTCCATTGCTGTAATCTGTAACACCTGAGGGTATAATTACATTAATCCTCAGGGGGGTACATGCTTACTTTGTGTACCATGTGTTTGGCAAGCACAAGGAGCCTTAGCTAATATGGCATTTGCTTATACAACTTTACACATCGGTACCATATTTCTCTAACACACAAATTACACAGCTATCTGATCATGTAACTGAGAGATAAACATTTTTTTTTACTACATCAGTGACACATGTTTACGCAGTTACACAGTTGGGTAACATCACACTTATGAAACTGTATTTTGTTTGTACTTTGTGAACTGTTCATATTTTTTTGGAACCATTGTGATACTATGAGAGCTTTGAATGATGTATTTGGTAAGGGAGCATGATTTTAAAGTACGTTTGAGGTAGGTGACACTATTGAAATGAGCAGAGAATTTTTTTTAGGTTTTGACATTATTGCAGAAAGCTACGACATTTTTGAGATTTGACTGAGATGTTATGATGTTATTTTTACGACGACGATGTGTATTATGCTGTTGAGGTATGTTTATGATCAATAAGATGATGCTACCGTATATGAGGAATTTGATTATGCTACATATTTATTATGATGAAATATTGAAGAAGTGTCGACGAATATGAATAATGAGTAGTGGTTAGGGACTCTGATTTGTGGAAAAAGATGTTGGATACCAAGAATCGTGCTTTATGAGTTATGAAATGCGTGTAAATGCGTGAATGTATCACAATGTCGATGAAAACGTTTTGAACACTGAAACTTCCTGGCAGATTAAAACTGTGTGCCCGACTGAGACTCGAACTCGGGACCTTTGCCTTTCGCGGGCAAGTGCTCTACCAACTGAGCTACCGAAGCACGACTCACGCCCGGTACTCACAGCTTTACTTCTGCCAGTACCTCGTCTCCTACCTTCCAAACTTTACAGAAGCTCTCCTGCGAACCTTGCAGAACTAGCACTCCTGAAAGAAAGGATATTGCGGAGACATGGCATAGCCACAGCCTGGGGTATGTTTCCAGAATGAGATTTTCACTCTGCAGCGGAGTGTGCGCTGATATGAAACTTCCTGGCAGATTAAAACTGTGTGCCCGACCGAGACTCGAACTCGGGACCTTTGCCTTTCGCGGGCAAGTGCTCTACCAACTGAGCTACCGAAGCACGACTCACGCCCGGTACTCACAGCTTTACTTCTGCCAGTACCTCGTCTCCTACCTTCCAAACTTTACAGAAGCTCTCCTGCGAACCTTGCAGAACTAGCACTCCTGAAAGAAAGGATATTGTGGAGACATGGCTTAGCCACAGCCTGGGGGATGTTTCCAGAATGAGATTTTCACTCTGCAGCGGAGTGTGCGCTGATATGAAACTTCCGGGCGTGAGTCGTGCTTTGGTAGCTCAGTTGGTAGAGCACTTGCCCGCGAAAGGCAAAGGTCCCGAGTTCGAGTCTCGGTCGGGCACACAGTTTTAATCTGCCAGGAAGTTTCATATCAGCGCACACTCCGCTGCAGAGTGAAAATCTCATTCTGGAAACATCCCCCAGGCTGTGGCTAAGCCATGTCTCCGCAATATCCTTTCTTTCAGGAGTGCTAGTTCTGCAAGGTTCGCAGGAGAGCTTCTGTAAAGTTTGGAAGGTAGGAGACGAGGTACTGGCAGAAGTAAAGCTGTGAGTACCGGGCGTGAGTCGTGCTTCGGTAGCTCAGTTGGTAGAGCACTTGCCCGCGAAAGGCAAAGGTCCCGAGTTCGAGTCTCGGTCGGGCACACAGTTTTAATCTGCCAGGAAGTTTCATATCAGCGCACACTCCGCTGCAGAGTGAAAATCTCATTCTGTTTTGAACACTGTTATATTCATAGGATTTTGTTTCTACACATTTGCAATGCAAATTCTTGACCTGTAAAATTTTTTATATGAGACAGTCACTCTAATGCAAACTGGTGTCGTAAATATTTCAGTAAGAAAGTTAAGTGACCACCTTCATGTAATGAGTCATGGGCACCCAGCTGTGCGACAGTCGCCTGGAAAAAAATCATTAGTGTGTGCCTTTCAGAGGCACAGGTGGAGAAAAGAAAGGGGCCATTATCCTCGCTATTGACATTCCTTTGTAGAAAGCATCGCAAATATGACACGCTCAAACTTTAAAACATATGATAACACTGTGGAGCTCTTAATTTATGATATTTACTGAAATGCCTAATGAAATGATGAGAAATACTTTTATGTCTATACACCTGATTATGACTACTGTCTTTCTAGTTGAGAGATTTTTTTTACTACCTTATGAAATGCCATATGGCTAATGAATGATGTTTCATGCCTTCCTTTGTACATATTTGCTCATTTTCTTTAATATCTAGTTTCTAGCTGCACTGCAGCATTGGTTATTATAAAATTTAATAGATGTACTAATATCACTATTTTCTGTCTACAGACCCAGTAAAGAATACGTTTATGATATACTTTCTTAGAAAAGAGAGCACAAATAGACATTTCCCTTCACAGGAATTGCATAAATAATTTTTTTAATGATTTGGTAACTTTCTTGCAGAGTAAGTTTTTGTGATGCATCACTCTAGTGTTAAGATGTGACATAGGTATTATACATGGCCATTTTTAGTGTAATATTTTTTATGCTTGAGCTTTGTCATGTTTAGGTATAAGTTATTTCATTTGCTGCTGCTGTTTGCCAGGCGTAGTGTTACTGAATTTGACTTTGTATTACTCTGTTAAGCCAGTTTTACTACTGATTTACTTTTATTGTTTGCTGCACATTGCCTTATATTAGTTGTAATATTGCAATTGCTCTGCTAATTTATTTTAGTCCTGCTTGCTTTGCCAATTTGAATTTTTTTGTCATTGCTGTTTGTGTTAATTTGTTATGTGCTGCTGCATTGCCTCGTCCCTTGGTATATATATTTGAGCTCATTAGATTTAAGTTAGCTTAAGAGGGGGTAGACTATATAAGAAACTATGATTAATTGGAAGAAATGCATTGAGAAGCTATAAGAAAATGGTTTGGCAAAAAAAAGTAGTGTACAGTGGAGAAAAACTATTTGTGAAAGAGGATGTGAACAAAATACAGAAAGCATGTTTGGATAGGACTTTTTGGAAATAATGAAGAACGAAGGGAGATCTCCAAGAAGTAAAGAAAGTTTTGTCTGCAAAATACTGCAGTAAAACAAACCCTGTCCTTTCATTGTGTAAACCCACTATGTGTTTGTGTACTCTTGTGTATTTGTCTTTTTCCTGTCTTTATGTGTTTAGCTAATAAGATTTATGTTGTAGAATTTTTCTGATAATATGTTACTTTCTTTGTAAAGATGTTTAGACATTATTTATTCTGTTCTGTTTTAATGCTCATATGTGAAGTTGATGTTTCGAAAGTTATTCTGATCTTTTATGTATGTACTCATTATTTTATATATTTACTTATGTCATAATTTTTGTAACACTGATCTGCATGTTTATATCTATTCTTTTGTAAAGTCTGTGTTACTACAATGTTATCTGTACTGTTATGTTCTTTAATGATGTATTTTGTACCTTTGTTATTGTATTCTTATGTATAAAATTGGAATTGACACCAGTTCATCAAATAAAGTATCATTTCATTGCACACATTTCCGTTGGTCATAGTATATGAACAATATGTGAGAAGTAGGGACTGATAGTGTTTGCAGGTGTGTTAATAATTCAGCAAGGGACTGGATAACAGCATTGCTGGTTTTAAAGACAAAAAAAAACTTTGTGAGTGCACAAGTGGTGGTTTATGGACTTGCTATATAGTACAAGACTCTTCGATGGTGATTGTGCACCTGCACAGTCGCAACAGATGGCTGCTGGCCGTCTCTACATGGACTACAGTGGATCTGCATCTTTGATGGCCCACCAATACCATTATTTCTACAAGGACTGCAGTGGGTCTGCACCTCTGGTGGCCCACCAATACAATACTCTCTACCAAGACTACAGTGGGTCTGCTCTGTGATGACCTACTTACCAATATTCTTCAAAACTTCGACTGACTCTGCTGTGGATTTGCTCTGTTGTGGACCATCACCTGTCTGCATGTCAAGTGTCACCACTGTCTTTCCGTTGGAAGGACAACACTACTTCTTCAAGACTGCATGGAAATCCACTACTTCTGTGTGCATTTTCTTTTACTGCTCAGACTTTGAGAAAAACATTGCAATTTTACTGTGATGAATGATCAGGATTGTCTTTATGGACTGTGAGAAAATTTTAGCTTTTGACCAACATTGTATCAATAAGTGTGTGCATTTGATATCTTTGTTATTCTACTTATGAAAAATGTTATCAAATCATTATTGCCCACTGCCCAAAACAATTTGTAAAATTTTTTGTGGGGAGCATGGGGACTATGTAAGTAGGTGGTAGACTGTTTATGTTTGCTTATTGGCAACGTTACGTAGCGCTCTGTATGAAAATCACTGGCTGGGCTAGTAGGCTGTTTATGCTTTCTTATTGGCAACGTCACGTAGTGCTCTGTATGAAAATCACTGGCTGTGCTGTGTGCAGTCTGTGGCTAGTTTGCATTGTTATCTGCCATTGTAGTGTTGGGCAGCTGGATGTGAACAGCGCGTAGCGTTTCGCAGTTGGAGGCGAGCCGCCACCAGTGGTGGATGTGGGGAGAGAAATGGCGGAGTTTTGAAATTTGTAAGACTGGATGTCATGAACTGCTATATATATTATGACTTTTGAACACTATTAAGATAAATACATTGTTTGTTCTCTATTAAAATCTTTCATTTGCTAACTATGTCTATCAGTAGTTAGTGCCCTACGTAGTTTGAATCTTTTATTTAGCTGGCAGTAGTGGCGCTCGCTGTATTGCAGTAGTTCGAGTAACCAAGATTTTTGTGAGGTAAGTGATTTGTGAAACGTATAGGTTAATGACAGTCAGGGTCATTCTTTTGCAGGGATTTTTGGAAGTCAGATTGCGTTGCGCCAAAAATATTGTATGTCAGTTTAAGCACAGTCATGTATAATTTTTCTAAGGGGACGTTTCACTATATACAATACTGTATACAATAAGGAATAACAACGTGTTACTAGTCCATTCCTAACCATTGGATCCTTCTTTGAAAGGCTTCATTTGGTCACTAACTGCGTTAGTTTTCTTCGTCCGTCTTGGTCTTTGTGGTGGAGTGCTGTAGGGCGCCGGAAGATGAGGTCTCAAGACTTTTCTACTGTACTCGTGAAATTAAGCACGTTGGCATTAAGTGAAGCGAGGTCGGAAACTGAAGTCCAGTATCTAGTGTCCCAAGTAACATGATGAACTTTAGCAAATAGAATTAAAATTTATTTTGCCATTCAGTCATTTATTAACGCACAGTTGCTCAGTACATGGGACATAACTGAACCAGTAAGAGATTCGCGAGATGCGAGTGACTTGGTTAGTTATTTGGTACAGTATCTTGTAGATCTCAAACTATGGTGTGGAACTTTTCGTTTAGTATAGTATGCAGTTGTTTGGGAAAGATACGTATTTATATAGTATCATTCTGGATATTGTATACTTGTGCAATACAACTGTGTTGCATCATATAATTCTTTATATCGTACTTCAGTGAATAACTGTTTGGCTGGTTTTTCTAGATGCAGGCAGCAATCCCGAAAAATGAAGACAAGTGTCTTAGGGGGAGGTAGCAAGGAAGGAAAATCATTGAGAATTCAGGAATTTCGCTACCGAGAATGGGTGTTGTTCAAGAGAAGCAACTATCCATATCTAAAAACAGTTCTACCGGCTGATATTGTATTTCCGTGTGTAGAAGGTAATGCCAACGGCTTTTCCACTGTGGTAACATCGGTTCCCATCACATCACCGAAGTTAAGCCCTGTCAGGCGTGGCTAGCACTTGGATGGGTCACCGTCTAGGTCTGCCGAGAGCTGTTGGCAAGTGGAATGCATTCAGCCCTTGTGAGGCCAATTGAGGAGCTGCTTGATTGAGAAGTGAAGGGGGAGGCGTGTTTATAGCGATAAGAAGTGCAATAGTATAGAAGGAAATTTACGGAGATCCGACATGTGAAATAATTTGGGTGAATGTCACGGTTAAAGCAGGCTCAGACATGGTAATTGGATGTCTCTATAGGCCCCCTGGCTCAGCAGCTGTTATGGCTGAGCACCTGAAGGATAAATGGGAAAATATTTCGAGTAGATTTTCCCACCATGTTATAGTTCTGGGTGGAGATTTTAATTTGCCTGATATAGACTGGGAGACTCAAACGTTCATAACGGGTGGCAAGGACAAAGAATCCAGTGAATTTTTTTAAAGTGCTTTATCTGAAAACTACCTTGAGCAATTAAACAGAGAACCGACTCGTGGCGATAACACACTAGACCTTCTGGTGACAAACAGACCCGAACTATTTGAAACGGTTAACGCAGAACAGGGAATCAGCGATCATAAAGCGGTTACTGCATCGATGATTTCAGCCGTAAATAGAAATATTAAAAAAGATAGGAAGATTTTTCTGTTTAGCAAAAGTGACAAAAAGCAGATTACAGAGTACCTGACGGCTCAACACAAAAGTTTTGTCTCAAGTGCAGATAGTGTTGAGGATCAGTGGACAAAGTTCAAAACCATCGTACAATATGCGTTAGATGAGTATGTGCCAAGCAATATCGTAAGAGATGGAAAAGAGCCACCGTGGTACAAGAACCGAGTTAGAGGAGGAGGAGGAGATTAGTGTTTAACGTCCCGTCGACAACGAGGTCATTAGAGACGGAGCCCAAGCTCGGGTGAGGGAAGGATGGGGAAGGAAATCGGCCGTGCCCTTTCAAAGGAACCATCCCGGTATTTGCCTGAAGCGATTTAGGGAAATCACTGAAAACCTAAATCAGGATGGCCGGACCCGGGATTGAACCGTCGTCCTCCCGAATGCGAGTCCAGTGTGCTAACCACTGCGCCACCTCGCTCGGTAACCGAGTTAGAAAACTGCTGCGGAAGCAAAGGGAACTTCACAGCAAACATAAACATAGCCAAAGCCTTGCAGACAAACAAAAATTACGCGAAGCGAAATGTAGTGTGATGAGGGCTATGCGAGAGGCGTTCAATGAATTCGAAAGTAATGTTCTATGTACTGACTTGGCAGAAAATCGTCAGAAATTTTGGTCTTATGTCAAAGCGGTAGGCGGATCAAAACAAAATGTCCAGACACTCTGTGACCAAAATGGTACTGAAACAGAGGACGACAGACTAAAGGCCAAAATACTAAATGTCTTTTTCAAAAGCTGTTTCACAGAGGAAAACTGCACTGTAGTTCCTTCTCTAGATTGTCGTACAGGTGACAAAATGGTAGATATCGAAATAGACGACAGAGGGATAGATAAACAATTAAAATCGCTCAAAAGAGGAGAGGCCGCTGGACCTGATGGGATACCAGTTCGATTTTACACAGAGTACGCGAAGGAACTTGCCCCCCTTCTTGCAGGTGTGTACCGTAGGTCTCTAGAAGAGCGTAGCGTTCCAAAGGATTGGAAAAGGGCACAGGTCATCCCCCTTTTCAAGAAGGGACGTCGAACAGATGTGCAGAACTATAGACCTATATCTCTAACGTCGATCAGTTGTAGAATTTTGGAACACGTATTATGTTCGAGTATAATGACTTTTCTGGAGACTAGAAATCTACTCTGTAGGAATCACCATGGATTTCGAAAAAAACGATGGTGTGAAACCCAGCTCGCGCTATTCGTCCACGAGACTCAGAGGGCCAAAGACACGGGTTCCCAGGTAGATCCCGTGTTTCTTGACTTCCGCAAGACGTTCGATACAGTTCCCCACAGTCGTTTAATGAACAAAGTACGAGCATATGGACTATCAGACCAATTGTGTGATTGGATTGAAGAACAGAACGCAGCATGTCATTCTCAACGGAGAGAAGTCTTCCGAAGTAAGAGTGATTTCAGGTGTGCCGCAGGGGAGTGTCATAGGACCGTTGCTATTCACAATATACATAAATGACCTTGTGGATGACATCGGAAGTTCACTGAGGCTTTTTGCAGATGATGCTGTGGTATATCGAGAGGTTGTAACAATGGAAAATTGTACTGACATGCAGGAGGATCTGCAGCGAATTCACGCATGGTGCAGGGAATGGCAATTGAATCTCAATGTAGACAAGTGTAAAGTGCTGCGAATACATAAAAAGAAAGATCCCTTATCATTTAGCTACAAAATAGCAGGTCAGCAACTGGAAGCAGTTAATTCCATAAATTATCTGGGAGTACGCATTAGGAGTGATTTAAAATGGAATGAGCATATAAAGTTGATCGTCGGTAAAGCAGATGCCAGACTGAGATTCATTGGAAGAATCCTAAGGAAATGCAATCCGAAAACAAAGGAAGTAGGTTACAGTAAGCTTGTTCGCCCACTTCTTGAATACTGCTCAGCAGTGTGGGATCCGTACCAGATAGGGTTGATAGAAGAGTTAGAGAAGATCCAACGGAGAGCAGCGCGCTTCGTTACAGGATCATTTAGTAATCGCGAAAGCGTTACGGAGATGATAGATAAACTCCAGTGGAAGACTCTGCAAGAGAGACGCTCAGTAGCTTGGTGAGGGCTTTCGTTAAAGTTTCGAGAACATACCTTCACCGAAGAGTCAAGCAGTATATTGCTCCCTCCTACGTATATCTCGCGAAGGGACCATGAGGATAAAATCAGAGAGATTTGAGCCCACACAGAAGCATACCGACAATCCTTCTTTCCACGAACAATACGAGACTGGAATAGAAGGGAGAACCGATAGAGGTACTCAAGGTAACCTCCGCCACACACCGTCAGGTGGCTTGCGGTGTATGGATGTAGATGTAGATGTAGATGTAGAAGTAGGGACACCAGTCACGAAAACTGACAACGGTCGGGAGAGCGGTGTGCTGACCACAGGCTCCTTCATATCCGCATCCGGTGACGCATATGGCTGACGGTGACACGGCGGCCGGTCGGTACCGTTGGGACTTCAAGGCCTGTTAGGACGGTTTTTTTTTTTCATTTAGACTGTAACGAGTTTTAAAGACGTCCGCTCCACTTCGTTCTAAGACAAAGTTAGATTAACTAAGCAGAAATAAAATGATGGTTTGGCATCGATGGCCGGCAGTCCCCACCTGAGGACGTTCGGCCGTCTAGTTGCAAGTCCTTTCAGTTCGCGCCACATTGGGCGACTTGCTTGTCGATGAAGATGAAATAAACGACACATCACCAACTCCGCGAGCCGAGAAAATCTCCGACGCGAATCAAACCCGGGCCCGCTACATGGTAGTCTGACGCGCTAACCATTCAACTAAGAGGACGAATATACTCAACACAGAAACACAGACTAGCGCAAATCATTTTTCCTTCTCCTAGTGTATTGATGAATTTCTCTATTACTTTCACACTCAAAAGCGTTGTAGAATACAAATTCCGTTAGTGGTTAAATGTGCTGTGGCTAATTTCCCAAAGTGCTTTAACCTATAGATAATTGTAGTTAGTTTCTTTTGCACAGTATGTTTAAGTGACAAGGAGTTATCGCAAAATATTATCCGGTAGAAGATCATTGAACACAAAATAGTAAAATATATCTCCTAATTTGCCAATTATTCTCATGGTAAAGAAGTTGAACGTAAACGTTAAGACAAGTCTGCTGTTCGGTTTCTTCAATATGCACATCTCAAAATTTACGTGTAACGTATCAGCAACAAAGAAAACAAATCTAAAAAGTCAACTGTCGTATTTATTTTCCTTTTTGAAACGCTCAGTTTCATTTTCTGTAAGTCCCGATCTGATAACGGAGACGTTAAAACGATCCTATGGGAACTTTACGTTAAAACGAACGTATGAGAACTCTTTATGCCACACTGTTTGCTCCAGATATTGCGCAAATTTTAAAATAAGCCATGGTTTTCAGTAGTAGGCACTTCTCTATATCCCATATATGCAGCGTCCCTTTGATTCATTAGGTTTAATGTACATGCAACGCCTCCGACAGACCAGGTACAGTAATCGGGTTATGTCGTCAGACAGCCGGCGAGTAATTTGTGAAATAGCAATGCTAACACTACCTGAACATTTCCGAGAAATACTGAAAGCTTCCCAAGTCCAAAGACGACATGATTGAATATGCATATAATTTAAAAGTATTCTGTGTCAACGTTTCATCTGTATTTTGTTTAGAGAACAAATGCTGGAATGGCAGCATCTACTACTGTCTCTCTTTTCTTGGAGCTCGTCCTGACTGCACGGTAGACAGAAGGTGATTTCATTCTTTGTTGTATGGTTTATGACAATTATAAATATAATGAGATGCAGATGGCAATTAATAATGATATTACTTTAAACATTTCCTTGTCCTAATTTGTTTTCCTAAACGTTGTGCAGCAAAAATTGTTGGAGAGTATGAATCAAGACAGTCGGTTTAATACGATGATGACATTGATGACCCACGTTGTAGCAACTTTAACTGCATGTAGCAAATTCAGTGACAGAGCTTACCTTCACTTTAAATTTTCATTACGAGGTCTAATATTGTTTGGAAGAGTTATTTTTCTTCAACTCCAAAATTCTTAATTGTCTTCTCACGATCAGCAAAACGACGAACCGATAACCACCAGTTACGCCGATTTTTCCGCCCTCGCCATCAGTCGACTATAATCTGCCCTTACTAATACATTTACTTTAGTCATCACCAACAAAATTTCAGAAAACAAGTGTAACAGTAATGTTAGATTGCACCTTGTAATAAATACTGTGGGTTATCTTAAGCTTCACAAAATGCTTGGTAGCATCCTTTAGATCGCATTTCACTTCATAATTTTTTGACTGGTTTTTCTAGATGCTGGCAGCTAGCTGGGCAAGTTAAGATGAGTGTCTCAGAGATTGATTTGGGAGGAAAATCATTTAGAAGACGAGGTGATTTTAGACGTAACAGTATTTTGAACTGGGGAAGGATGGGGAAGGAAATCGCCCTTGTCCTTCCCAAAGAAAACATCTCGGCCCAACCTTCACTGATTTGTGGAAATAATAGAACACTAAATCTGAATGGCCTCCCTATTGCGAGTAAAAGTGTCAGCCAATAAACCGTAAGAGAGCCACAAAGGTATTTACAAACGTCCTGGGTAATATAAAGACGTCTGCAGCTGTACGTACATCGTGGGAGGGAATGCAAAAGGAGCCTTGGAGCATTGTGTGTAGCGCTAGGAATTTCAGTTACTTCAAGACCGCTGCTATAACATGCTGACAATCGTTTTCTCCTATAATCCAAATACAGAGATCAACGGTTTCAGGTTCCAGGCGGAAAACTGGCTAATGCTCACTGCGTAATGCTGATCCAGCAAGCCCACAATTTTACCAGTAAGAGTGTTTGGAGAAGACAATGTTCTATCAACTGTAACCCTATCATACCTACTGGGGAATGAACTCTGTGAGAGACAGACATTCCTTGGGAGCTGACAATGCGATTTTTACGAACTGAGTGGGCGCGCTTTTAGATGTAAAGTATGAGTGGACTGAGTCAGTGAGCACCATTGCAAGTGAAAATGGGCAGAATCCAAGTGGAGCAGAGTTATATTGAATACCTGTGGAGATTAAACATGAAATAAATGTCTACTGTATGCAAGAAGTGGTAATGCTGTGAGAGGAAGGATAGTAATAAGAAAGATCCAGGAGAAAAGATTATACCAACACGCCATTAAGGACGTTGCGTTTATGTGAGTCAACAGATGAAAGTTAACAACTACGTGTGCGTGGCAAGAAACGTTAAGAATCATTGTCCTACACAAGATATTATCTAAACGTTAGTAATTTTCTCGAGAAATTTCCATTAGGTCACCAACCAGAGTGAAAACTATGTTGTAAGTACAGTGGCGAGTGTTAGCGCCGACAGAGGCTTGTTGGGTGTGAAACTGTTGGCTGATGAATAGTGACTGTAACTACATGTGCTCCTTCTTAATTACTAAATATAAACCTGCAACATCCTATTACACACTAGTGCGCAAAGGTTAAGGAGGAAAGTAAGTTTCGCATGATGTATCACTGCCAGCATGATGAAGCTTAGACCATAGAAAACTGCTAAAATATAGTGCAACAGGTAACAAAGAAATACGCAATGGGATGAATAGAAGTAACACTTTTATTCAAAGACAATAATTACACTGAAATCACTACTATTTATAATGGCTCCTGGACATTAGAAAAGGTGGGACATGGTTCTTAATAGGCATGTGATCACCACGAACTGCAGTGCATCCTCTGGTGCGTGCTACCATGCTGGTGGCAAGGTTGGCAAGGATTTCTTGTGGTAGGGCGTTGGTGCATGTGGACATGCTCCAGTACGTCTCTTCAACGCTCCCACAAATGTTCGATGAGATTTAAGCCGGTGGAACAGGCAGCGATGCGCCCCATATTGTCATACAAAAAAAATGAAGTCAGGGCCGAATGCACGTCTGAAAAGACGCACGTGGATAATAATTACAGTGTCACAATAAGACTGACTGTTGAGGGCACCGTGCTCAAATATGTGGAGATCATTACTCTTGTGCAACAGTATTCCTTCCCACACCATAACACCTAGCCCAGCGAAACGATCGTGCTCCACAACGTTCTTGGGTGCATTAGGTGTTCCCATCTCTCACCATCTGAGGGTACGTAATGAACCCAGGAACACTGACGAACATGATCCTTTCGTGGATCTAGGAGTTGTAGTATGGGGAGGCATAATATTGCACGGGCGTATTGACAAAATCTCTGAACATGTTACACTCACTGGTCAACATTATTGTGACAGTGTACAACTTTCCCATTTGCGCTTCGGTCTTGACTTTAGTTTTATGGATGACAATGCGGGGCCGCATTTAACTGCGGAGATGGAGGTGATCTTGCAAGGAGATGATATTCAGCAAATGGACTGACCTTCGTGTTTCCTCGGCTTAAATCCCATCAAGGAGGAAGCTGAGACTCTGGGAAGTAATAAATGATGGAAGCTACAAGAAGCATCTGCAAAAGGAGGCAGAGAAAGGAAGAGAGTACACAAAAGTGTGAGGGGAGCAGTAGAGGGTACAACTTTCATAAGATAAGTTGACTTGTGGGATGCGTCGAAGAGACGTTTTACAGCAAGTCCACGCGCACGTGTGATCAGCATGGGAACTCGTTCCAGAGCGTGCACTGCCGTCTGTGCAGATCACACAATTAATAACCGTGTACCTCTTTTATAATGTCCACGGAACCATCATAATTTGCGGTGGCTTCAGTATCATTATTGTCTTTGAATAAAAAATCATTTCTGCTCGTCTCATTACGTATTTCTTTCAGTTACCTTCAATGTTATACTGTAGGAGTTCTTTCTGTGTCTGGTCTAAGCCTCATCGAGATGTGTTGTTTGACAGTAACACATCATGCGAATGTAGTCCTTAAATTTTGCACATCAGTCTACATTAAAATGAGCAAACATTAAATTGCATTAAAATATGGAATCGAGGACAAGAGAAGACTGTAAGCACATCATCATAGCTCTTTATCTACCCTTACTCACGTGTAAGCGAGTTCTTTCCAACTACATAATTTCCTATTATCTTTAATTAACTTTATGACCAGTAATAACAGTCAAATACGACGAAAGGCGTGTCGGCTTGCCCACTACGCTTGATCTCCAACCGTACTACATCTGTATCTATTCCCAGCGTCATAGCTGTTCACTGAAGTAGGCGTGAATTTAATCTTCAAAAAAAGATCTGGTGGGCATAACAGGAATAAAGACTAGGCGCTACTTTACCTGTGGGGACAAAACACTGTTTTGCCACTTTGTAGCGACCAAACAACATACACACATCAAAAAAAGTTTTGCATCACCCCGGTTCTCAGAACCCCTGAACATTGATTGTGGATATTGTATCACAGACACAGTCCCTTTGGATGTTCGGAGATGTCACTAAACCCGCCCAAAGACGTAAACAACCATGCAGGAGAGCGCCTATTAGACGGAGGGAGTCCGACAGCCGATCAGTTCCAGTCATTCCACCAGGAAGGAGGTACACGGCTCGAGTTGTCTGTAGTTCAACCATGCCTAGACGATCAATACCGCGGTTAGATAGCGTCCGCATAGTTAATTTGTGCCAGGAAGGGCTCTCAACAAGGGAAGTGTCCAGGCG
Organism: Schistocerca piceifrons; assembly: GCF_021461385.2. NCBI lineage: Eukaryota > Metazoa > Arthropoda > Insecta > Orthoptera > Acrididae > Schistocerca > Schistocerca piceifrons. The sequence goes on from NC_060142.1 coordinate 563,196,175, forward strand.
TCTCGGAGTGAACCAAAGCGATGTTGTTCGGACAAGGAGGAGGTACAGAGGCACAGGAACTCTCGATTACATGCCTCGCTCAGGCCGCCCAAGGGCTACTACTGCAGTGTATGACCGCTACCTACGGATTATGGCTCGGATGAACCCTGACAGCGCCACCGTGTTGAATAATGCTTTTCGTGCAGCCACAGGACTTCGTGTTACGACTCAATCTGTGCGCAATAGGCTGCACGATGCGCAAATTCACTCCCGATGTCCGTGAGGAAGTCCATCTTTGCAACCACGACACCATGCAGAGCGGTACAGATGGGACCAACAACATGCCGAATGGTCCGCTCAGGATTGACATCATGTTCTCTTCACTGATGATTGCCTTCAAGCAGACAATCGTGGGAGACGTGTTTGGAGGCAACCCGATCAGGCTGAACGCGTTAGATACACTGTGCAGCGAATGCAGCAAGGTGGAGGTTCCCTGCTGTTTTGGGGTGGCATTATGTGGGGCCGACGTACGCTGCTGGTGGCCATGGAAGGCGCCGTAACGGCTGTACGATACGTGAATGCCATCATCCGACCGATAGTGCAACCATATCGGCAGCATATTGGCGAGGCATTCGTCTTCATGGACGACAATTCGCGCCCCCATCGTGCACATCTTGTGAATGACTTGCTTCAGCATAACGACGTCGCTCGACTAGAGTGGCCAGCATGTTCTCCAGACATGAACCCTATCGAACATGCCTGGGATGGATTGGAAAGGGCTGTTTATGGACGACGTGACCCACCAACCACTCTGAGGGATTTAAGCCAAATCGCCGTTGAGGAGTAGGACAATCTGGACCAACAGTGCCTTGATGAACTTGCGAATAGTATGCCACGACGGATACTGGCATGCATCAATGCAAGAGGAAGTGCTACTGGGCATTAGAGGTATCGGTGTGTGCACCAATCTGGACCACCACCTCTGAAGGTGTCGCTGTATGGTGATATAATATGGAATGTGTGATTTTCATGAGCAATAAAAAGGGCGGAAATGATGTTTATGTTGATCTCTATTCCAATTTTCTGTACAGGTTCCGGAACTCTCGGAAGTGAGGTGGCGCAAAACTTTTTTTGATATGTGTACATAACGTGTCCAGAGCAAACGAGTAACGTACGTATATGTATGATGGTCCATATGTGCAAACAGAGAAATTTTCTGCACGGTAATTACCCAATGGTTTCGTGTATTTTTTGAAAGACCATGAAGCTCTTTTTACCAAGGGCATCAATAAGTAATGTAACACGTTTCTTTCTGAAAGCAAGATGGTTTTATTCAGGATTTCGATACACTATATTATTCATCAATCCCTTGGCTACAAAACCCTATTTTTCAATATAATCTCCGTTCAATGCGACGGCCTTACGCAACCTTACTGTGAGGGCCTGTATGGCACCACTCTGCTGGTCAACGTCGAGACAACGCGTCTTGCTGCGTCAGTAACCTCCTCATCAGTCGCGTACTGCTTCCCGCAGAGAACATACTTCATTGGGCCAAACCGATGGAAGTTGGAAGGGGCAAGATCCCGGTTGTACGGTGAATGAAAAATAACAGTTCTCTCGGATGCGCAGACTTGTGTGCTATGTTTGATTGTGATCCGTCGATCACCACGAATGAGAGTGTACGCACGTTCTAACATTGCAAAAGTCATAGCTGTGTGCGGCTGGTCGACAGGCTGGAGGTAGGATAGGTTTCCGCGACCTTGTTATGATAATGACATACGCCTCACCCAGTGACTCACCGTGGTTTTTTTTTTTTTTTTTCAATGCCAGGTCTCCGAAGACAATATATAAACCTCTATCAATATCTGTAATGCTTCGGTTTTCCGCCAGAAGAAACTGAAGGACTACTCTCCGCTCTTGCAATGCACCTCCGTTACAGTCGCCATTTTAAAGGCTTCATATAGTATCGCTACGAATCACAACTTCACGAACCTTGAGGGGCTGAACCGGGAATATTTCAGGATATCCCACAACAGGTTCCACATTTTTCAACTTAAACTGGTCGAGGAAAGAAATGTGTTGCATTACTTATTCAACGCCTCTCGTATGACACTTCGCAGTTTTGTGACGCAGAATGTAAATGATATTGTGTCTTATTGAAAATATTCAGAAATATTCGCAGTAGATTAATCTCGTGACAGAAGAGTATAAATCATGATTCGCCGTGAAAGTTGCCTGCTGTATGAAGTGACCAATTTACAATTTTTAATTACATTTTCACTTTCTGCTGGAGCTGTGCAAAGACAGTTTCCTGTAGCAAAGACTGTTCTAGTAATTAAATATTTTTACAATTAGAAATAATGCTACACAAAGAAAAACCTCCGAAAACATGTTGAATGAACAGACACAGTTTAGCTGCCACAGTTTTTCCAGTAATTTTAGAAGTTTATTTTTCCTAAAGAGACAAATATTTAATAGTGCAACCACCTGATAGTCCACATTTGAGGTTTCACAAATATTTGTTATGTAAATGATGTCCTATGTAACTAATAATATAAGGGTCTTGTATCTTCTCTGAAATTGTAACAACTGTGTATCTATGGAAATGTAGTACCTTTACATTCGAAATCCTTTGCCTTTCACTGACTTGGGTTTTTAAAATGTGCTGTACAATGAAAAATGTATAGATGTACCTAAACATGTTTGCTCATACTGTGCTTCATAACCGTGTGTTCATCACTGGAAACATTAAGTTATTTTTCGATATGTATTAGTTTTGTAAACTTATATTCACAATGTGACTGTTTTCTAATATAGCATTTTAAACTGACCAGGACCGGAATTAACCTAAATCTGGAAAAAATCGGTATTGATTGTCAAGGCACATGAAGATAAACCTTCAGGGCTCGAAATGCATCGTGCAGTGAAATAAAGGTACTATTGTGACTGAAGGCGGTTGTTCTCTATTTTACGAAGTAATACAGTCACGGGAGGAACACTGACGGTAATGGATAAAATTAAACATTGGTTCTCTCAGTGTTACACCATCACATGTTGCAAAACGCAGACTTGTCCCCGACAGTTGATACAGTTGCCTACCTTTCTGTCACATTTCCTATCTCCGCTTTACTTTCTATATTCCCGTTGTGTACATGAAATCTACAGCCAAAAAGACAAGTTTGACGCAGTTTCTGCTCCAGCAGACGCTGTCTCAGATTTCTGCAGTAATTGCCATCGCATAACACCTAATCACATTCAGAGTGATTTCCGCAATGCTTGAGAAGCCATGTTCGTTCAGTTTTGCTAGGCTCTTATCAGTGATTCCCCAGATTCACTTATGTTCAATTGATAACGCTATGCTTGCCTGCATTACGTTTCGCGGGTTTATGTAAGTATTTTCTACTAAAGTAAACTTTTTTTTCCTTTCAGATTACGTTTATTAGAATGTACGTGGGTCGTTGTTGGATGTATTACTGACTCATGGTGGGCTCGACCTCGCTTCGGCGGTTATCTTGTTTCGATATATTGCGCTAAATTTAAGCTCTGATTACTAGAGGTATTCTGGTGCGATTACTTTTAAAAGACCGAGCACAGTGGCGCTGAAGAAAGATTTAGATCCGAGATCGGGAACTTCCTTGCAGAGAGAAGAGGTGGAACCACCGTGCAATTAGCTGTACACCGCGGACTGTATGGTGTGTCCTCTGCAGACGGGCGGTCGGTTTTGCCGCTGTTGGGTTCTGCCAGACTGAACGAAGTACGTAGTGTCTCAGTGAGTACACCCATTTCCTTTTCCAGTCAGATTCAGCGCATGCTTCGCAACAAATACAACTGCAGTGTTGCCTTCTCTACTAATAATAATCTAAAGAGAAACTTCATTCATAATTTGAAATCCATTCGCTCCCCTACAGAAAGTTCTGGCGTTTATAAGATCATCTGCGATACCTGCTCCTCCTATTATATAGGGCAAACTGGACGTGCTTTCACCATCAGATATAAAGAACGTCTTTTGAGAAAGAACGGCACCAGTCCCCTAAATTCATCCTTTGCCGATCATCTCTTAATTACTGGACACGTGCCTAAAGCCATAGGCAATAACAATATTCTGCATACCGAAAAGAAGGGGCGTAGGTTAGATGTCTTAGAGGAATTGGAGATTTTCAAACATCTCACTCGTCATGATGGCCTCATTCTCAACGAAAAGCTGCAGCTGCGAAATAAAAACTTTTTTGGCTGTATAAAGCCATTTCTTGATCTTTGATTCATATTTCCTCATACAGTTTACCGAAATGTTGTTTTCCTGTCACATCTTTGCTGTTTTCTTGTATGTCATCACTAACGTTTTTTTACGTTACAATATGTATCTCTATTTAAAGCAGATAAATATGTAACTTCATGCTGTTATTATTAATGCTTACGTTATGCCTGAATCAGCTGCATCACAATTTCATGTGTCTAATTTTGAATGTACAGTAGCCTAGTTGTTTCTGCGGCTACTAGATGGCGTTCGTAGCAACACCATGTTCACTTGCCCACACTTTCTAAAGCGGGCGCCTCAGTCTCGTTGCAACCCTTGTTCTCAATACGAGCAGCCCTTAGCGGCTCGCCATCTCACAACTGTTCATGACGTCGCCTTTCCGGCTCAGATCATTTTTAATATGTGACTTGTAAGTACTGCATCTTTTCCAGTCAGTACAAACTTTAATTTTATTAATGTACCATATACCTAATATGTTTTAGAACAGTTAGTCTAATTCTGAAGACGACGCTCATAGTAGCGTCGAAACCAGGTCAATTCTGACTTATTATTTGTGACCGAGGGCTTATTTGTTCCAATATAAAGCAAAGAGGTAAAGTAAGATGGCGGCCACTGAGTGCCGCGCGTTTCTTTGGCTCGCGAGTTTTTCCGCTCATTGAAGGTGTTACAGAGAAGTGCGGCAGTCCACAACGTGTGCATTCGACTAAACAAGTGTTACTTGCCGTGGTGTGTTGTTCTCCGTTGATTACCACAAGTGATACGTGATAAGTGAGTGAAAAATGGGAAGAGCACGAGTAAGCGGCAGCAGGCGAGGCTACAGGGGCGCAGGCAGCGCGGGCACCCGGTCTCCGGCGGCAGGGGAGGCCCCGCTTCGCGACATCGGAGAGCTCGTCCGGCCCCAGGTGAGTGCTGCGCTGCGCAGTCAAGACACGCTAGACGTAATCGTGCAATCCATCACGGACTCTGTGACGGCCGCGGTCATGGACAAACTGCAAGAGTCTGTCGGGCGCAACAGCACCTAAATCCAGTCTCTTAAAAAGGCCCTGGCCGCACAAGAGAAAAAAGCCGCCGACCTAGAAGCTAAACTGTCTGCGGCCACCGATGAAATTGAGCAGTATCAGCGAAGGAACAGCTTGCGCTTGTTCAGGGTAGCTGAAAACGATCGTGAAGACACCGACGACCTGGCCATTAGCCTCGTGCGTGAGAAACTTGGCGTGCAGATCGACGTGGCCGATATCGACAGAAGCCACCGTGTTGGGCGCAGGATACCAGGTGCCATGAAACCCAGGCCCATAATAATTAAATTTGTGTCATACCGGAAAAGAGCTGAAGTGTTTGCTCAGAAAAGAAAACTCGCCAAGAGTGGGGTTACCCTGAGGGAAGATCTGACGCGCGAAAGACTAAAAGTTTTGAACACTGCGATCACACAGTTTGGCCTTCAAAATGTATGGACCCAGGATGGCAGGATCGTAGTCAACACGGTAGGAGGGAGGAAAATGGTGACGAACATGTCCGAACTGAAAGACTGAGCGAAATCTCGCGAGACACAAAGTCTCATATTGTACTCTGTCTAATATAAGTTAATTTTTATTCTTTCTTTTCATTTTTTACGTAAATATTGCTTCGTTATTTCTACAAGTACCACAAGTACCATAAGTACTCTATTTAAAATCAGTCAATTGTTTCACATAAATATTGCTTCTTTATTTGTCTATCATAAGTGCTCATGTATATTCATATTTTCAGTAAAACGGGAATTAACATTCTCCATTAACAGGAATCTCCCTAAAACCGCCTTTCTATATCTGTTATTTTCATCCTCGCCACTACCACTACTACTACTATTATCTTTTTCGTAACCACTGCTACCACTTTCCATCTTTCTTTTTGCTCCCTTCTCCGATACCTCCAGCTTGTCTTTCACCTTTAGCCCACAGACGCTTGAGTCAGTCACGACCTTGGACACACCTGTAAATATGTCTTCCCATGTGAAATCCAGCTTTTGTCCCTCTTCTGGCCAGCAGGTAAACGGAGCGCGCTCGGTCCTACAGGCGGCCACAATGGGACGGACCGGTTCCGGCGGCGGGCTCTTTGTGGCCCACGCGAACGCTCAGTCGCTAACGGCTCACTTCGACGAGTTCTGTGACCTGTTCTGCCAATCGCTGTTCCATATTATCCTCGTCTCTGAAACTTGGTTGAAACCAAACATTTCCTCCGACGCTATCCGAATCACTAGTTACTCTCTCCTAAGGGCAGCTCGTGAAACACGACGCGGGGGTGGTGTGGGTGCCATGCTCGCTCTGATCTGAGACCTACTATATACTATGCACATCGGATGCAAAGGGCGAAGGAGAAGCAGAGTTCTTGTTTTTCGAAATAAATACATCAAATCAGAAACTGCTAACTGGAGTAATCTACACTCCTGGAAATGGTAAAAAGAACACATTGACACCGGTGTGTCAGACCCACCATACTTGCTCCGGACACTGCGAGAGGGCTGTACAAGCAATGATCACACGCACGGCACAGCGGACACACCAGGAACCGCGGTGTTGGCCGTCGAATGGCGCTAGCTGCGCAACATTTGTGCACCGCCGCCGTCAGTGTCAGCCAGTTTGCCGTGGCATACGGAGCTCCATCGCAGTCTTTAACACTGGTAGCATGCCGCGACAGCGTGGACGTGAACCGTATGTGCAGTTGACGGACTTTGAGCGAGGGCGTATAGTGGGCATGCGGGAGGCCGGGTGGACGTACCGCCGAATTGCTCAACACGTGGGGCGTGAGGTCTCCACAGTACATCGATGTTGTCACCAGTGGTCGGCGGAAGGTGCACGTGCCCGTCGACCTGGGACCGGACCGCAGCGACGCACGGATGCTCGCCAAGACCGTAGGATCCTACGCAGTGCCGTAGGGGACCGCACCGCCACTTCCCAGCAAATTAGGGACACTGTTGCTCCTGGGGTATCGGCGAGGACCATTCGCAACCGTCTCCATGAAGCTGGGCTACGGTCCCGCACACCGTTAGGCCGTCTTCCGCTCACGCCCCAACATCGTGCAGCCCGCCTCCAGTGGTGTCGCGACAGGCGTGAATGGAGGGACGAATGGAGACGTGTCGTCTTCAGCGATGAGAGTCGCTTCTGCCTTGGTGCCAATGATGGTCGTATGCGTGTTTGGCGCCGTGCAGGTGAGCGCCACAATCAGGACTGCATACGACCGAGGCACACAGGGCCAACACCCGGCATCATGGTGTGGGGAGCGATCTCCTACACTGGCCGTACACCACTGGTGATCATCGAGGGGACACTGAATAGTGCACGGTACATCCAAACCGTCATCGAACCCATCGTTCTACCATTCCTAGACCGGCAAGGGAACTTGCTGTTCCAACAGGACAATGCACGTCCGCATGTATCCCGTGCCACCCAACGTGCTCTAGAAGGTGTAAGTCAACTACCCTGGCCAGCAAGATCTCCGGATCTGTCCCCCATTGAGCATGTTTGGGACTGGATGAAGCGTCGTCTCACGCGGTCTGCACGTCCAGCACGAACGCTGGTCCAACTGAGGCGCCAGGTGGAAATGGCATGGCAAGCCGTCCCACAGGACTACATCCAGCATCTCTACGATCGTCTCCATGGGAGAATAGCAGCCTGCATTGCTGCGAAAGGTGGATATACACTGTACTAGTGCCGACGTTGTGCATGCTCTGTTACCTGTGTCTATGTGCCTGTGGTTCTGTCAGTGTGATCATGTGATGTATCTGACCCCAGGAATGTGTCAATAAAGTTTCCCCTTCCTGGGACAATTAATTCACGGTGTTCTTATTTCAATTTCCAGGAGTGTATAAACCTCCAAACGTCGGTGCTATGTCCTCCTTTCAGTCTGCCCTGTCCTCGCTCGTGACACTGTATGAACACATAATCATTATGGGCGACACAAACATCGACTTACAGTTAAAATCTCCCTCTGCAGAAAAACTAAGGAGACTGTTCCACTCCAATGATATGAGTTTAACACCGCTGGACCCAACTCATCACACGCCACACAGCCATAGACTCATAGATATAATAGCAACAAAGCGACCAGATAAAATAATTCGCGCCAATCAGACATCCGCTCCGGGACTCTTTGCTCATGACGTGATATTCTTAAATTAGTCAGTGCATACTACCAAAGAAAAATCTCACCTGGTAACCTACAGAAACCTAAAAAATGTTAACCATTCGCTCTTCGAAAGGATTGCTCAGACATCCCTTGGCATGATATAAGCAATGAACCGACTTTAGGCCGAAAAATTCGGGAATTATATCGCAAAATTATTGCACTGTATGATAAACATGCTCCTCAACGCACTGTCAAGGTAAAGAGAGCTCCCGCTCCGTGGCTCACCACTGCATTACCCCAGTTAATGAATAAACGTGATGCTGCACGTAGGGCCTTCAAGCGTAACCCAACTCCCGAGGCGTACGAAGCGTATAGGAAACTCTGAAATAGAACCAAGCAAAGCGTGAGGAATGCCAAAATCAGACATGCCCGCTCTGCCGTATGCGGCATATCAAACCTGCTGCACTGTGGGAAAAGGTGCACAGTTTCGGTATAGGGAAGCGAAGATCTGACGCTGTTTATCAAGCGTCTGCAGAAGAATTAAACGATTTCTTCTCAACAGCTGTAAACTGCCACGCAGCGACAAATTACCAGCCCCAATATATCAATCTCTCGAGAGACAAGTTTTTCCTAAAACATGTCACTACCGGCACAGTACACAAGGCAATTATGGGAATCTCTTCCGAGGGAGTAGGAAATGATGGAGTGAGCATTGGCATGATTAAGAACGTCGTAGACACTACTACTCCAGTTATCACAGACATCTTCAACCCGTCTCTTGTCAGTAGTACATATCCTACTGAGTGGAAGCAAAGTTTAATTCAACCTATACCCAAGACTGACAACCCTAAGTCGCCAGGTGACTACAGGCCGATCAGCATACTACCTGCAATATCTAAAGCCCTAGAATACATCGTCCATGAACAGCTGACGGATTACCTCAAAACTCATAACATCCACGACAAATATCAGCCAGGCTTTCGAAAGCACCATAGTACAGCAACTGCATTAATCAAAGTAACTGATGACATTAAACATGCTATGGACAGACGTGAAGCTACCATCCTAACACTGCTTGACTTTAGCAAGGCTTTTGATACAGTTGACTTTAATATATTACTAATCAAAATGAAGCAGCTGAATTTCTCAAATAGCACAATACACTGGTTCGACAGCTACCTCAAAAATAGAAGTCAACAAGTCATTTGTGGGTCGGAAAAGTCATCATGGAAAAACGTGCGCTCTGGAGTTCCCCAAGGCTCCGTCCTTGGTCCATTACTCTTCTCACTGTACATTAATGATATTTCTTCAGTGATTCACTCCTGCAACTACCATCTATATGCCGACGACATCCAACTGTACATAAGTGCAAGTCCCAAGAACATTGCTGACGCAGTAGCGAGTATGAACGCAGATCTTTGCTCTGTTTCTCGATGGGCACAGAACCTAGGTCTGAAACTAAACCCCAAGAAATCCCAGATCATACTTATATCTCATCCAAAGTCAATCAGTCGATACTTTCGCGAAACAGTCCCTCAAATACTACTCAATGGTACCCAACTACCATACCAAAAAAACAGTAAAAGACCTTGGAATAATCTTGGATGAACACCTAAACTGGGAAGAACAAACAGTCACAGCTTGCCGGAAATCGCTCTCCTCCCTACATGCAAATCAAAAATTTAGAAAAATATTTCCAACCCATGTTAAACAAAAATTAGTCCAAACACTAGTCTTGCCTAATCTTTACTTCTGTGATGTAGTTCAACACGGCACAAATAGTGAAAATTCGAGATGCCTCGAGCTAGTGATGAATGCTAGCGTTAGATACGTATGCAATATACGGTTGTATGATCATATCAGTCCTTCATACTCCCAGCTAGGTTGGATACGCCCACATAAGGCACGCGATCTCCACACGACTTGTTTACTTCATCAATTTCTTAGCCACTGGTGCCCCCAATACTTATCTTCTCACATTAAACACCTATCATCATTCCACAACCGCAATACCAGATCGGATACGTCTAGCATCTTGGCTCTACCTTTACATAACACAAAATCTTTCTCCGTGTCATTCTCCATCTCAGCCATACAACTATGGAACGCGCTCCCCTGTGATCTGCGTCTTATCCAGAACCACTCAACATTCAAGAGGGAACTCAAGACTTACATATTAGGGACGGTATAGCCACCATTGTTGTGCCCCTCTCATCTCCTTCTTTCTCCTCTCCATCATAGCTTCGAATTTTACCATTCTATTTCTCTTCCTCTAACCTATCTACTTCTTCTATATCTCTTTCACCCCATTCTATCGTCTTATGTCTCTGCTTGATGAGAATAACTCACAAGCTGCAAGAATATAACGAGAAAATTCCCAACTAGCAATAGGACTGACATTCATAAAAGAAAAATATGTTTACTTTCATATACATAGTCATTACTATTATTATTATTATTATTCTTGATGTTATAATTATTTTTTGATTGTTATAATTATCATTGTACTACTTTTATAATCTCTATTTTTTTCTTTAACATTAATACTGTATAACATGTTATATGTCCTTAATGTTCTGTAGAAACTGAAATTTGTTGAATCTGAGTACGCCTGGTTAGGTTTAAGAGAGGACCTGAAGGCCCTAATCTTGCCAGGTAAAATAAATGCATAAATAAGTAAATAAATAAATAACACTTGGTGCGTGTTTAGCTTAGCTTAGTCCCAATGGTGGTTCGCATTTCCGGCAAATGCAGCTGCTGTTTGTTTCGTAGTGAAGACACCTTAATAGATATAGGTGTTGTGTGGAACGCAGTCAGCTTTGGATGGGTATCTAAGTGTGGCAAATGTATATGAGATTGGAATTGCAGCACTAGCGGTGAATCACGCAGTAAGAGTTTTATTATTGGTTAACACTACCCCGCTCTAAATACACTTGTTAAAGTAAAACTTGGCGAAGTTCGCCATCCTGGTTATCAGACATAGGTTTACTTTGTGTTCGCGTAGCAATGCGGCGGAAACACCTTTCCTTAAATTGAAAGAGTGTAGTGGGTCGAGTGATTTACGTGCTGTTTATCGGTATTGAAATTTACTAGTTGATTTTGTTAATCAACCTGTCTAGCTCCTTCTATCGTTAAGTAATAAAAAATCTTGGTAACTTAAAGCCTTCTCTTGAAATCTGATAATTACGCCAAGCCATGGCTTACTATCTGCTGAATTTGTATTACTAAAATTGATTTAAGACCAAACTGTAAGCCGTAGAGGTGGAATGTATGTGATACGAGGCGAGCATCCTATTTAGAGTTAATGCCGCCACACAAACTGAGCTTTGATTAATTTTGAATATCTGGGTTTTTTTAATTTATTGTAAAGTATTACCTAAGTATTTTAAAAGTTATGAAACCTGTAAGAGGTAAAATTTGTAATGTTTGGTATTTCTTAATTTATTGTTAAGTTTACTTAAAAGTTTAGGGCATTTGTTTCATTACAAAGTTTACTTGAACCCAAATTTAAACTGTCATGGCTTGGTAAAGAAAGTAGGCGAACGTGTTGCTTACAGTACAAGAGATTTTAGCAAGTTTTTGTTTTGAAATTATCCGGTCTCTGTTATTTAGCACAACAAATAAGTTCTTTTCAGTTAGTGTTTAGACATATCTTGTCCCAGCACCTCTGCCACTCCACAAGCTCATTTTCATATTGGGTTAATGCTTTCTGTGAGGTATATTGGTCCACACTGAAGACAGCGCACTGAATTCTTGAAATTGTAAATTATCACTTCGATTAATTACTACGTCAGGGAAAATTGGTATAAAGGTCAAAACTAAACCTGAGTGTCGGAAAATATGCACCAGCAACGCTCGTGTCGAAGTATCCAAAGTGTAGCTAAGTTGGGGGTCCACACGTTCAAATAGCTCTGAGCACTATGGGACCTAACTTCTGAGGTCATCAGAACTTAGAACTACTTAAACCTAACTAACCTAAGGACATCACACACATCCATGCCCGAAGCAGGATTCGAACCTGCGACCGTAGTGGTCGCGCGGTTCCAGGGTCCACACGACTAGTAGCTTATACTACATGGGATGTTACACAATCAAAGACGATGTCTTGTAAAATAGTATCATCTTGATCTGTTTATAGTGTTTATGACCTAGCATAAAATTTACATTTGTTGAGGCACTTTGCAAGGAAAACACTTCAAATTAAAATAACACCACCCTAACACTGAATACTGACGACCTTCCTTTAGCATTGATTAATGTACAATATACAAATATTTAAGTGTATCGCTGCCTAGTGTAGAGCAGAGAGATAGACTTATTCTTACTTTAGTCCAGTTGCTGGCTGGTTACCGTATCCACAGGCACGGAGGCCAGCCACCAAATGCTATATTCTGTATTCACTTTCTCTTGTCAAGTACTCCTGACCTTCTTGTTGGGATGACTGGTACTCGATCTACGCGCGTGTGTGTGTACGTGTGTGTTTGTGTGCTACTCTTATAATTATGTCTGCACTGAAGCTGATACTTGCCGAGTAGAGGAGAGGGTAATCCACCGAGAAAAATCCAGCAGCCGAGAAGGCGGCCGGCTGGAAAGCTAGCTGCATCGCCAGCAGCCGTATCTGGAGACAAAAGGAAACAAAGCGCCGCATTCAGAGCAGTACCTTGTGCCCTCAGTGTAGTCTGAGGATCTCAGCGCGGTGCAGAGACAGCGTCGGTAGCAATCAATGCATGCAAATTCCCAAGGACCTCAGACACTTGAGTTGGGGGCAAAAGGCGTTCCTGCTCAAAACAAACAGACCTGTTGTCAAACTACAATCTTTTTGGCCACTGAGGGAAGTATAGAATAGACCTGGAGGCTTACACAGCCGTTTGTCAAGAAAATCCGGCATGTAAACCGCTAGGAAATTTACCGTGGCCAGCAGTTAGCATTGCAGTTTCAGATGGCCTGGGACCGCTGTTGTATCACCATCCGAGTCAGCGTACTCTATCCAGATTTCTCAGAAAGATATTGAAAAGCTTGGCACCTTATCACCAAGACTGATTTGCAGCATGAAGTTAATCAACATCGTCCGTTTATTACGGAACAATGAAAACTGAGCCTACCAATAAGAAGACGAAACTATGGGAACTTCAGTACTCTAAGGGACAGTAGTAGTACACGAAGAACAAAACTCCCGAGCACGAGTATTCTAGGAGGTCTACTGAGTTGTTTAGAGAAACAAATGTTTCAAATGGCTCTGAGCGCTATGGGACTTAACATCTAAGGTCATCAGTCCCCTAGAACTTAGAACTACTTAAACCTAACTAACCTAAGGACATCACACACATCCATGCCCGAGGCAGGATTCGAACCTGCGACCGTAGCGGTCGCGCGGTTCCAGACTTTAGCGCCTAGAACCGCTTGGCCACTCCGGCTGGTCATTGTCAAAGTCACTCCGAATATTCGTTTCGGAAAATTTCATGCGAGACCATGCTAAGTGGTACACATGCTGTTTCACATGGAGAATTCTGACTTTGAATTCCGGAGAAGTGTCAGTCTGTTTTTGCTCAGTTTTCAGACGTCGATTCCTGTGTTCATTACGATGATTATTGTCATTTTGCGTCATCCTCAGTTTAAAAGACGTAGGCTAAGCTGCTCTGAGGTCTGCTCTTAAAAGTAAGGGTTAACAGGTCTGCAGAGATGGAAGCTCCCCAGTAAGTCAATGGGCACTTGATACTAGGCTGACATGCCAGCTGCCTATGTTTTCATGCTCATTGTGTCATGCGGTGAGATAAAACTATTAGTCACCTAAACACGTCCATGCCAGCTGCCTATGTCTTCATGATCATTGTGTCATGCGGTGAGATAAAACTATTAGTCACCTAAACATGTCCAAACATTGAGTCGTGGCTACGCCCAGTCAAATCGGGCCTGATAATTTTGTATTTATGGTTTATGCATAGCAAAGAATTCTAATTTCGTTACACCATTTTCCTCTTTTAATAACGAAAATATTGACAACTGCATCACTTATCAGTTGTGCGCCTTTGTGAAATTAGTACAGGTAAGTTAAACAAGAAAAGAACAAAATGAAATTGCAGACAATTTCAATACTGCAAAAATAGTAAAGGATTCATTATTATAGTCACTATTTGTGCCAGATATTTAGTAATTTTACTTTCCGTTTATGTCTTTAATAATAGTATCACTTTCGGTTTCTGGATGTATAGCTACAATTTACTTCCTTTACGAGCTGATTTTCTCCGAAGAAAACTATTTTCATAGAACAACCAACAATCTACTATCACAAAAATTTACTAAAAGGAATCATGAGAGAGAACAGAAATTGCAGTCGAATTTTCTTATTAAAATGTGATACGGATGACAGTACACCTTTATACAGAAAAGCACATAGCGGAATTAGACAATATCAATTTGGAAAGCAGAGAATCCACAATCTTGATTCCGTGTATCTGTCAGAGTATGGGTGTGTTAAGAATTAAAAATAGCTCTTAACTTGTAGAAAATTCAGTATTTAATTAACAGAAGACAAAGAAGTTTAAAGCTAAACCTCTCGTCAGCGGCAAGTTTACTGGAAATGGATAGTTATTTACTTGAATGAGGGTGATAAGAATCGATAGTGACCTTGCCTAAGAAACCATCCAAGCATATCAACCTGTTTCGGAAAACTCCTATGATCCATTCTCCTCAGTGACCATGATGGTATTAAAGATCGCTATCTTCATCACCTAACCAAAATGTTCACTTTACTGGCATGTACTGTACTGTAGAAATAAAAATACGGCTATGAATCACATTATAATGGTTCAATCAGCTAGCAGTTGTACCTGGATATAAATATTGCATGGATGTATACAAGACCACTTATGAAATGAAGATTTACACCCAGGAAGCTCTGCAGACAGGCCTACTGTGATTCGCTTCCGTGACTGTTGGCGATGAACGTAAAGTATGGGACATGTCCAGTGCATGAAATAAAAGTGCAAATTGTGGAGGAGGTTCCGAAGCTGTTATTTAATAACACTGTTCTACACAGGAAAATTTTCTACTATGGAAATAAGTGGTTCTAAAGCATTTTTGCAATGGTAATTTAAAATTAAAATCAGAAATTCCCCAACAGGCAGAGTTTTTTAATTGTATAAAAATATATATAATTTAACTTCCAGAAATAATATTGTTTCCAAACAAGGGTAAATTTAATAAAATAGTTGACAACATCAACTTCTGTACGTAACTTGCTCCAATATCCAAATATTGGTGCCTATCTCTGTGCAGTATTGCCTTGTTAGGCTAATTCTAGCCTTTTTGAGTGTTAATTTCGCCATAAGAAATTACACACTTAACATTGCTGGCACAGTAATTTAGCAGTTGTAATTCAGTTGCGAGCATTCGATTTAGATAGTTTCAGAGTATATTTTTGTCATTATCATGAGTCAGCAGTTGGAATTACTGTTTCTGAACCTCTGTTTCATTTTATAATGTACAAGTCATCATTAGAGACTGAAAATTGAGTTTACGTTAGATGAATTAAAATATTTTTCTGTAATGTGAGTAAATATTTCTCTGTCCACGGCAATACTTCTATTAATCTGGTTGGCGTTGATAAAACTTACTAAAAGAAATCTTTCCTTTTCTCATTGCCGTTTTGAAGTAGAACCAGACGGCTTCCAATTTTCCAGAATTCAGTTTGTAAGTTTACGGAGCCTTGTGTTGTATCAAGTATGTTTTTTTTTTTTTTTTTCCTTCTTGGCAGAAATGAAATTTCCCACCATCTTCTGTGCTTAAAAATATTTTGGTGTTTATTTTTACCATATGTTATTCATACAATTTTTTTTTCTTTCTAGGAAATGTCTCATCGCCGAACGTGTCGAAATAGTCCACTCCCTTTCTGTTACGTCCGCAGGGAGTTCGTGTTTGAAAGGCATATGAAGAAAATTTCGTCCGTCGTAAAGAAGGCCTACAAGCATAACTTTAGAATGGATCTTGGAGACCATTACAAAGACTGGGCATGACATATGTGCTGTGGGAGTTGTTACGAAAAACTAACAAGTTGGTGGTAGGGTAAAAATTCTACGTTGTTAGCGGAAAAATGTCTGGTAGCTGGTGAACATCTGTTTATTCCTCCATTTCACATCAAACTAGGCTTAATGAAGCGGTTTGTTATGGTGATGGATAAAAGTGGAAGAGGATTTGTGTACCTCTCAAATAAATTTCCTCGTCTTACATCAGCAAAGATAAAGGAAGATGTGCTTGTTGGCCTCCAGATTAGACAAATTCAGCAGTTCTCAGATTTTCAAGAAACCCAGACAACAGAAGAAAAACAAGCACAGATATGCTTTAAGAATGTCACAGACATCTTTCTGGGAAAACGAAAAGCTTTGAACTAAAAATTGGTAAATGAGATGCTTGTTGCATACCAAAAACTGGGATACAAAACATATCCCTCAAAGTGCATTTCATACATTCTCATTTGGATCACTTCCCAGGAGGCTGCAGCAAGGTATGGGATGAACATGGAGAAAGGTTCCATAAGGACATAATGACCTTAGAACATTGGTAGGAAGGGAAATGGGCACCTACCATGCTGTCTGATTTCTCCTGTAATATAATTCGAGACTGCAAGGACATTCACCATAAGTGGTGTAATGTATAAAGTATAAAGCATAATGGTGGGAAAATAAACTTTTTTATTATCTTTTTAATTTTTTAAGCCCTATGTACGATGGTGTGTATATTGAGTAGTTGCTTTATCGGTTTAAATATGTCTTCAGTAACATTTAGAAACACTAGAGGTGAATGTTTCATAATACAGTAAGCAAAAGGTAAACAAGCTAAAATCGCAGTTCCTCAAAAACTTTGCCCGATAGAAAAAAATCTAAAAATAGATTTGAACTCGGCTCACTGATTTCCTTCATAATCACAGCTAATATCCCAAAAAAAAACGAACACGAATTCAAATAGGCGGCTGCTGCAAGATCTCACTCGGCAGTCCATTCTCCCACAATAATGAGTAGAGGTGAAGCATATGTACCATCATTGCTCACTGTGTTCGTTTTAGTTCTAGGTGGAGCACTGGCTGTGACTACACGATGCTAGGGAGAGATTTCCCTGTGGCCTTCGTCACGGCATGCACTTCTAATTACGTAGGAAAACAATTGAAAGTCTAAACCTGGATTTTCATTCGGGGATCTGAGCCCCTGCATACTTCTACAGATTCATTGCCGTACAATTAGCAACTGCACCAATTCCGGCGATCATTTATTAAGGCATTATTTACCTGCAGAATGCTCCAGCAATCAAAATGAAAACAAAAAGAAATTACGACTATGATGCTGCATATTTTTTGTATACTTTCTAGCACAAGTTTGGAAGTAAAAACTGGACATTCTGCGTGGATTGTTAATGTTCCTATTTGATCATTACCTTAAGCAGGAGGAATTATTTGCATTTAATCTTAACATAGATGAATTCTAGTTACTTACTTCTTCTTTCGTCTCCGTATCCAGATAGTAGTGATTAACTTTCTGGAGAAGTACACTCGAGCGGCGCTCCTAGAACACACAGAAAATTTACTGTATTACGCAGGGGTCATCTTTCATAACAATGTCGAAATCCTAGTCTTCTCCACAACAGCTGTCAGTCCACCCTATCATGTACTACATCTCGGTGGCCATTATCTCCTGTAAATGCAGACTGTGGCACTAAGAATAGTGTTTGTTTGCGTGTAGGGAAACTTAGTATTGACAAATATGACGCGGAACATTTATAAACCAGTTTACCGTTTATTTGTAGATATTCCCCTTCATATTACGTAACAAACTTAACACAACTAGCTCTTTACTCACACAACTTGTTGAGTTTTATTCACAAAGGATTTTAAATTAATTCCATATTTCTAGATTTCTAGAAGGCTCTTGATATTGTAGCTCACAAGCGGCTTTTAGTCAGATTGCGTGCTAATGGGACATCGTCTCAGTTATACGACTGGATTCGTGATTTCCTGTCGGAGAGATCATAGTTCATAGTAACTGACGGAAGGTCATCGAATAAAACAGAAGTTATTTGTAATATTCCCCAGGGTAGTGTTATAGGCCCTCTGCTCTTCCTTTCTATGTAAACGATTTAAGAGACACTCTGAGCAGCCATCATAAGTTGTTTCAAGTAAACTCATCAAAAGATCAAACCAAATTGCAAGATAATTTAGGAAAAAAAGTGGTTAAAATGGCTCTAAGCACTATGGAACTTAGCATCTGAGGTCGTCAGTCCCCTAGACTTAGAACTACTTAAACCTAACTAACCAAAGAACATCACACACATCCATGCCCGAGGCAGTATTCGAACCTGCGACCGTAGCGGTTCCGGACTGAAGCGCCTAGAAGCACTCGGCCACAGTGGCCGGCATTTAGAAAAGATATCAGTGTATTGCGAAAATTGGCAATTGACCTAAATAATGGAAAGTGTGACGTCATCTAGGTGAGTGCAAAAAAGGTATCCGTTAAATTCGGTTACACGATAAATCAATCAAATCTAAAGGCCGTAAATTCCACAAATTAGCTAGAAATTACAGTTACGAACCACTTAAATTTGAATGAACACATAAAAAATGTTGTGGGGAAGGCGAATCAAAGACTGCGTTTTATGGCAGAACACTTAGAAGATGCAACATATCTATTGAAGAGAGTGCCTATATTATGCATGTCCGTTCTCCTTTGGAGTACTTCTGCGCGTTGTGGGATCCTTACTAGAAACAATTAACGGAGTACATCGAGAAAGTTCAAAGACGAGCAACACGTTTTGTATTATCGAGAAATAGTGGACAGAGTATCACTGACATGGTTGACACGATGCAGGATTTGGGATGGACATCATTAAAACAAAGGCGTTTTTAGTTGCGGCTGAATCTTATCACGAAATTTCAGTCACCAACGTTCCCCTCCAAATGCGAAAATATTTTTCTGAGGCCGACCTACATAGGGAGAAAAGGTCATCATAAAAAAATAAGGGAAATCAGAGCTCTCACGGAAACACGTAGGTGTTCGTTTTTTTCCGCGCACTGTTCGAGATTGGAATAATAGAGAATTATTGTGAAGGTGATTCAATGAACCCTCTGCCGGCACTTAAGTGTGATCTGCAGAGCATCCATATAGATGTCTATGTAGACTATTACGCTGATAAACTATGATGCATGCTAAGGACTGCAGTGACCTGTGCAGTCGAAAAACGATTGTAGACTCCGGAAGAGAACACAACTGTAGACCTACGTCTAAGTATGTTCATAATAAATCATACTTTTTCCACTAATCCATGTCATATTGTCCGCTCTGAAATATGTAACAGACATAATAATACAGGGGGTCCGGGATAGATGTACGCACAAGCAAATCCTCATAACGAAAGAACTCGAGTTTTATGTTGTTGGGTAAATGAGCTGTCGATACAGACACTTTCCAAGATGTGATCCTCACCATTTCATGAACAGCGCTCGGCCGTATGGTGCATGGGCAGTTTACACCTATCTCGACATACTGCCGAACTATGCAGTTCCACAGATGCCTCCCGACGCATTTTATAGCAGGATGCTGCTGTACCCGAGTATCATGGGGATGCTGCCACATTTCTCCATGAAACATGAAACTTTCCTGATCGTCTGATCGTTGGATCGGGAGGGGGGGGGGAGGGGGGGAATCCCATTTTCTGGCCCCTGACACCTGATCTGATTCTGCTAGATTTCAGTGCATGGGGGTTTATCGAGGACATTGTTCATAGAGCAACGGTTCTAGATATGGTAGATTTGAGGCAATGGATCTACGCCACAGTATAGGCCGTTAAATCTGTCACGTTTATGAACATCTGGTGAGAAGCGTTTCGATATCCGTCGGGTTACAAGCGCTGCCCGCACTGAACTGTACCATCATACACAAAAATGTTTGAGCTCCCGTGTACAATACTGGACAAAGAAAGTTATAAATCTTAATAGGTTCTGAAATAAAACGAATTTTTAAGCACAGCTCTATTTCTTGCAACAGCAAAAATGAGTTGTATCTATATAATTGCGAAACACAGAATGGGCAAAATTAACCACGTTCATGTTCCCGCCAAAAGAAAAAAAAAATTATTCGATGAGACTATCGTTATTTACATCCCGATATCACACTAAAGACACATTTAGAGTTTTACTCTAGTGCTTCCTGAGATGATTTTTGCATCAGAATGCTCACATCATTCAAATAGCGTTTTCCAAGACACAATTACGTTTCATAGGTTCATTTTTACCCAACAAACAAGGCATTAACAAAACAGTACTTAATATGGAATGAAATATGCTTCATGTTACTGATTAAGAGGAAATCGGTTGTTTGTGATGAAACATGGGGCATCCTGCAGAAGTATCACTAGCCGCTGCCAACTTCCTTACAATAAATTCTGCCTGGGGAAGCACGAAATATCCAAGATTTCAGATAATGTTCAGTGCTATCCGCTAAAGCTGCAAGTAGCGAAATTTTCCAGAGTCCGAATTTATGAGTGTAGCTGATATAGGGGTATACTGACCGTGAAATTCAGTACACATAGCTACAACCTCTGACAGTAACAATGGCTCCTCTGTACTAGCACTCGAGTTATACTGAGCTTGGTACAACTACGTCATTTCTTGCTGCTTCAACTCTGTGCCAAAGACCAATCGTAGAGCCTTCCCACGAGAAATACGCCCCCTCCCCTCCCCCGCAACGAACTTGTGACGTCGCACCAGATCCTTGCCCAAAATACGTCCGGAACGCTAGGCTCTGTGCAGGGCCCACGGGAAATCAACACGTCAATGAAAAGGTACCCACTAAATGTCTTAACTTTGCCGTCTGTAACCTAGAGCTTGCATCTATTTAATGCATCATTAAGAATGATTACACTCGTCTGATATAGCAACTCTGTCACCACCGGAGACGGCCGCTGGCGCTCATGAGACCTGCAGCGTTACGTGCTGTGACGCACGCGCCAGGGCCGTACTTCTCGTTGGCCGCGGCCTGTAGGTGGTTACGTATCACTCTGGCAGCAACTATGACCAGATGTTTTTAGTAGCCGGGCGATCTCGAGAACGTGGTAGCCAAGGCAACAGCAGAACACCGTCTACACAGAGATACATCAGGCCAACATTCGCTGCAACGGTTGTTCTTTGAAAGACGTCACGGAAACCTAGTAGACAGGGCATACATAGCCCCCGATCTTAACTTGTCGACTATGCGCACTAGAGCTGACCGTGTTGTGTTCCCAGTGACACATCGTTCCATCACACCATGTGCTAAGCCATTATAACGATGGAAAATGCAGTGTGGCATCTTTCATTCTCCTTGGAGCCTTCACACACAGATACGTCAATAGCTTTATGCATAGACATCCGTGAACAAGAGGTGGTGGGGGGGGGGGGGGGGGGGAGTGGAGGTAGCTACGTAATTGCCTCCTCCATGAATCTGCACACACATTTTTTTATTGAATGAATTTCTAACAATGAGTATCTGTGATTCAACACAACAGCGCATTAAAGATGCCACGTGCGACGGTAAATACTGGAGCTTATGCAATTACTTCATGTGTAATTCTTCAGTTTCTCCCGGTATTTGTTGCTCTAACAGTCCACGGGTGTCCTGCCGATGCATACGTTTCAACAGGCTCAGTATTTCGGCCATCAGACTCGTCACCATCATCAGGTATGCTGATGAACTGAGCTCCTGAGGGTGCGCAGACGACTTACATCGCCTCCCATCTAGGGATGCCATCCATCCCGTTATATCGGGACCGCCACCATTATGGACCTTATTATTCCCATACCCCGACAAGATCCATTTTAGTTCTGGTTTTGCAAAATACTGTTACGTGCTTGGCTCAAGTACTGAAGTAACGCCGTGCCTGTTAACGCAACGTGTAAATGCAGCCTCAGCTAGTTTTATTTATGTCAACAAGTTTATGTTGACGAGGTTTCTCACAGATGGCCATGCATGTTGCGTGTCCTGTATCGACGATCAAGCACATTCTAAATCTAGTGCCATCATTCGGAAAAATACCAGACTTCTTCAGTAGTACGGAGCTGGAGCTATTTAAGCAGCGCCACGCAAAAGAATCTGGAATGCCCATTTGAATAATGATCTGATAAAACAATTGTTTATAAACGTAATACGAACAATGAGTGCAAGTTAGTTGGTGTACCACGGACTTCTTCCGCAACAAGTTTAAGCAGCATCAGGCAGTCTTCGCACAAACACGCCACAAACTTTACGACCTGATGCTTTCTAAGCCGTCCTACTGCGCTACTAAGTGGACTACGCCTGATACGGTTGGTCCCGGCGGAGGTTCAAGTCCTCCCTCGGGCATGGGTGTGTGTGTTTATCATTAGGATAATTTAGGTTAAGTAGTGTGTAAGCTTAGGGACTGCTGACCCTAACAGTTAAGTCTCATAAGATTTCACACACATTTGACCCTTTGAACTACGCCTGATAGTAGAGACTTACCGTTTTGTGCCCATGTGTCCATACTTCAACACCTCACCTGCTGCCCAGGGAAAAATATGGATAAATGGTTTGCTCTTTCCGTATGTACTTGTAGGTATTAACCAACCTAAAAACGTACAACTTGCAATGGGCACAATTATTAGTCTTCAAATGATATTGCAGGACGATGTCATTGTGCATTATGGCCTTATAGAATGATTTTCTACCCGCATCAAGAGCATAACATAACATGTCAACATGCCACCCACATCGTCAATACGCAGCGTTCTGTGCGTCCTCTAGGTGAGACAACATTCTCAATTGGACATGGGTATTGGTCCCTTTGTGATATTGGTTGGTTGCCCATGTCCTTCCAGATCAGTGGTCAAAGAGAATCACGGCCTAAAGAGAGTCTGGAATGAAGTGTAAAGTTCGCTGGATGCCGCCGCTCGCGTGCATAATTCACGCCTGCTCTGGTTTGTTGTAAACGGTCTGGTAAGTGCTTCAGACAGTGTGACCCTCCTGTTCTCAGTCTCAGCGTTTGTTCTCCGTGCTTCTAGTCCTGCAAGTGAACTGTCAGATAGCAGCTGCCATCCTGGGTGATTTTTCTCACCCATGTACGAAATTAAACCTAAGACTTCAGTAACTCTGAATGGGTGGATATCAAATATCCCCTAAAATTTGAGAAAACTGCTCTAAAACAGCCCTTAAGATTAAGTCATTGCTCTCTGCATTGTATTGGACAGCTGGTTTAAATTCAGATGCTGGAAAAATTTTGCATCCCAAATACATAGCTACCAGTCGTACAAGAGGTGATGGCATATAGTTCTTGACCAGACTGTGCGACAGTTCCCTGGATTAAATTCCTTTCTTGGAGTGATGACAAATATATGCTGATCCATTAATATCAGCGTTCCCTGTGCTATGCGACAAGAATAAGCTGTGTGCAGGTACATGGCTTCATCCTTCACACTTCATCCTTGCTTTCTTTCATTTTTTTAACCTTCCATAACGCAAACTGTAAAATCACTCAACACAACACTAAAACGAGAAATGATACCCAAGCAGTTCGCTAAACCTCACGAAGACCTATAAAAGTCAATTATAACATTCTGGTTCCAAACTGACAATAACTATGAAGTGGGTGATTTCAAAACAGAATCATCAAAAAAATCAAATGTACGATCACTTTTGCGCAAACTATACTGTGATTCGAATATCCTAACGCTACATCTTTATCTAAAACCGTCGAATGAGTGCATACAGTAGATGTTTTCAATATTACTAAGCCTCCATTGATTAACAATTTATTTTAGTAGGTGTAAAGCAAACTACAAGGAATTCATAAAATATGGATATTTTGCGCATCTTTCTCCGTGCTGAGTCGTCAAGGAGCTTTAACGATCCGCAGACAGTTAACCGGTTCGAATTCCAGGGCTGAAAGAAGCTTGTTCGCAGCAGTGTGGCCTGGTAGTGGAAGAGAGCACATGGGGGGTAAAATTGCTGATTATCAAATTGTGGGTCAATTTCTTGTGCTATTCACAAATCCAAAGCCACGTGGCTTAGTAATTGAAAGTGTAGAATCACAGATCACAGTAAATCTGTTCTTCAGATAGTACTTTTATAGAAGAGGGGACTGTATACTATTGTCGGAGTTTAACTTCTCTTACTACAGAGATGACACCACATTTCACTTATCAACATACTCATTCGCACTGTTTTGCTAAGCCGTCGATATTATATATAATATGATCACAACAGTTCAAGTCTACTACAACAGTGCCACGCAAGGAGTTCTCATCAGGTATAACAATGAGCAAAGATTAATCACAATCTGCCATATTATTTTCATGCCCAAAACCCGGCAACTCTGCTCTTTTTACTCGTATATGAGGCGCTCAGATGAGAAGACTGAATTATGGCACTTACTCTAGCGGAATGATAAAGTAATTAAAATCAATAGCTTGTAAGATGCAACAGAAATTAATTAGCTTATCGTCAACGTGAACAAGAATTTCTGTATACACCGCAAATTAGAAGCGACAAACAGCGAAACAGTAGATGGGCAATGATCGTATCCTTCAGCATCAAACCAATTCCGTTCGGCTACCAGTACCCAGTACCCAGTAAGTCAGGGAACTTAGGAACCAGAGAGAAAGAGGAGGGGGGGGGGGAGGAGGAGAAGAATAAATATGTTGGCCATCCCAGTTGGTGAAATCTTGGAAAATCATTCGACCAATAGCAGAATCCAAGACTGCCGTCAGCGAAAGCTAATAAAAGTATTTTGTTCCCATCTACTTTCCCTAGGTTTGCAATGTTTAATTATAAGACCTACTTGAACCTGTTAGCTTGTTGTGACCATTATTACCAGTACACGCCAAAATCACCGAAAAAATCAGAGCGCAGAATGGTTTCTGCTCTGACTTCTCAGAGATTCTATTCTGTGACGATTGACTGAAAAACAAGTTGAGAAATCTTAGCTTAGCATCTGTAGACATGAATCACACATCTGTTTTCCTTCATCAAGTGTGGAATAGTGCTTTATAGTGACTGTGAGTAGCAAATGAACTAGCATCTAGTATGCCAGTGTATCAAAGGAATTTTACCATTTTAAAGCCAAAATCACTTCTAGGCGTATGTGTTAATAAAAAGGGGATGATAAGGGCCATCTTGTAAATTTCAATATAGTGATTATGGAAACAACAGTCTGTCTTATGTCAATGGAAGTCTTGTTGTTGGCATACATACAATTCCTGTTGTTTCTTTGTATATGAAGTTGGAAATCTTTTCATATGATAACAATACTTTTGAAGTGATTATCACGAATTTAAATTAGATAACAGCAAATCAATGTCAAACAACGGTTACGTCTTACAAGGGCCACTCTTTCACATTTATCAACAATAAAGCACTATTATCCAGTGTGAAACATATATTCATAAGCATTAGATTTCCATTTTCACGAGTAACGCACTATGAAATAACTTTGTGGCAAACTGATTGTAAGCTACTGAAGTTGCAGAAGCTAGTTTCCTCATGACCATGGTAGTATTGCGCTTGGCTTCACAATGTTCTGTGTGACGTCTGACAAAGTCGATAATTCTTCTGAATTAAATTTAAAAATTACGAAAGAAATCATCGTCGATATTTTGCATATAATTTTTTTATTGTAGATGGGACGATAGCTATTTGTAATCAGTTACTACTCTGTTCAGAGTAGATCTATTCTTGTGATGACTCCCACTACTTGATAAAAACAGAACTCTCTGATCAATATGACATGCAAAGTAAATAATTAAAGTGGAGGGAGGGGGAGGCAGTTTAGTCTTAATGGTCAGACGTTTTCACTATTTGGTAGGACGTACGTGGCAGCTGATCTCGTTTCGGAACGTTCAGTGTTACTTTGAATTAATTGCAATTCTTTTTATAATTTTTTCAAAACGTAACTGTTCTGTGTGGATAGAAAATGAACACTATTTTTTGTCAAGTGTTTAATTCTTGTCTGAACATCATATAATCACAGGGATACAAAAGTTGTATATCATTTGTTATAGGCTAGCATCATTTTGATACACCCATATTGAATAAGGAGTGCTCTCATATTTAAAAACTCAGTACAAAGAATTTGAAACTAGCAATTTTTATGTAGATCAAAAGCAGAAGCATGTGTGGGGGACTTCTTACTGGGAAACTTCTTTTGTAGTGGTACCAGTCTACAGACTACACAAGAAAATTTTATGAAAAACCTAGATTAATTGTTGAGCTACCTCCCAGACAAGAAGTAGTAGTGGATACTTGATTTTTAATTCTTTGAAAGTTTCTGACTGAAAAAATTAACAACAAACACTACTTGGCTGTTACAATTGGATTCCAACTCGTTTAGAGCAAGATTGCGGGATATCTGAATTCTAAAATTTTCAGAGACTTTGTTCACAATGAAAACATTATGTTTACTCGGTAGTTAATGCAGTGTCTCACAATCATGGACAACTAGTTAAAACGGCGTGCACAACTACTGATGATGTTCGACTAAGCTCAGCGTTCTCTTTGGTGCTACGTGAGAAGCACCATGAAATAACTTCGTAACAAATTAATCATAAGCTACGGAAACTATGGAAACTCGTTTCTTCATGAACATTGTATTATTACGCTTGGTTTCACAATTTTCAACGTACTGTCTGACAAAGTCAGTAATTCGTTTGATATAAATCTCCAATTGACGAAAGAAATAATCGTCGATTTTTTGCTTATGTGGTGGTACACAGTTTCACGATTTCGCCCCCTTTTTCATTTCAATAAATATCAGTAACATAATTCAACACTCTAAAAGCACTCAGCGTAACACTAAAATAAGTGTTCGCTACATCTCACGAACACCCACGAAAGTCGGTCACAGGGTTAGAGTTCGAACTTACTAGTAGACATAACGCCTCTTTCCAAGTGTAAACATGAGAAAGATCCATCGTCCAAAATTTATTTTACATCAGTCGTTCTTGAGAAAAGTATATGGTTTTGTCAGTATCCGAGAGCTACAACTTTACTTGAAATGTTAGGTGAGTGCATACAACACAAATTTACAATCACCTCGATCCCTCAATTGTTTAACTGTGTACTCAACACACTCTGCTAAAGTAGATGCGTAACAAGTTTCAACGAATTTATAAAACTTATTCTAAATAATTATGCCACTGATTTCCTTCCTGTCTTTTTTTAAACATCAGTCAAAATAATTTACTCTATAACACTGCCATCCTTAAGTAGACGCAAATTAATTAGTACATCACGTTCTTTGTTCCAGAAGGATTGTTGGGCTGAGATTGACATTTATGTACTCATCTCACAAGCGTTGCTTACCCATATACAGCTATTTGGTATCACAAAGTAAGGTGGATTGTGCTGTACAGATGTAGATGTATATATTACGATCTGTCCTATAACACGGGATGTGTCTAATGGAATGGAGTTTGCGCTGGAGGTTACACGAGCGTAGGTTTAGTTCCAAATTTATTTACGGCCATGTATTATAACAGTGAAGCATACAACAACTTGAGAAGCAATCTCCTGCACGAATAAAATGAAAAAATAAGCAATATTCTGCCCGTGATTATCTCACTTATAATGGACACAGCCAAATAATAATACCAGAAAACCATATTCTGAGCAGATCAAGATATCCCTAGACAATAACGTTACTAGGTGCAAGTGACATTAGAATTGTGCACCAAGCAAGAAAAAAATACAATGTTAGTCCATATTAGCTTTACAAGCGACAGCAAGAATCACACTGGATAATTAAGATGAGCCACAGAAAGGAGGTACACTCTACCAGCATCAGCCACCATCGACTACCCAACCAGTGGTTATGGACAACATAACTACACAGGGCCACCGATTATAGCGACAAAGGAAAGCAGCATAACACAAAAAAACTTATGACTGTATACAATGATTGAATCACGGTCTCTAAGTGAGTACAATAATCGTAGTGCTACAAATTATCAATCTGTCATGCATGATGGCCCCGTTTTGCCACACCAAATTTCGAATCACACAATTTACAATGGTTTCGCTTTGTTTAAAAACACCAAACCAGGCACCAGCTGACTTCACCACATTCGGTACATGCCTCACGACAATTAACTTTATAAAAACCTATCAGCTGCCCAATAACAGACGCAGGCCACAAAAGCGCAACAATTGGTGTTCTGCACAACAGTGCAGTAACGACACTCTCCATCATTCTTCATCTCTGGTTGTCAGCTGCCGTCAACTGGACACTGGGGAACAATACCGTCCACTCCCTCAGTAGACGATGTCCATGTACAGCATGGCCACGCGAGTTGAGACCATGCAAATATGGTACCCGGTTCCACGGCGCTCAATGATGGACCTCTTGCTCGCTTGCTGGCCATCAACTGACTCGACCCATCACAACCGCAGCATCTGCCGTATATTGCCAACCCCTGGGTCAGACATGTCAATAGAAGACACACTCGGAGAGTGCGCCACCTAGTCCTCTACTTGTCTGCTGCCACTACAGTGAGCTCTGGTGCTGGCATGAAATGATGTCCTGTCCTACTCATTGCTGCTGCCTGCATCCTGTAGCGACTCCTTGGCCAGCCACGCCAACAGAAACAAGTGTGGTCAGGACGCGACCGAGTCTGCAACGCCGCACTACTACTTGTCAGCCGCTGCCGCAGAGACCAGCGGTGCTTTCCTCAGCCGATGTCGCCTGCCTGAGCCGGTACAGCAGACTTCTGGGGCGCCATGCCACGCGAGCAAAGCTCGGAGCGCTACCGCTGCTCTTCACATGCCGCCAGGTGCGTCGTCTGGCTAAACTCTGAACGCCAGAGCAGCCTACATCAACGGCTGGATGGGTGGGTAAAGAAGGATGCCACTAGATTCAGTTTCACAGCACAACCTCCTCCCCACCCCGCCCCCCCCTCCCCCTCCACAAAAAAATCCCATTCCCACCAGGCATAGGCAGCCATTGAATTATCGCAAAGCATAACACATACAAACGTGACAAGCTATGACTGTGACTTGCCACACTGATATACTGAAAGGGTACAGTACCGCCGACATTGAAAATAGGTACAACATACTTCATTATTTTTGTCAGAACAACACTTTTTTTTGTAAAATAACTCAACTTCAATTAATACAGCGAAGCTGGATACCAGTGTGGGAAACAATGACAATTTATTTATTTAATTGATCACATGTGCACTCCCACAAAGTAAATCCCTAAATCCAGTTTGGTGAGATCTGTGAAATGAATGAATGTATGGTCGTCTGCTAACCGCAGATAGTGAATGTGAATATATGATCATCTTTGAGTCGATCCTTTGGCCACCTTTGGTGGGACCAAAGAGATGAAATTTACCTGAGCTTTGAGCGCCGGAAATGTGGCTGACCAATACGGTAGCAAGGTGCTCCCCCACTTCGACAGAGGTGTGAGAGGACCTGGAGAACGGCCATGTTTCAGCACTCTGCCGCTGGATCTTGTGCTGTTAAGACCTGTTTTAGTTGTGCTCCGTAAACGCAAAAGAGTGGAGACATGGTATGCATGTGGAATATTTAAGAGTAGTTTGATATAATAATTTCTCCATTTCAGGAACTTTTGTGGGGAGAATTAAATGTCAGGCAGGTAATATTAATGGGATTGTAGTAATCTTCGGAAGTGATGAACGGTCACAATGAAACCACATGTAGCAATAAGTTGAAATACTTCCGTGTGCTTAAGTTAAGCTGAATTACTAGCGTGTGTACAATAAGTTGAAATATTTAAGAAATAGCGTGTGTACCATAAGTTGAAATATTTAAGGAATGGCGTGTGCAGGACTTGAAATTAGAGACGAGTACTTCCACGTAGTGAGTACTGTGTGAGTCTCAATCTGTGTATGAGACAAAGGATAAAGAGAAGTACTCGTCCATGGTATCAGTTGAGGACTCGCGTGTGTGATGAATATGTTCTTAATATTACTTTGCGTGATATGATTCCGTGTGACGCTAGATTCAAACTCTGAGAGAGAAGCAAGGTGAGTCGGCCGTCTATCCAGCAACGCCACTTGGCTTGCATTGCACAGTAAGACGTGCAAATATCTCCAGAGTTCATAGTAGGAAAGTATAATTACAAAGTGGGGCA
Source organism: Schistocerca piceifrons (assembly GCF_021461385.2). Lineage (NCBI taxonomy): Eukaryota > Metazoa > Arthropoda > Insecta > Orthoptera > Acrididae > Schistocerca > Schistocerca piceifrons. The sequence continues at coordinate 563,226,632 of NC_060142.1, forward strand.
GTGTCGTGTGAAACTGGGATAAATACTAATTGAAGTGGGAAAGCTGAATGTGATAGTGTTGTGACTATTTAGTGTTCTGTATTCCATGTCGTAGTGTGGTGTATGTCATGTAATTTGGGTACGTGTGGTTTGCATGGGAGAGTAGTAAGGTAGTTTCAAAAGATTAGTGGGTTATGCTTGTTCCTTCTGTACCGCTCGATCTGGAGGGAAGTTTCGTGATGATGATTGTGAGAGTAGAAGTGTGAGATATAATAAAAGATCCACCATCCTACCCAGAAAGTGCACTGTAGCGTTAAATAATTACGAGACCATAATATAGAGATTCACCAATGTAAAGCCATGCCCACTGGGCGGAATTTCTCATGTGTTATTGATGTAGGTTATAGAATTTGTGTGTTTAGGTTATAGAATTTATCGGAATAAATAAGATAGTGAAAAGAAAAAGATTGGTGGACTTTTCCTTCGAATTGTATGTTGTCATGATGTCCCGAATTTATAATGTGTGCGCCACTCATATTCAGTGCGGTGGCCACGTGTTGACAAAAGCCGTTAAATAAAAGACAAAAAGAAAATGTGGTATTGCCAGTGCGTAGTGAACAGTCAGAGTTCTGTAAATTACTGATAGTCAGATATGCGTTTCCGTTGCGTATTATTCATACAGGAGGATAATTTGTAACTTAATTGAGAGTACGAGAGTTCATATTGCTCGATAAATAAGAATGAATCCACTCGCTTGGCAGACCACTCATCTTGCAGGCCTGACTGCTTGATGCCACAGTATGAGCAAGGCATGTGGGTGCCTCTCAATACATATAAACAAACAAAAGCAGTAACAAAATGATTTGGATCTGGTCGTGCACTTCTTGTCCAGCATCCTGCGCCATATCCAGCTTTTGAGAAAAACTTCCCACCATGTGCAAGTCCATCGTTCTCGTAGACGTGGGACAGCGGCTGGTGGTATAAGAAAACCACCACAGTGGTATCATCGAAGAAATTTATTTCCAACGTCTAGTTTCAGGGCAACACTTATGCCATCTTCAGTTCCACTATAAATCAAAAGAATACTTTCATTCCTTGGCCCATCTGTTGTATAACCAATATAATACAAGTTGTCCTGAATTGCAGACACCAGGAGTGTGTAATCTATAACGTGTTGTCACCACCGTCAATGGCTCCTGTTTAAGGCGTTTTTTCCGTGGATGTGCAAAGCTGAGCACGGAAGAAGTGGCCGCCTGGACTCGTGTTCAATGCTGTCAGTCGGTGACCTGGGTTCGACCTCCCTAGCACCTTACAACCTTGCGGTGCTAACGGCCACATGGAATCACCTTATTTTCTCAGAGCGGTGTAAACGTTAATGCCAAGCTCAGCTTTGGCATAATCTGAAAGTTTCTGTCTGTTCCTCGAAGTTTCTTGCTTTCCTGCTACTTGGTTACATGCGTCTTGTGCTACCTAGGGTGGGCCGCACAGTTCTGGACTGAGCGCCTTAACCACTGGAACAGTTGTCTCCAGACACACAGTCTATAGATGACCGAACAAACATGGTTTATTCGTCTGGAGAACTGCAAGGTGCATTCCACTGACTCCTGGTCACAGGAGAGACCGTAAAGCCTGGTGTCAAGAACACAGTACATGATCACTGAAACAGTGGTCCTTGGTTATTTTCACAAACCAGTCAGGGTATAGTCGGAACAGTGATTCTCACCGGATTTTCATCTGGCGTGGACCAGAAACCCGACACCAATACCTTAATGTCCTTGAAAGGGACCTGTATGGAGGTCGTGGTTTGAAGGTGAAGGGTGGGATTATGATTGGTGCACGTACACTCCTGCATGTCTTTGACAGAGGAATTGTAACAGGTCAGGTGTATCGGGACGTCATTTTGCACCTTTGCGCCTTTTCAGGGAGCAGCGGGTCCCACCTCCCTCCTGATCGATGATAACGCACGGTCCAACCGAGCTGCCATCGTGGAGGAGTACCTTGAAACAGACGATATCAGGCGAATGGAGTGGCCTGCCTGTTCTCCAGACCTAAACCTCATCGAGCACGCCTGGGACGCTCTCGGTCGACGTATCGCTACACGTCTTCAAACCGCTAGGACACTTCAAGAGACCCGACAGACACTGACGCAAGAATGGGAGGCTATACCCCAGCAGCTGCTCGACCACCTGATCCAGATTATGCCAACCCGTTGTGCGGCCTGTGTACGTGTGCATGGTGATCATATCCCATATTGATGACATGCGCAAGAAGCAATGGCGTTTTGTAGCACGTGTTTCGTACCGATTTTCTCAACTTATCACTCATGCCGTGGAGTTACAGATCTGTATCGCGCGTGTTCCCTATGTGGCTATCCTATTAACGCCAGTTTTGTGTAGTGCCATGTTGTGTGGCACCACATTCTGCAGTTAATTCTTAATTTATGAGCATGAGTGTACTGCGCGGGTGTTATTCTCTAGCTGCCAAGTCACCAAGTTCGTATTCACGTTTTTGTGCGTAGGACGAAGATCTCCCTTCCTGCTTTGTATTTATGTTCTCCTATTCCGTTTAATGCTTCTACAGAGCTGTGTCAGGTACGTCGATCGCTTGGGTTTATTTATTAACATTTCAAAAAAAATGGTTCAAATGGCTCTGAGCACTAAGGGACTTAACATCTATGGTCATCAGTCCCCTAGAACTTAGAACTACTTAAACCTAACTAACCTAAGGACGTCACACAACACCCAGTCATCACGTATTAACATTTCACTAGTAAATTCTGCTACATTTGGTTTTAACCTTTTTTATAAGCTCTTTAAGCTATGTGGTTCGCAACAAAAGTTTATTTGAGTGTATTAACGAATTAATTATGTTGCAAGCAGTACTTAGAAACATTAGCATGAGTGGAGAGTACATGTATGATATTGTATCCTGTCTATGCGAAGCTAGTCGTACGGATATCCGTGAGCCATTGAGGTGAGATTGAAGGCATTGGGTCGTTAGGTATATTTGTTCACTGAATTGTGTAGCTGTCTAGCAGAGCAAACTGATATGTCCTATCATACTTTGGCCAGTGCTTGGTTTACGTTACCCATTTTGATTAAGTTGGTACTTTTGCTTTTAACTGGTCATGTCTAAACAGTTTGTTTTTGGTGCTAGTTTTTAGGCGTTCCCGTTTGTACTATTGCGAATTTGCCACTGTGGAAATTGTTAACTTTGAAGATTTACTTGTGGGTGTGTCTTGTAGTTCTTTTATTAAGTTGTTATGACAAGTTTCACCTACACAATTTGGAATTATGTTATACGTGTTTCACAGATTTTATTATTTATGGGTCTTTTATTCATTATACAACATTTCATTTTACCGATAAAATTTTGCATTCACGTTTGCCTCCATTGGAGCAAAGATTTTGTATTCGGATTTTCTCATGGATAATTGTGACTAGTTTGACTGATTTTTATAATGGCAATTAAATTGTAAATGAGTAATCTGAGGAACTATAGGTAACATGTGCATCCAAGTAATCTATGCTGGAAGCTTTTCATTTTAATCTCATCCTGCACATTATTTCTAGTGCCTTGTGGTCTGCAGCTCAGCTCAACACTGTACATAAAAAAATTGTGATCACTTTAGTTATTTGACACAAACAGTTCTTAAAGATTGGGTGTCCCTGCTCACTTGTTTAAGTTACGTATTTGAAGGTTAATAAGTTTTTCGAACTCTATTGTCATTTACTGGAGGAGCACTCAAGTGGGTATTCGAGAGTTAATAGTATGCTAACATATTGCTTTCTCACTACCTTAGTGCTGCCAACCTATACCTGAAGTTCTTACTCATTACCTATATTCCATTTGCGTTCCTTACCACTTACTACATCATGTTGCAGTAAGGTTTGTTTCTTTAAAATTGTTTATATTCTCTGGCCCCAGTAACTTACCTCTCCTGCAACGTGGTGCCTTCCACTTCAGTTACGTATGACTGATGTGCATAGTAAATACAACACCTCAGAAAGACAAATGAAAGCCTCAAACAGTAACAAATGCAGGCATACAATTAAACCTGTGTCAGCAGCTACGCATAGTGCAGGCAAAGGCGTTGACATTTATCATAAAAGAACGAAAAATCTACCTCTAGAGTATATATTTTATGATGACCCAAACTAAATCATAGAATGATTACTACTACTCACAGCATCAGCTACCGCACGGAATACAGATCACATGAATGAAATCATATCACTCACTTCAGAGAGTCGAGAAAGACGCATCAGCAAATAATTATGTAGACGATTCTTAATGAGCGCTACATGCTATCGTCCAAAACATTCTCACACAGACATGTATTAATACAAGGATTTCAAGATTTCTGGTTGGTTGATCTCATAGATATGTGCAGTGCTTACTGTCTCCTCTGTAATAAAAAAACTGAGTTAATCAATCAACAACGAACTTAAACGGATGTCTTACGACGTCCGCCCCGAGCAGATGCAACGAACAAAAGTGAACAAAATGAGATTTTAAAAAATGCCGGCATGGTAAGTCAGCGTGTTCGGTCAGAGGATTAGCTGTCCTCTGTAATAAAAAAAACTGAATTAATAGATCAACGACGCACTGAAACGGGTGTCTTGCGACGTCCGCACCGAGCGGATACAACGAACGAAAACGAACAAAACGAGACTAAAAAAAACTGTCTAAAGAAAGAGATTCTGGTACTGTGACCTTCTTGGACATGGTTTTGAAATTTAGACTTCTTAAAACGTTGTTTTAATGCTTTTATGAGCACTTTAGAAATGTAAATACAACGGTTTTGTTTCAGCCTCAGCAAAAGGTATCGTATGACATCTCAAATTCTGCGGTTCTCATTTTTTTTCTTCATAGGTACCAGTACAACATACAGCTGCGTACTGTCACAAATCGAGCATTATTTATGCGAGAATATTCACAATCAAATAGAAGTCTCAAGTACATTTCAATGGTCACAGGAACATTTTCCAAATTTGCGTGGGCTCTGCTTGTTAAGGTAAAGACACAGAAGGAAGTTGTGCAGGTGTTTGAGGAATTACTGCATACTGGAATGAACTGGTGTCTTGACAGCCTTCAGACCATGGAATGTAATTTTGCAGCACCACTTTAAAGCGGCAATGGAATGATATGGAATATACTACTACTCGATATTTTCCCATTTGAAACCTAATATTGTTGAACATTTGACAGAATGATCAATGTGCATGTAATTTAACTTTTGACGACCATAGAACTGGCTAGATATTCTACTGCAAATTATTGTTGAGTATTATCGGATTACTCACCATTAATTTAATATGGGACCTATCCATATCCACGAAAATGTACTTATAAATGCAGTAAACAATGGTATTAAGATGGTGCATCCACACAAACAGAAGTTCAATGTAGGTGATTTGGTACATATTTTGAAATACAAAACTGCATTTGAGAATGCTTACCTAGCGGACTGGTGAATGGAGATATTTACAGTTTCCAAAAAGACAGCACAACACAAACCCAAGATTTTGCATCTTAAACGACAGTGGTGGCGAATAAATTCCAGGAAGTTTTTACACATAAGACTTAAAGAGTTCTGAACTGGTCGTGCTTCTCATATAGTGGGTCATAAGACACTAAGGGAGCAAAACATTAGTTTCCCATCAGCGCACAACAGCTGGGTAAACGCTCAAATCCTGCTATATAATACGACACGCAAACCTCAGACCACACAGCAGCGTCACATGTTAGGAAATGCATCAGCTGAGGTGGGAGTGGTATTCTCGATAACTTTTTGCTGAACTACATATCCCTGGAATCAACTTCTGTGGACCTGGAACAAGCTTCAAAAATGTCTAGCTCACGGCCATAAGGGAATTAATATGCTAGACAATGCAGGCACATAGCATGATATTACGTATTCTACAAGTAAAGGTAGTCACTTTGCAGACCGGGTATTACCTGAAAAAACTAAGGAGATATTTCGAAGAAAGTACGTTGGTATAGGACAACATGTTGCTGCATTCTTGGTCGAAAGACAATGACTGCCAAACATAGCTTGGATGATGGAATAAATTTCAGAAAATTTATGGTTTCAGCTCATTGTACACTATAGAAGAAGAAAAAACCTACGGGATGTTTAAAAAATTGCATCATATCACCAGTAGCAATGGAGAAAATTGCTTTGAATCAGAAATGAGAAAGAAAAAAACGTGTTAAAACGCCAAGGATTCGCCCTGGTGGAATAATTCCGTTCCTAATTTCTGCACTTGCCAGGCTGTTGGTTGTTGGTTTGTTAGCAGGAGGAGCTGGTGCTATAACTCAAGCAGTAAAGACTACCCAACATGCAGAGAAGCAACTACCAGAAGATGGAAGGCATAATAGGACATCTGAGGCTATCGCTATGCGTAAAGAAGTATATTTAATACCACACAGGAAACAGCATGGTCTGTTCACAAAAAAATCACATAGTGATACTACCAGACAGACTACGTACAATAAAAGATCTGCTTAAACTTGTCAGAATATTCAAAATACGATATTTCATAGTGTGTTTAAGCAGAATACATTGGCAAAGACAGTGTGGAAAACTAAAGAATGCGGAATTGTCAATTTAGAACTGGGGAGGGGGGAAGGGAAGGGAGGAATGCAACTCATTAGGTTGCGAATGTTAAAAAAACAACGGAATACCGTCTACTGCTTTGACTCATTCAGCAATTTACGACCGTCTGAAAAATTGTATCGTTACTTCACCGAGAGAAGCCAGGTGTTGTATAATTTTCAACAGTACCAGGACTTCAGTTCACTGGATATTTCTGCTTAATGCTTGTCGTGACAACTGCATGAAAATTGCAGCATGCACTTCACTGCATCAGTTGGAGTTTACATGTGGTATACACTCTAAAACAAAGTTCATCTACGTTAAAAGGAAAACTACATTCTTCCAATAGATTATAGCAAGAAGTAATGGAGTATCGCATTGATTCGTGTCATTATTATGGTGGATGAATGCCTGCTTGCCAGATATCTGACCCTAGTGGTGATGGTAATGATGATACAGAGTTTCTATGACTGCTTAATAAATACGAAGTATGGTCTCTATCGCCTCCACCTATATCGTACTCAATGAGGCTCTCACGTAAAGTGAATGAGAAGACTGTAGGGTGATGTAATCCTTCAATGTAGTCAGTAATACATAGTTTATAATAATTATCTGTCTATACATACTTCTTTATGAAAATGTACGCATGTGTATAAATAGACTGTCATGAAATGCGTGTTTCAGAATTGTTTGATGACCCAGAACAGCTGTTTTGCAAGCAGTGTCCAGAGGTAGGTTTGTAACACCTCGACTTCCATGGGCCGGATCATTGCAGCAACACCGCGTCTGGGCCCATTGTTGATGCAATAATTTCCATCCTACTCTTCGTGAGCGGGTCCATCTACGCCGCATCATCGTGTACCATCGTCACCTTCTGACCATCATTTCCGTCCTAACAGCAGTAGCCTCACATTATAACTTGTTAAAGAACATCAGGTAAATCATGCAGCTGCATTAGACTACACTATGGTTGCTGGGGCTTTCAGGGATATGATCCTGCAATTCCACATTTATAACAGCAATATGGGGTATCGAGGCCTAGCTACCTTCTTTCATGCTTGCCGAGTTGCGTTGGAAAGGGATATCCTTGGAGTCTTTAACGACCAGCAGTATCTTGCAGTCAGCTTCAAATTCTGTGCCACGAGATATACCCTGCCCCCTTGCCCCCTCCCACCAAGGAAAGCAGCAATGCTGCGAAGAAAAGCATTGTCGAAGTTTGGGGTAAGGACAGCGTGACATTATGGACTGAGTCAATTGCAGAACGGATGGAACTCTTATCATCATTCTGAGCCATTGATCCGATACTCAGTCTGATAAAGTGCTCAGACTGATAAAGTGCTCAGACGCGCTTTCCACCTTGATAATTACTTGCATGTTTTTTATGAAGTTAATGGGGGGCCAGTTTCTTCCCTTTTAGATGAGGAGGATGAATAAAACCGTCTGGTCGCTTCTGGCTTGTGACAGAAATTCTGCAGATCATGTCCATCTTATAGACGCATACAAGACATACAACACCTGGAAGTATTATAACCTCAAAGGCACCTCATTTTCCGACACAATCATAAACTACCAAAATTCGAGAGGCAGAACCCTAATTATTTGGTTGTTTAAGGTCAGCATCCAGACGAGAAGAAAAGACAAGCAAAGGAAATGGGAAGCATAGTCAGACCCCACTGCTTTCCAAAAGTAGCTGATCAGAATACCAAACATCTCAAAGCTTCATGGGAGACTTTTTACACTGGGTAGATTTCAAGAATCACTTATATTTCATTGCTCGAGCCAGGAACTGGTATGTGTGTAAATGCCGACTGAGGACAAAAAGTTCTTAAAATACAAGAATGGTCACCACAAGGAATGTTGTCTATTTTATACACTAATTCCTGTGGTGGATTGCGAAGGTGATCCAAATGACTCAAATGGCTCTGAGCACTGTGGGACTTAACATCTGAGGTCATCAGTCCCCTAGGCTTAGAACTAATTAAACCTAACTAACCTAAGGACATCACACACATCCATGCCCGAGGCAGGATTCGAAGCTGCAACCGTAGCAGAAGCGCGGTTCCGGACTGAAGCGTCTACAGCCGCTCGCAGGTGATCCAACAACCTCTCACACAACTTTCACAAAACAACAGGTATCATATGCAGCAGTGAATAATGTCATATCCTCATATGATTACAGACTCAGCAAATTCAGCGCTGTCACGCTAATTGTTGATCTTCTTTTTGGCAATAACCACTCAGAGGAGAACGGTACCTTATACAAAGAGGCAGTCGAAAGTCGTATTTGTGCGCTGCTGTTGGGTAGACAAGCAGAAATTTCACTTAGAGACCACAGTCACCTATTGGTGAAATTACATGGCGCAGCTCAGAATGCACGCAAAGTGAAATAAACTACCATGATACATACCCATCTTCTTCCGAAATTTCATCCTTCCAGCGATTCACATCAAGAATATCACTCTGCTTGTTGGATTCATTGTGGTTCATGCACGCACCTCCTTAAAAATATGTGCATATCACTGGAGCCACATATCCCAATGATGCAAAGTTTCAGCTTGTGTTGAAGAAGGGGGTCTTTCCATATGAATACCTGGATTAGACGGAGGGACTCTGGGAGACCTCATTGCCTGATATATTTGCACTCACTATCAAACTCACAGGCAATGTCATAGTTGAGGCGGGATATAGGCACGTGGCGAATGTCTGGTAGGAGTTCAACATCTCTGATTTAAAGGGATATGCTAAATTGTACATGGAGAAGATGCGTGCTTGCTCGCAGACTGGATTATGGTTCAAATGGCTCTGAGCACTATGGGACCTAACTTCTGAGGTCATCAGACCCCTAGAACATAGAACTACTTAAACCTAACTAACCTAAGGACATCACACAAATCCGTGACCAAGGCAGGATTCGAATCTGCGACCGTAGCGGTCGCGCGGTTCCAAACTGAAGCGCCTAGAACCGCTCGGCCACTCCGACCGGCGACTGGATTATGCCTTCTATCACATGGTGCCAGTGCTTTCATGGGATACAAGGTTAAAAAGGATTCATATCAACATCGAACCCTTGACTGATGTTGATATGTTGCATTTTTGCAAATGCATAACTTGTGGAGGGGGGGGGGGGGAGGGGGGGCGGAGTTCACCGGTACACACAATGCCATACCATGGCAAACAACTCATGAATGATTGAAGATGAGTACAGGCCATGTGACAATTTGAGTTACAGCTTTTACTTGGAAGCAGACAACTCTAAAGGCATGCCACACAAGTGTCTCTGTCATTTGGAGAGTTTTGTTGGCTGTTCAAAAATGAGATCGTCAGAATGAAAAAAAAGATAATCCATTGTGTGGCTGCTGATGCTGGTGTGGTATATGTCCTGGAAGTAGACTTGGAATATCCTGCCAATTTGCATACACAGCGACTTGCTATTTTGTTCAGAGCACCCACTACCGCGAAATGGAGCCGTCTACAAGCTGATGATAAATCTGGTAAGTAGAGATACATTCTACACTATAGAAAATTTCATCAGTGTCTCACGTTAGCTATGTGACTTACTAGAATCGCCCTTGTCACCTCCTTTAATCTGTTTCTCTGGCTGAAAGAGTATACCGAAAGAGAGTTCTTATGACGTGATTTTGTAAGAGATTTTTACAAACAAATAATTCAGTTTTCGTCAAAGCTATGAAGAATGTTGGAAACCACTGCAAAATTCATTTGGATTGGCGTTATGACTTAAGAGATTACATGACCAGCGCAAATTTTAAGTGGGCCACAGTCTTCAGTTAAGGACTAGTCGCTGAAGACATTGCTAAGATTTCAGTGGAGTTCACAAAGCCTGTCTATATCGGTATGTGAATTGTGGACCTATCCAAAACTCCACATGTATCGATACCACTACAAGTTTGCAAAGTTAAACTTATCTCAAATACAGACAGTTTCATCTGCTAGGTAAACCCATATGAGGAAATTAGATACAATTACAAGAAATACGACGCGTCTGGATATGCAGCTGATAATCCTTACCGCCTAACACCTCAGAACAAGCAAGTTATCAGCCTGATGAAAGACGAGGTGAATGGCTCGTAGACTGTGGGCTAAGATCAAAAATGTATGCAGAGTATATAGATTCAGTTGCCACCTAAAGATGGGCTAAGGCCATGTGGCCTCACAGGCTCTTACAGTCGAAGACTAAAGAGGTGTCTGTACATTGATGAAGCAGCTCCACATATAGTGGACCAAGTGGTCTTTTGACTGCGAGGCCATGAGGTGCATACTGCAATACAACTGAAAGTTGGTCTTCCGTGCCATGATGACAAACGCTTCATCTACACGTATGGGACCAGGATCCTTCCTTTTGCACACTATTCACTTGAGTGATTGAGTTTGCTCGTGTGTGTATGTGTGTGTGTGTGTGTGTGCGTGTGTGTGTGTTGTTAATTTGCCTCAATAGGCCAGCGCATCTGTAAAATACATGTGCAATAATTTTCTATGACTTGCATGGAAGCAGTACAACGTTAATGTTGTCCTCATGCCATATTTGAGTACTGTGATAAGTGCACACAAATTCATGGCTTTTACTGATAATTATACAGCCAAAAAAATACGCTTACTGATAGTCTTCTTCTTCCTATCTCCATATTCTATCTGTCATTATTCTTAGTTAAAACAGGAACAGCAAAAGAGTGGTAAGAAAAAAACTTATTCTAAACAGATCCAAAAATTCCTAAACAATAATCTTACTCAATCCCGATGACAATGCACGGAGTAACAATCAAGAAACAAATATCACAATATCAGCCTGTAGCCCCCAAACAGCACTGTTTAACTAAGATGAGCAACTGCCACGGAAAGGAGATATGCTCTACCAGCATCAACCACCACTGACTACACAACTAGTGCTAATGGACAACATAACTACACAGAGCTACCTATTACACAAACAGAAGAAAGCAATGCAACACTAAAATACTGACAACTACATACAGTAATTGAATTGCGATCTCTGCGTGAGTACAATGATCACAGTGCAATGAAATTTGACTCTCTTATGCACTGTGGCCCCACTGTGCAATACCGAATTTCACTTCACACCATTTTTATCGGCTTCGCCGTTTTTTAAAATACCACAGCCAATCGATCCACCACACCTGCAGCACCTTCTCCGGAAAACTGGATTCAACCCCTTGGCCAAAAGAAGACAGGTGCGAACAGCGTGCCGCTAGGCCCCGATGCCACCCTCAAGATTTGTTCGCCGTTACGACAGCAGCCTCAAGTATTGGCACAAAACGATGCACTTTCCCGCTCCTTGTAGATGCCTGTGTCCTGCGGCTGCTTCTTGGACAAACACGCCTACACAAACAAGCCACGACGACACAAGCAAGTGTGATCAGTGGGTAGTAATATACCCGGCGCTGCCCCACAACCTGTCAGCCGCCGCCATAGCGACCAGTGGCGCTGTTTGACCAGTACAGCGCATTGTCTTCTGGTGTGTCGTGCCGCACCAGGAAAGCTTGGAACGTCGCTCCAGTTGCTGCTGCTGCTGCTGCTTACGCTCTAACCCGACGTGCTCTTCTGGCTACATTCCGAATTTCATAGCAGCGCGGTCGCACATATCAGGGCGGGCAGGAAGACGGACGCACGAAATTCAATTTCAAGGCACAGTAAAATCATTTAAATTTATTTCTTATAGAATTAGTAATGTTACATACAACTTTTTTGTTTGTATTGGTTAGTGAGAAATGGAACTGGAAGAAACAACATTATCGAGCTTCTCAAGCAGTTACGTTAAATAACATTTATTCTTCTCCTAACTGCTAGTTTCGGGCATAAAGAGCTACACGTATTTACATAGTTTCACATTCCGACTGATTAATGTCGTACGGTGTAATTTCATGAAGTAATTTATCCACATGTACATCATCATGTCTGCTCCACAATTTACACTTAAGTGCCTGGCAGAGGTTTCATAGAATCACCTTCAGACTTCTTCTCTAGTGTTACACACCCGAAGAGTGCGTGGGAAAAATGAACGCTTAAATCTTTCCGTACGAGTTTGGATTGCTCTTATTTTATTACTATGCTAATTTCTTCCTATGTGGATTGGCGTCAATAAACTATTTTCGCTAAAGTCAACATAATCATCCTGAGAGATTCAGCAACTGTTTAAATAATTAAGATGATTCTCATTTGTTGTTCCGCCTCAGACGCCAAAAAAAAAGTTGAACTGAAACGGAACAATAAATGAGAAGTATCTTAAAAATGTTTCGCATTCAGAGGAAAATTTTGGTGTCTGAAATTACTCTGAGATCTCGTCACTACAAAAGTCGCCTTTGTTCTAATCATTGACAGCCAAACTCGCTTATCATATAGCGCGACACTCTTTCCCCAGTTTCGCGATAATAAAAAACGTGCTGCCCTTCTTTGGACTTTTTCGATGTCCTCCATCAAACCTATCAGGGTAAGGATCCCAAACCGCACAGCGACACCCTAGCAGAGGATGGACAAGCGTAATGTAGGAAGTCTCTTTAGTAGGCTAGAACCGAGAAACAAAGTATTTCTTACGCAAATTCGAAAGAGTAACACACTCCACAACTATTAACACTAGAGAAGATAAAATATCACCATTACTTGTAACTTAAATCATCAGCACCTCAGTAATGTGTTCAGGACACATGTAACCACATAAGTATGTGACAAAATATCTGACAGGATGTAAATTTATTCTCAAGCTCTTTCGTCTGGACATTTAGTATTAATCACAAGCTAATAGGCTGTGTAGCGTAGAAGATAAAAGGTGATCATTTTGTACCAATGTTTATGTATATTTCACCAGTACCACGAGTACCATCAAACACTAGCACGCTTTACATACAGTGTGCCTGAGAAAGAACTCCCTAGTTTTGATGTGCCCTAAAATCTGTACAAAGTGACATACACTATTCTAGTTTGTGGTGTTTGATTCATCAACTCTCCAAGTTTAGCTCCCCTGCAGTTGTCAGGTCTGCTTCAGCTTGAGACGGCACCAGTGCTTATTTTTTCCCTCTGTTCCCTCAGTTTAGTCCAGGCGTGCGTGCAGTACAGAGCAACTCAGCAACAATATGTACTCCGCAACAGAAAGAGCATCCACATGAAGTTATTCACCATCAACGTGACCTCCCAAAGTTAATGTCCGGTGCGGTTTGATGGAAGATCGTGTGATTGGTCCTTTCATTTTTGTAGAAAAAACAATAAAGGGGACGTTTACTGTGACATATTGACAGAGTATGTCATTCTCCAAATGGATGATACTGAGGTGGAAAAGGGGCTTGTGTTTTTCCAACAAGATGGCGCCCCACCTCATTACAGTAACCATGTGCATGTGGCTCTTGACACGCGCTTTCCAGGAAGGCGGATAGGCACGGTTGGCCCAATACCCTGGCCACCACGAAGCCCAGACTTAATCCCATTGGTATTCTTCTCTTGGGGCCACATAAAATATGTTGTGTACAGTGAAAAGACCAGAGACATCTCTCATTTACGGGAAAGAATCATCGCGGCGGTTGGGGCAGTTGCATTTGAAATGTTGGTGAATACGTGGTGAGAAGTGGAATATCGTCTCAGCGTGTGCAGGGCAACAAATGGATCCCACGTTGAAGTCTACTAACATTGAGCAAAACTTGAAGGAATTCTCTTTAACGATATGTTCTCATTGATGTAATTTTTCATTAATTTCCCCATTAAATTTATACTTAAAACTAAGGAATTCTTTTTCAAACACCCTGTATGCATGCAGACTGAACCCACCAATGAAAACTTGTACAAGGCCAGGGTTCGAAGATGGGATCTCCTGTTCACTAGGCAGATGCGTTAACCATTACGCCAGCCTGGCACAGTAGGTTTGCACAACTGCACGGACCACCCCTGCACGCCTCCGTCCTCAGTCGAAATTCTCATTCATTCCTCACCTCAGTCGTATACTAATACGCTTATCTTTATTAAATGTAAGTGAATATACTAATTTCTTAATTTGTAAATGGCAAGGGTGAAGTGAAACACGTGAAACAATCACGTGAATGTAGCCTGGAAAACGACTTGACCACTTCGTTTCAACTGAAATCAAGCAAATGATCTATGAAATGCTGTTTTAACTAAGAATAGTGGAAGATATTCTTTAATCATCTTTCCATTTGAGGAGACACGAACATACACATTTTGATGTAGTTTGTCTTCAGTCTGTCGATTAACATTGGCCCGGCAGCACACTCTCCATAGAGAGGCTAATGGTGACATTTGTGTTCAAAGAATGTGTGTGAGTTCCTATCGGACCAAACTGCTGAGATCATTAGTCCCTAGACTTAGACACTACTTAAACTAACTTATGCTAAGAACAACACACACACACACACACACACACACATGCTCATGGAAGAACTCGAACTTCCGGCGGGAGGGTGGTGACATTTGTGTCTACCTAAAGAACAACTGCACAATTTGACTATAAATGACGTTCCATATGACTACGCTGCAAGTCATTTGAACATGTTCTGTGCATACTAGCGGAAAAGTAGAAGGACAGTCATACACCTCTTTCAATTGTCAATTTAGAACCTATGATGGTATCAGCACACGCCATACAACATAGGAAGGAAAAACAAACTGATCGGAAAATAACGTCTAACATGGGAAACGTGAGTCGGTGTAAGGAAATCAGAACATATTTTAGAACTGTGTATAAAAATCCTTCATTGTGAAAGTTTCTGGATATTCGAACAGCATCAGAGTCCCTGATCTTACCTTCTCCTTGTGTTTAATTTTCGTTGTTGACAACATGTGGCCCAGACTGGTTCGAATCCGCTGTCCTTCAATCTTTTACATTTAACTGTTTGCATAAAACTCGTGGGAAATAATGGAAAACTTGTGTAATATCATGCAGCAATGCTAGGATCTCTTGACCGACAACGTACTCAAAATGATTAAGTTTCTGTATTAAGAGTACAGCATTAGTAGTCTCTTACACAACGCAACATTATTTTTTATGTTTGCGTAATTTTCTGTGTTCCTGAAATACTTATTTGTTCTTATTTCAGATCTGTCATTAGTTCTTTCCTGTCATGTACAGTGTTTTCAAAAATTAAGTAAATTCATTTTTTATTTGAACCTAAGTTCCATAGAGAGAAATTTTATTACAAGTAAAGAAATTTTATTTTAGTAAGATGAAATACGGCAAATTTTGTATTGTGGGCATCCACAGCTGTAGAATTGAACGGTGACGAATAAGACCGCTTTAGCTGTGTGATAAATCTTTGTTTATGAACAGACTATTTTTGCGGCGTTAGAGCCACATCTTTATGGATACAAATTTATTTTGTCTCGATTCAGCTCATTTCGTTTAGGTAGTCACTGCGCATCTCATGTTGTCACGACGATGTTAAGCCTGTATCGCGATAGTGTTCCCTGCATTCTATTCTATTTTAAATAGGACAACCGGCCTCTCGCAAACTGAGGAGCTACTTGATTGAGAAGTTGCGGTTCTGGTTTTGTAAACTGACATACGGCCGGGAGAGCGGTGTGCTGACCACATGTCCCTCCATATCCGCATCCGGTGACGCCTGTGAGCTGAGGATGACACGGGCCTTCATGGCCTGTTCGGGCGGAGTTTATTATTATTTTTTTGACGACCTCTTGACAGCTAAGCTGTTTTATCACAATTGTACAAAGAATGTTAGATCACCTACTGCTTATTGTTTAGAATATACTTTGAAATAAAGCCATATCCCTGAAAATGTGGCTCTAAACATAGCGAAACTAATTGGATCATAAATAAAGATTTATCATACTGCTCATGCAGTCTTATTCATCATGGTAAGATGGAGTAGTTGGACACACTTATCTCACCCACCTGGCTGTTAGGTAGGAAACTTTAGTTCATCGTTGACATGCTTTAGTGTTGTGTGATTATATTTGTGTTGTTAAATGTGGTTTTGCGGTTTCTTAGCAATGAGTTCCGGTAAGTGTTTGAATAACCCAAACACACTGGTTACATTTATTGTAGCTACGTAATTGCTAAGCAAAGGCAGGGCGTTAACAGTTTCGTGAAAAATGTCTACTATGCATAATAAGGTATAAAGCTAGGTGATCAAGACAGAACCTGGGCATTGCACAAGGTGTCATACATGTGTTGAGGGACTGAGAAAGTGGAAGAGTGGGAACAAGAAATCAATGCCTCTTGCAATTCCCATGGTTTTGAGGGAACCGGAAAATCATGCATAATATTTTTATTTTTTTACGGTTAACTTTGAAGGGCATAACGCAAATATAAGAAGAATATAAAATACACCAATATTTCTTCGGTCTTACCACCAGTTCTGCATAGCGAGTTCTTCCCTATTCCGATTCCACTTACCATTCTTAAGATTTGCTGCGGGTGAGCAGCTCAGAAAATGAATGCGATGACGGAGATGATTACAAATCGGAAGAAGATTCTGCGCCAGAACTACGTAGTCAAAACCAACTAAATGATTTAATTTCTTACTTATATGTGTCAAAAGATGCCGCCTAATTGCTTAAGTCAAGACTGAAAGCAAAACATCTTCTACTAATCGCAACAGGAACAGAAAAACCAAATCACTAAAACTGACTAACGAAGAAAACCGTATGGTTGTGACTGGAGGTTTATTGAATTTCTTTAACGTAAGTAGCCGGACGGTGTGGTCGAGAGATTCTAGGCGCTTCAGTCTGGAACCGCGCGACCGCTACAGCGCGGTTCGAATCCTGCCTCGGGCATGGATGTGTGTGATGTCCTTATGTTAGTTAGGTTTAAGTAGTACTAAGTTCTGGGGGACTGATGACCTCAGATCTTAAGTCCCATAGTGCTCAGAGCCATTTGAACAATTTTTTTTAACGTAAGTTATGACCCAAGCCAGTGGAGGTTGTTTATCGAGTCGTCAAAACGTAGACTAAAAAGTGTATTTTTACGTAATGGAAATTCGTTTGGCTCATTACCTGTTGTCAGTTCGGTACACCGTAAGGAGACGTACAAAATATCAAAGCTATGTTTAAATATGTGAAATATGAAAAACATTATTGAACAGTATTTTGGGATTAGAAAGTAGGTGACAAGGTTACACAAAACTACAGTGTTTCTTGTGAATGGGACAGCTGAACCACAGACAAGCATTAGAATGTACCTACCAGGTCCGAAAGAAAAGCCCTCCAACAGACGCTATTACCTCCTCTTCATATCAAGCTTGGATTAATGAAACAGTTCACTAAAGCACTTCCAAAAGATGGTGTCTGCTTCTTGCACTTAGTAACAAGAGTTCCAAAACTATCTTATGACAAACTTAAAGAAGAAATGTACCTAGGGTTGCAGATCAGAAATTTGATGAATAACAATTGGTTTGAAAGTACAATAAATCCAGTGGAAAAAATGGCTTGGATTTCGTTTAAAGAAGTAGTGGCCAACTTTCTGGACAACAACAAACATGCAAGTAACAAAACCATAGTTGAAACTATGGTGCAAAGTTTCACCAAATCAGGATATAATATGAGCATGAAGGTTCATTTTCTACACCACACGTTGATATCATCCCTGCGAATCTTGGCAATGTCAGTGAAGGACAAGAATTGATCCATCAAGACATCAAGGAAATGGAGCAGAGATTCCAGGGAAGCTGGAATGCTAACATGATGGCTCACTACTGTTATATGCTAATGGGAGATAGCATTGGGAAGGAATGAAGAAAGAGACGTTTCGCTCCATGTCAGAAACAACTCGTTGCAGTGAAATTAGCGAAGGAAAATTAAACCGTAATACATGAGTTTTGTTTTTTAACAATTATTAGAATTTTTAAGCTAACACATGCCATTGTAATATCTATTGTAATGCGAGATTATTGCATAAAACGTTACAAAATAAATAATTTATTTCTAAAGCAATAAAAGTTCCACGTTAGAGAAAATGTGATTTTAGCTAGAACTTCAGACGTGACTCGTACAAAAATTTGACGTGATATAGAAAAACCAAAATCAGATTTGAAATCAGAATGAAAACTACTTTAAATTATACCTTGCAGCCATAAAACATCGTTCCAAAAACTTTAAAATACAGCATAGTGTTATCTGTTCTATTAAAATATATGACGGCTGTAGTATTCTCGTCTATCATTTCAATAGTTATTTTGTCACATTCGTCGATATCAAGCCTCGTCGCTTTGGGCCTTCTGATCTCTGCTTCCGTGTCCTCATAACAGTTCACATTTCCATCTGAATTAGGTAAACATGTTTTAATTACAGTAAAACAAAACGGCAATAAAGTAAAAAGAGGAAAAGCATCAAATTGGAAGTTGGAAATAGCAACTTCTCTCTCTCTCTCTCTCTCTCTCTCTCTCTCTCGCTCTCTCCACTTCTTTTTCTCTGTTTTGAACCTTACAACAATATTTGCTAGTCACAGAACTGCACCACACCGCAACTTATTTCAGTTTTTTATTTTTCACCATAACTCGACTGAAAAATCTGTAGAAGCGACTAAATGTTACGTTACCCTGACAATGTGTTCGAATATCCCGCAAGAACTAGTCTATATTTTTGGTTCAATTGGCTTCTATTGGTGCACGTAAATACATTGCCTCACAAAAAAGGCGAAGAACCCAAAAGACATAGTCCGATACCAATGTAACTTCGTACACGCACACACCATCGGTGGTTACGTCAACGATTAGAGTTGCAGTTCTCTGTAACAAGTGTAGCGGCGACCAAGGTGCACTAGTGTTGTTCGTGTTTAGTGTTGTTACCAGGCCTGCTACAGCAGATGTCGAGTGATTGCTGAGAAAGACACGGAAATGCCACGTACTCGTGTGAGACAGCGTTGTCACCGCCTGAGACATTTTGAAACGGACCTCGTTATGAGTCTCCATTTGGCCGGCTGGTCGAATCATGGTATATCCAGATCTGTGGGGCATTCATACGTGACAGTGGCCAGACAGTAGACTGAATGGGAACGTGGTGGCAGACAAACTGTTCGTCAAGGTTCTGGTCAGCCACGTCTGATGACCACAACGGGGGATCGATGTATTGTGCACCAAGTTCATCGTAACGCCTTCACATCAGCGCCCGCAAGGTAATGGACTGCCCGCAACGTTCTGTGGCTGGCAGTACCTGGAGTCACATGCGTCCACAACGAAACTTTGTCTCGAAACCTGGCAGAAAATCCAAAGAGATTCTGGTCGTATGTGAAGTATGTTAGCAGCAAGAAACAATCAATGCCGTATCTTCGCTATAGCAATGGAGATACTATCGAAGACAGTACTGCCAAATCAGAGTTACTAAACACAGCCTTCCGAAATTCCTTCACAAAAGAAGACGAAGTAAATATTCCAGAATTCCAATCAAGAACAGCTGCCAATATGAGTAACGTAGAAGTAAATATCCTCTGAGTAGTGAAGCAACTTAAATCACTTAATAAAAGGAAGTCTTTCGGTCCAGACTGTATACCAATTAGGTTTCTTTCCGAGTATGCTGATGCATTACCTCCATAGTTAACAATCACATGCAACCGTTCGTTATACGAAAGATCCCGTACCCAAAGACTGGAAAGTTGCACAGGTCACACCAATATTCAAGAAAGGTAGTAGGAGTAATCCACTAAATTACAGGCCTATATCGTTAACATCGATATGCAGCAGGATTTTGGAACATATATTGTGTTCGAACATTATGAATTACCTCGGAGGAAACGGTCTATTGATATACAGTCAACATGAGTTTAGAAAACATCGTTCCTGTGAAATCTTTATTCACATGAAGGGACTTCATATCGTTTCCGAATTTCTGTATTTCCGGAAGGCTTTTGACATGGCACCATCCAAGCGGCTCGTAGTGAAATTGCGTGCTTCTGGAATATCGTCTCAGCTATGTGACTGGATTTGTGATTTCCTGTCAGAGAGGCCACAGTTCGTAGTAATTGACGGAAAGTCATGGAGTAAAATGTGATTTCTGGCATTCCTCAAGGTAGTGTTATGGGCCCCTTGCTGCTCCTTATCTATGTAAAGGATTTGGGAGGCTATCTGAGCAGTCGTCTTCTTTTGCAGATGACGCTGTCGTTTATCGACTAATAAAGTCATCAGAATATCAAAACAAATTGCAAAACGATTTAGAAAAGATATCTGGATGGTGCGAAAAGTGGCAGTTGACCCTAAATAACGAAAATGGTGAGGTCATCCACATGAGTGCTAAAAGGAACTCGTTAAACTTCGGTTGCACGATAAATCAGTCTAATGTAAAAGCCGTAAATTCAACTAAATACCTAGGTATTACAGTTACGAACAACGTAAATTGGAAGGAACACATAGAAAATGTTGTGAGGAAGGCTTACCAAAGACTGCGTTCTATTGACAAGACACTTAGAAAATGTAACAGACCTACTAAGGAGACTCCCTACACTGCACTTGTCCGTCCTCTTTTAGAATACTGCTGCGCGATGTGGGATCCTTACCAGATAGGACTGACGGAGTACATCGGAACAGTTCAGAGAAATGCATCATGTTTTGTATTATCGCGAAATATGGGAGAGAGAGTCACAGAAATGATATAGGATTAGGGCTGGACATCATTAAAAGGAAGGCGTTTTTCATTCTTCTCACGAAATTCCAGTCACCAACTTCCTCCTTCGAATGCGAAAATATTTTGTTGACACCGACCTACATAGGGAGGAACGATCACCACGATAAAGTAAGGGAAATCAGAGCTTGTACGGAAAGATATAGTTGTTCATTCCTTCCGCGCGTTGTACGAGACTGGAATAATAGAGAACTGTGAAGGTGGGTCGATGAACCCTCTGCCAGGCACGTAAATGTGATTTGCAGAGTATCTATGTAGATGATGATATACACTCCTGGAAATTGAAATAAGAACACCGTGAATTCATTGTCCCAGGAAGGGGAAACTTTATTGACACATTCCTGGGGTCAGATACATCACATGATCACACTGACAGAACCACAGGCACATAGACACAGGCAACAGAGCATGCACAATGTCGGCACTAGTACAGTGTATATCCACCTTTCGCAGCAATGCAGGCTGCTATTCTCCCATGGAGACGATCGTAGAGATGCTGGATGTAGTCCTGTGGAACGGCTTGCCATGCCATTTCCACTTGGCGCCTCAGTTGGACCAGCGTTCGTGCTGGACGTGCAGACCGCGTGAGACGACGCTTCATTCAGTCCCAAACATGCTCAATGGGGGACAGATCCGGAGATCTTGCTGGCCAGGGTAGTTGACTTACACCTTCTAGAGTACGTTGGGTGGCACGGGATACATGCGAACGTGCATTGTCCTGTTGGAACAGCAAGTTCCCTTGCCGGTCTAGGAATGGTAGAACGATGGGTTCGATGACGGTTTGGATGTACCGTGCACTATTCAGTGTCCCCTCGACGATCACCAGTGGTGTACGGCCAGTGTAGGAGATCGCTCCCCACACCATGATGCCGGGTGTTGGCCCTGTGTGCCTCGGTCGTATGCAGTCCTGATTGTGGCGCTCACCTGCACGGCGCCAAACACGCATACGACCATCATTGGCACCAAGGCAGAAGTGACTCTCATCGCTGAAGACGACACGTCTCCATTCGTCCCTCCATTCACGCCTGTCGCGACACCACTGGAGGCGGGCTGCACGATGTTGGGGCGTGAGCGGAAGACGGCCTAACGGTGTGCGGGACCGTAGCCCAGCTTCATGGAGACGGTTGCGAATGGTCCTCGCCGATACCCCAGGAGCAGCAGTGTCCCTAATTTGCTGGGAAGTGGCGGTGCGTTCCCCTACGGCACTGCGTAGGATCCTACGGTCTTGGCGTGCATCCGTGCGTCGCTGCGGTCCGGTCCCAGGTCGACGGGCACGTGCACCTTCCGCCGACCACTGGCGATAACATCGATGTACTGTGGAGACCTCACGCCCCACGTGTTGAGCAATTCGGTGGTACGTCCACCCGGCCTCCCGCATGCCCACTATACGCCCTCGCTCAAAGTCCGTCAACTGCACATACGGTTCACGTCCACGCTGTCACGGCATGCTACCAGTGTTAAAGACTGCGATGGAGCTCCGTATGCCACGGCAAACTGGCTGACACTGACGGCGGCGGTGCAAAAATGCTGCGCAGCTAGCGCCATTCGACAGCCAACACCGCGGTTCCTGGTGTGTCCGCTGTGCCGTGCGTGTGATCATTGCTTGTACAGCCCTCTCGCAGTGTCCGGAGCAAGTATGGTGGGTCTGACACACCGGTGTCAATGTGTTCTTTTTTCCATTTCCAGGAGTGTAGATGCGTGGGCTCCCTTTAACCCCGCAACACAAACGGCTGCGTCTGAGGAACTGCCGTGACTAGCAAGTGTGTTCGACTGATGAACGGCGTCACACTGAGTTCACCCATGAATCGCAGTTCTGAACTACCCTGGACGATCATCGTTAGTAAATATCTTGGCGATAAGGCGTGAGAAGGTATCCTTGCAGTGTTTCGAAAAGCCACTATGTTGTCACATCTGGCGTCATGATACGAGGAGCCGCACAACGGGTGTGACGACGGGTCATGGCTTGTAATGCTAGAGGAAACTATGGCTGCACAGCAGTATGACATGTGTTATCCCTCAAGCGACACCGCATTGTGGTGCCATTTTTGAAGAGGTCAGTGCTCACCTGCACAAGGCACGTGTCACTATGAACTGTCTGCGTGATGCTAATGTACTCTTGTGGCCACCAAAATAGCCCTATCTGTCCGCAGTGCAACATGTATAGGACCAGCTACCGGCCTGGACAAATCCCAGGGCCAGTATCCAGGGCATCAAAGGCCGGTTACAACAGATGTGGGCCAGCCTGCTCAGGAGGGAATACTACGGCTTTATCACAAGTTCTTTGTAAATCTGACGCGATTTTTGTAATCACTGAAATAACCTCACATTCCCTCTCAGCTCTTGAAGTTTCATTTTGTTTCCTCTTTCCCTTCAGAATGTCTCACTTTTTTCCTTTGGTAGAGTGGAGTGGCAATGCCAATGTAACAGTTTAGAGCCCTGATATGGGGACTTTTAGGATACAATAAAACTGACGTTGTTACCGGGTAAGATTTGGGCAGTTTAGGGTGGACTGCGATTAAGAAATTTCATAAATCACCTTCAATGTTGATAAGGTCACCGCGGTTACTTTTCGGTGACACTATTCTGATTATTACTAATGGTCGTGCTAGACTTGGATGACTAATCCACATATTAAAAAAATATTACCACTTCAAACCGGTTTTGATAGATACGTATCATGGGTCATACATACAGTAATTGTACTTTTATTTCAAAATTCTGATAATGACAAGGCGACTACTGTATAATCTTTTAAAACCGTATAAACTGCACTGATGTCACCTGATACTAACGGCAAACAGAAAGATTATCGACTGCCGCCGCTGAAAATGAATATAACACATAAATATTAAATCAGTCCTGTTACCTTATTATTAATGTAAAGATCAAACAGCCCCGAAATTTTCTTTAACTGAACTCTGTGTTTAATGATTTCAGAGTAGTCACGGGTTTGACGGCTCACTTGTACTACTTATAAGAAAATATAGATCTACTATTATTAATTCCCTTTGGAAGTGGTTTATTAATTCCGACAGTACTGACTCGACTGGATGAGTGGTGTGATTTCTAAAGTGAAGATTTTCCAGTGAGGCTCTGATGAATTTAATTATGATAACTGAATTAGAGACGAGTTTATGAATTATATTTGTTTTGGTCTATAACGTTAATTATGGCTTGGCTTTCGCGATTTCGTTGAAATAGTGAAATCTTACACTCGACTTCTTCCGATTAGTCAGAATTAAGCAACGTCCACATTGGCACCGACAACGGTCGTCGGACGCCGACTCCAGAGGTCGCCCGGTAACGTCGACCAACAGCTTGGTCATAGTGCGTTGGATCCCCTTAGTCTGTTTTCGTCGGGGTCAAGTTTGGGTTTGGTTAGGTTGGAATGTATTCTCTGTACGAAGCTGGTTTGGTTTTAACGTCCGAGGGTGGGTTGGATACCACAACGCCTCTGTGATTGGAGACGAGTGCAACAATGCCACTTTTGTTATTAAAAATATGCCGAATCCATGTGAATAAAACGTGGCGACTACTGTTTACTCTGTCCTCAGATACTAGACTTACTAGAGATTTCTTACGAATGTTTAGGATAGAGGACGAAACGTCCTGTTACATACTCGAAATGATTCATAGTGACCTTGAGAAGCAATATTGAAAACATTGTTTTGTTGAATTTTGTTTGAAGTTGTGCGGACATACGTCAGTTAACCCTCAAACATAAAGTTTAGAACAAAATACTCCGAACACTCAATGCACTGAAAAGTGAAGACACATACACAACAATTGCAAATCACTTCATGTAAGAGAATCATCACCCTATTGACATAAAATCGCTATTAATCAGTAATGATTGCTTGCACACAGCTGATGTCCACCTACCACAACCCGAAAAGACCCGCTACGTAGCTTTAAGCATAAGATACACCATCCTTCTCGCTTCAACAAATTTTTTGAGTAAATAAAATTCTTCTGGGCTGACGTCTGCATTGTCAATGTATAAATTTGTCCGACGTTTCGGCCACTATCGCAAGTACCCACTGTTCTGTATACTAAAAATGCAGTCAACAGCCCAGAAGAATTTTATTGATAGTGGCAACGGTTGCCGAATCCTACGCTTACATTTAAATTGTTTTGAGGTTATTATTTGAACCTAGGATTTCCGATACAGGTTTTACCTACTTGTGGTTTGTAATAAGCCTGCGATTTCAGTCCATAGATTCCGAACTACATCTCGATTATATTTTTCGTCCTCGGGATGTTACAAACTCCTTCTTTCACTAAACTCACAGTCCATATTCAGTGCTGTGTCGGTCAATATGCCCGAAGACAACAAACTAATTTGAATTTCAGCTATTGTCGTCCGAAGACTGGACTTTGAGGCGATGATATCGGCTACATTGTGACCGCGCACGTAGTGGCCTACCGATTTAAGGGGATCGGACGTCTTCGGCCGATGTCGGTAGTCGGGAAAGCCACCAGGATCGATGTCACTGTGACCGCAACCTTACTGAGCGCCTGTTCACGATTACGAAAAATTCATTATGTGCAGGGGGCTAAATTTTTGTATTTTAGTGCCTGATTTGTATGGATTCCCCCTGAGGCACTAAGTACAAGCAGAAGCCCTCAGGTTTGAAGTGGGGCGAACAGTGGACAGAACAACTATCCCGACGCAAATACAAGACCGACTGATGAGGGAATCGCCACACTTGTGTTTGAGCACAGTATTCTGATAGAACCTTGCGTTCAAGTGCAGAGAGTAATTGGTTCTCCGGGTATCGCGAACCTCACACACTGTCAGCTATTAAGCCTCTTTCAATTGACCACTCGAGACAAGTTCGTCTACTGCAGCGCCCCTGGCGTTTTGTTCTCGTACTGAGTCTCGTCTGTTTTCAACAGTCATTTTCCTGCTTTTCGTACTGTGTACCACCGGAGATCCGTAATATTATCCAGAAGACTCGGAATAACGCGCCGGGCAACGACTTCATAAGCAATACCGATTTGAAACAGTTGCCCCGTAAGCCAGCTGTGCTCCTTACCCGAATCTTCAACAGCTGTCTCCTGCGGGGATATTTTCCTACGGCATGAAAGACGGTTCGAATAGTTCCAATCCTGAAGCCAGGTAAAGACCTAGCGGATCCCAGTAGCTACCGGCCAATTAGCCTCTTGCCCACCCTTGGCAAGGTGCTCAAGAGGGTGATGTTGAAGAGGCTCCATGGCACGCTTACAGAATATGATGTTATACGACCCGAACAATTCGGTTTCAAGGACAAGTTATCTGCCGAACTTCAACTAGTACAGATCACCGAACGGATACAAGAAGGATACAACAAGCAGCACTTCACAATTGGTGAATTCCTTGACATTGAAAAAGCATACGATAAGGTGTGGCGGCCCAACCTTATCGTCAAACTACATCCTACTACCCCTATTACGGATTGTTACATTGGACTCATAGACAAATTTCTGCAAGACAGTCCCCCTTGTTACGGCGAGTTTTTATGCGAAGTACACGGCCTTTCTGACGACTGGACGACACTTTTAGCAGCTAATCGCTAGGATGCAACGGCAACTTGATGTAATGGGCGCTGCAAAATAAGATAACGATCAACCCGACGAAGGCAGCAGCTGTTATGTTTACACGGAGGAAACCAGTTCTGAACGACAGACTCCAAATAGCTGATCAATTTATCCCATGGTCGCCGGGAGTGAAGTACATCGGTGTCTACCTCGACAAAAAATTGCTCTTTACGCAGCATATTGACGACAAGAAGACGGCAGCCCAGAAGATGGCCAGGTCATTGATTCCGTTCCTGAGGAGTAAGGACCTCAACCCTAAGACTAAACTCCAGTTGTATAATATAGCTCCACCTCGTGGGAATTACGTGCGTCTCCAACTACAACAAACTCCAAGCGCTGCAAAACATTTGCTACCGATGGATCACAGGAGCTCTATGGTGAACACGAAACGTCGACATCCTCACCGTACTCCACGAGACCACTATAAAAGAGAAGGTCCATGACAAGGCTCTACGAGTTTTTGACAAAATCGATGCCCTTAGGGACGAAGTTCGACAATTAGAATCGGTAGGAATGGTAAACCCTGCAAGATGGCACAAGTCTCGAGTACCGAAGTCAATAACGTTTCACCCCCCATAGGCAATCTGTCATAACACGAGGAAGCAGTCACACATAACAGCCCACACACATCTCACCCTCCGTAGGAGATAGACATCACCAAAGACAGCAGGCTAAAGGACCCATCGAGTGCTCAAGCCCAACTGAATGTGCAATAAATAAAGTGTTTTCCTTTATCCTTACACCCCATCCTAGAAGAATAAGTCATCAAGGATGACCTCTTTCTTTTGCACGTCAGCGCCCAAACTTGCCGGTGTTGTGAGAGTTATTTGCTGTGGCATCAGACTGGTGAAAGTGAGACTGTGAGGGACTACCTTTTTACGGAAAAATCGAAGTACAGTAACAAAATGTAGAAACAAGTAATGACAATAGACTTTATTTATGACCAAAGCAGAATTCATAGTGAAAGTTTTTGTCAAAGCTCACGTGCTAGATTGTTCACATTCCTGAGAACTGAAAGAATAAGAGAAGTGTCATCCACATATATCCGAACATACACACTTGTCTGCTCGAGAAATATACACTTGGAAACACATTGACAATATGTAGACCTCAGTTTTGCTTTATGCTTTGTATCTTGTTTTCTTGCTAAGTGCCAAATAACGACGAAAATTATTCTTTTCTTCCAATAGCTCAGACTTTCTCACTGTTGAAATAATTTTCATTAAAACAGGCGTATCTATTTACGTTCTTATTTATGCATAGTGTAGATTTTTTGCTCTGTAAAACTTAAATACTTTTTGATTTCAGATAATTCGACTCTCTTGCAGGAGAACACTAGAAGAAAATGTACCAGGACCTTGTGTAACTTTTCAGTGTGCCACGAAAACAAAGCAATCAACATAATGAACATTAAGAAGACAGGAAAGCACAAAATCCATTTCTATAATAGAAGTGAGCTCGACCAGAATAGGTTATAACTTCTGGCGTCAGAAGACGATGCCATAATCCCTTGTCTCTGCGCATGCGCACCATGCATCATACTCGGAAATTTACAACTCCACACTCGGCACAATCTAGAAGCTGATAAGCCAAAACATTATGACCACTGTCCACAGCGAGGTTGGATGCCACCTGGTGGCGTTGCGGCGAGGCCTACGAGAAAGACAGGCCGAGGGGTGTACGTAATAAAGGTAGGCCTGAGCCAGTTCTCTCGCTCAGCTCAGCAGACAGACTACGTCTCTACACCTGTTAACTCGTAACTAGATGTGTACGTTCAAACGAGAATTGCATCTTCTACTGAAATCCGCTATTATGGAATCCTACAGTGATCGGAAGTCCACAGGTCTACTTATAGTTTGTTACAGCTGCACTGGGGCACAATAAAACTACAATCAAGCCAAAGTGATTATCAGTAGCATATGATACCACTCCTTGTATGAAATGAGAACTGCTAAGCAGAAGAGACTAAATGCTATAAATGAGCTGTTATACCCTTTATATCGAGTATTGATTCTAAATTCAATTTTGTTGTAGTACTGTTAATCAGTAAGACATCATAATAACAGATTCCAGTAGAAGATGCAATACTCGCTAGTACGTACACGCCCAGCTGCGATTTAGCGGGTTTAGAAGCGTGTTTTATCTGCTGAGCTGAGCGAGGTGTTCAGACCTACCTTCGTAACGTACGCGCCCTGGCCTGCCTTTTTCGTGGGCCTCGCGTTGCGTGCACTTGACGTACTATGAAAAGTATGTAAGCGCAGCAGGAACGGATGGGCATCACCCTAGCGAAGATACGGGCTGCAAATAGGGAGATGCACTGAGATAAGCGACATTGACAAAGGACAGATTATTATTACGCAGAGCCTGTGAACGAGTGTCTCGAAAAAGGCGAAGCTGGTCAAATATTCGCGTGCTATTGGCATGAGCATCTACGGAAACAGGTAGAAGGGCAGTGAAACTACCACTAGGCGCTAAATGGTTTGACGCCCACGACTCTTCACAGAACGTGGGGTCTTGAGACTTGCCTGCTCTGGAAAATAGGATAGATTGCGATCTGCGGCATCTCTGCCGAGAGAACACAATGCTTGTGCACGCACAAGTCTTTTGGAGCACACCGTTCATCGTACATTGTTGAACATGGACTTCCGCAGCAGACCAGGTCTGTGTGTTCACATGTTGACCCAACATCGTCAGTTACGATTGCAGTGAGGACCTGACCATCGAGATTCAGCCGTCGATCAATAGGATAGTGTCGGCTCTTTCAGTGAATCACACTTTTGCCACACTAGCTCCGCCTCCACAAACGCCGTCATCGAGGTGATTGGCAGCTCATAACATGCAGCTTGCCGCAAATGCAGGCTGACAGGAGTAGTTTTATGCTAGGGGAGACGTTCTCTTGCACTTGCGTGGGAACTGTAAGAACATGCTGACAGCTACGAACCACCTGCATCCCTTCACGATTGGTGTCTCCGCCGACGGCGATGTCATCCTTCTGCAGTATAACTGTCCGTGCCTCGGAGCCCGAACCGTGCTACAGTGGTTTGAGGAGCGTTATAGTGAACTCACGTTGACATCTCGGTGACCGAATTCGCCTGATGTTAATCAGGGTCACAATCGGGCGCCACAATCGCGTACGCAAATCAGCGGCCCGCTAATTACACGAATTACATACCTCTTCGTAGACATCTAATATTACATACCTCCACAAACCTACCACAAACTGTCGGATCCGTGATACGCAGAATCAGAGATGTATTTCGTTCCAGAGAAGTACAAACAAGCTATTAAGCTGGTGGTCATAAAGTTTTGGCTCATCAGTGTAGAGCGTTGACGTCACAGACTCACTCGCATCGTGTGTGGTTGCTGATTTACACTAAGGCCCGAAAGGTGCATGAGACGCCCACTAAACCTGCAGGGCAGAACTGGTGATTATGATTGTAGAAAAGGCCATATATGGTGTCGGTCAGGTTCACTCAAAATTGCAATTTATTATAATTTAATAACACCTTTGAACCAAAACGACACATAACTGAACCTTAAGAACTACGAGTTTCAAAAAGACAATTATTTCACGGCTGAGGGCCTCCAAACAAGAAATCTTAAAAGTCAAGAAAAAATGCAGTTAAAATAGCAAATAAAATAATTAAAATATACATGGTATCACAGCTAGGCTGGAAAGCCACAAGGCAAAAGTAGATACAACAAACATATGCAAGGTGCAATACAAGTGGCTGAGGGCCACAATTAAATTTGGAAATATTAAAATATATTACCAAATTCTTTTAAGGCAGAAGGCCACATTTTTTCTTAAAGGATAATTTCAAGAATAAAGTTTTAAACGGCTTAAGGCCCACAACTGATTTTCCAAAATTCAAAAATACATTAAGTCCAGTAGAAACAAGAAGTTTTAAATCATTGGCTATGATAGATTATAAACAGACAATTAAACACCGTTGAGAAGGACAATAAAGAAAACTGGACTCAGAAGCCTCCAGGGAGGTCGGTCTGCCCTCGTTGACTTTGGTGAGACAGGTGGTAAGCCCAACTACACTTGATCCGTCGGAACCCAACCAGGGGACAGCCACGGACCAACCAACACAACGACTTGCTTGCCACCAATCAGTATATGAGAACTCAAACACAAAAGGTTACGAACGTGATTATACACAATGAACTATGTATTAGCTGTCAAAACTACACACCATATTGGACAGCGACAACAGGTGAGGAAAGGACGCTGCGTGAAATTACGTTAGTGGCCAGGGCAGGTAACCGGAACACTAACAGCCACAAGGCAGAAAATTCCCCTGGTACTCTTGAATTTGAAACACGGTAATATAGCTAACTTCGTCCAAAAGGAACACTGCCTGAACTTACGTCACTGGCCACAGCAGGTAACCAGAACACTAACGGCCACAAGGCAGAAAATTCCGATGGTGCACTCGAATTGTAGTCAACCAATATAGTTAACTACAACGCATGGCGACTAAATTTCAGCAATAGAAACACTTTGTGTTGCTCACAGGAAAATCTCCCCAACAGCGAACCACGGAAACGAACCACACAACATGAATGGACGTGGCTTGGGTAGTTGAAACCACTACTCAAGTTTGACGTCCTGGGTCGGTAAACCACGAAGCTCGCAGCGGTTGGACAGCTCCATACACGCTCCGACACTGCGCAGAGACCACCAATGGACTCAGCCGACTTCACGGCGCGGAGATAACTTCACTAGTCCGCCGCAACCGACCGACTCACTGCAGACCCTCTAGCCGGAAACTATATGCACAAAACCAAAGATGGTACCCGGTGCAAATATCGATACACATCGCTGCTGCCACACGTAGAAGGAAGAAGAACCACGATGTAACCGCAACAAGGGCGGGAAACCAAACACAGATAGACATCGAAGTTCACGATAATGCATAGTTGGGAGCGGCCACGGATCAGTGCACGCTAGTCGATTTTGAGCTGAAAGTCGTTGGTGTAAAACTGGCTTACGGTAATTCTGAGGGCGGACAGCTCGGCTCACCTGCGCGACGACCGCCCGGCAGGCGCGACAGGAGAGCAGGAGGCGTGTGGCCACGGCGGCGCAGCAGAGACCGCAGCGGAGCGCGCGCAGCGCCTCGGCAGGCCGCGCGGCCGCCGCGCGAACCAGCTGGCCGAGCGCCAGCACCAGCTGCGCGAACGCGGCCGCCGCCGACCACAGCCAGAAGGCGCCGCACCGCGCAGACACGGCCGCGCACAGTTGCCGCACCCGCTCCTGCTGGCCCCGCAGCTGCCACACCGCTGCGTGTGCCAAACGCGTGCGACCGTTACCAACCCACACACTGTGATCTACTCGCAAGACACAGCGTGGACCAATGGGGGCGGGGGTTTTCAATACTTAGTGTTACGTGTACACAGTGTGTCCCAGGTCCGTTAGGACTAGGCATGGGAAAAACTGACCGGTACCGGTAATATACCAGGTGATCAAAAAGTCAGTATAAATTTGAAAACTTAATAAACAACAAAATAATGTAGATAGAGAGGTAAAAACTGACACACATGCTTGGAATGACATGGGGTTTTATTAGAACCAGAAAAAAACAAAGTTAACAAAATATCCCACAGATGGCGCTGGACAGCAAAACGTCAGTGACTGTGCATGACAGTCGTGTATAAAAGGATCTGTAATGAGAGAGAGAATCAGATGTGCCAGCAGTCGCAGCATGTTGACGTTACCTGAAAGGGCGCTTTTAGTAAAGCTGTATTATCAGAATGGGGAATGGGCTAGTTCAACGTTACGGTCTTATCGCCATAGGAAGGGGATTCGAACGGGTAAAGGTCCGTTGACAAATGCAGCTGTGGCGAGAATGATTTCGAAGTTCGAAGCCACAGGTTGTTTAGACGATAGACCCCGTAGTGGCCGACCGAGCACAAGGCGTAATGCTGCTGAGACAGTTCAGGAAGAAATGGAGACTGTAGCGGGTTCGTCTATGCACGGGGAAGTCAGCGCTCGTGCAGTCGCATGTCGCACCGGCATTCCATACACTACTGTTTGGTTGGCACTTAGGCGTACCATCCGATGCTATCTGTACAAAATCCATCGCCATCATGAACTGTTACTTGGAGCTTTGGTGAAGCGGAGGGCATTTGCAGTGTGGGTGTTTCAAAAGATGGCGGAAAATGACGATTGGTTGAGTAACGTGTTGTGGACCGCTCATTTCACCCTCCGAGGGTCTGTCAACGCCCACAACTGCAGAATATGAGCTACCGAAAATCCTAGAACTGTCGTGAAAACTCCATTGCACGACGAGAAAGTCGCGATAGGGTTTGGATTTACTACATCTACCGTTATCGGGTCTTTTTTCTTCGAGGAAATGCGTGATTCTGGTTTTGTAACTGCTACCGTGACGGGTGAGAGGTACGCCGATATGTTACAGAATCGCGTCATCCCCAGCCTGGCTGATAAACACCTGCTGGAACGTACGATGTTTATGCAGGATGGCGCTCCACCTCCATATTGCTAGACGCGTGAAAGATCTCTTGCGCGTGTCGTTTGGTGATGATCGTGTGCTCAGCCGCCACTTTCGTCATGCTTGGCCTTCCAAGTCCCCAGACCTCAGTCCGTGCGATTATTGGCTTTGGGGTTACCTGAAGTCGCAAGTGTCTTGTGATCGACCGACATCTCTAGGGATGCTGAAAGACAACATCCAACGCCAATGCCTCACCATAACTCCGAACATCCTTTACAGTGCTGTTCGCAACATTATTCCCCGACTACAGCTATTGTTGAGGAATGATGGTGGAGATATTGAGCATTTCCTGTGAAGAACATCATCTTTGCTTTGTCTTACTTTGTTATGCTAATTATTGCTGTTCTGATCTGATGAAGCGCCATGCATGTAATGTCTGTTGGTCGGGCTTCCACAGTTCATTGAGTGTTCAATGAACTGTGGATGAAGCGCAACCAACAGGCATTACAGGCAATGATCAAAAATGATAGTGTATTGAGAATAGATAGTTTCTAGCTGAAATCCAGACTTGCCAATAAAATTTCAAAAGGACGACTGATAGCTGAAATCTATTATTTACAAGTCAATATAACAGTCGCTGCGTGCCACAGCATCTGAATGGAGGGTAACCTGATGAAATTGAATTCATGCGTTTCCTTCTTGGTGTTGAATTTCCACAAACGGTAGTGTGGTTCGGAATAACCGGTATTTTTCGGTATTTCTTTGGTCTTGGTTATACCAGTAGTTTTTTTTCATTTTATCTAATAACAGAATAAAAAATCGAAATGTCAATAGACATAGAAGGTAGGCTAAAATTTTTGTTTTCAATAAGTTTTCTTTTTTTAAAAAAAGGAGAAATTTTTATTCGTAAAATCTGTATTGGTTTGAAATATTGAGCTATTATAGAAAATCGGAAAAGCGATCAGTGCTATTTTAGTAACAATGCCGGCAGAAACAAGCAACAAACACGTGGCATAAGAAATAGTACAGCATTGCTGAGACATGACGTCCCTGTTGCCATGTGTTGTGTCTTAAGGTACACGACTATATGCAGCGTGCGTGACTTGCCCCTAACTGGTCTATACGGTAGTTCCTCGCTGTCGTTTTATTGCAGAATGGCACCAACATTAGTCTGGAAATATTTTTAGCAAGTGACGTAGCAGTGAAGTACAATGATTCATTTGTTTTAAAAGATTAAATATCTATATTCCGTTTTTATTAAATAATAAAATAGTAAGGTAATTATGGTAACAGTAATAAATTACTAACTTAGCAACAGTTCATAGTACACAGCAAAAATAAAAATTAGTTTATCTGTTATGTTCATCCACATAACGTGCCTTCATCTGCTTCTACACTAACACTAAAAAAAGAGTTCCTCATCTCCAATTTTCACTCTTTAGCATCGACTATTTACAGTTCTCAAATAGTGGTGTAAGTCCCGATGATTTTTGAGCAGCTTAAAAAATTAGAATCAATAGCACAATACCGGTGATTTTTTGTGGTATTCGACCAATTATCACTACTCCGGAAAAGCAGCGAATGGTGGACACATTAAGTTTTCCTTTATTTGTCTATTTAATTTCATATTTTGATTCTATATATCTTGAAACTGAGTCCATCAAAATTTTTAAATTTTTGTTCAGTTTCTATGTTTATTACAAAAAATAACGGAAATAAAAGACCGAAAGTTGGTTATTTTAGGAACTGTCTGTTTTGAGCAGTTCGAATATTCAGGTTACACTGGTGTGAGAAAAAAAAGCGATGTAACCGAAAACTGGTTGTTTCAGCGATAACCTTTGTCTTTAGACTACATGTGTGAAATTCCAAGCTGCGATGCTATCTCGTGGCGAGTTGTGGCGTCACAATTCTTAAGGTTTCAAGAGCAGCCACAAAGAAGATCAAAGTACCAGCATCGCTGCAACAGGCATCATGGTCGCGAATGTAACTAGACATATCTGACAGTCATCGGAAAATGGCTGTGGAGCTGAGAGGTAACATCAAGTGTTGTGTTAAGTTCTGTGTTTGTGGGAGAAATTCGTCAACTTTAACCCAAATACCGAGAGGTGGCTTCCTTGTCGCTCTCAATGACAACGCCCTAGCTCACAGAATGAAGATCACGTGCGAGTTTTTGGCCAGCAAACAGTTCACAGTCCTGGACCATATTCGTCGGATTTGGCCCCAGCCGGCTTCTGTTTGTTCTCTAAATTGAAGCTGCCGATGGGAGGACACCGTTAGGACGCAGTTAAGAACGTCCAGGAAAATTGTACTGCAGTACTAAATGCACTTCCAAACCAGGACTACAGTGACTATTTCGGTACAGCTTTAAAAGGATTTCAGCTATATGTTGATACAGGGGGAGACTATTTTGAATAAATACAAGAACTTCCTGAACATACTTCATTACTATATTTTTCACAGCCTCATTCCTAACGGAACTGTGACACACTGCGTATTATGTGACTAAAAAGGAAGTACTCTCAGGTTCCCACACAGTGATTGGGGGGGGGGGGTGGAAGAAGAGGGTAAGGTCACTAAGACTAGCATCCCATCCACCAAACTGGTAGATATGAACAATGTGTTTATTTTTGGAGGGTGTTTATTCTTCCCAACCTCTACCTAGACATTAAACAGCGCGAAGTTACAGAAGTTATATGACAGTGGGTAGTCAATCCGGTGGTATTCAAGCTCGGTGTTACTTTCTACCAACTTATTTATCGCCTCAAAAATTAAACCAGAAATAAGCATATCAAGCAAAAAATTTTTCATCCACAAGGAGGTCTCAAATTAATATCGTGTAACAGTTCAGCGAGTCCATAGAGCTTCCAAATTACGGGCATGTGGATTAATACGTTTCGTCCACCGTCCATATGGTCCCAGAGACTTTTTACAGGATTAACATGGGTAATGTAGGCGGCCAGATGAAGTGTAATAGTATACGTGAGTTCTTGTAAGATAGGAGTGTCCTCACAATAATTATAATGAAGATGTAGAAGAAACGGCAACATCTGGTCACTGAGAATGTTAAACATTCTGGTTCACGCTAACCCCATTCCATACAGTTGGTAAGTACATACGCATCACTTAACTTCCACGAGTTTCGTTACAATTGGTACCAATTCTCTACACCGATGTTTTGCACAGTGATCTTGTGACCATATTGAAGGGTTCGATCCTCCAAAAAAAGGACATTCAGTCACCGTCCAGCAGTGCCAATAGAAGTCACACAGAGTCTCCCCATCTTAAAAGCACCCATATGGTGTGTGTGTGTGTGTGTGTGTGTGTGTGAGTGGGTGTTGCTACATGGCACTTTTTTCCCCAACCTGTCGCGCAATATACAGAGGGGTCCAACAAATTGTATCCACTGTTTAAAAGTCCATAACTAAATGACGGAGGTGAAAGTGTAGCTTAAAGTAAAACTTAAATATATCAATTTTTTGGACCCCTCCATATGTCGTGATATAATATGGTCACCCTGTAACGCTGGAAATGCATATCCTCCTATTTCCATCTATTGTACTATAATTTTTTTTGTTACTTCAAGATATGGCATTTCTGTGTCTTTATATATTGTAATTGTTTTACTATTTGTATATATATATATATATATCAATGTATAATTGGCTTGTTTTGTAAATATTATTTGTATTTTTACGCTGGGTCTTGCCTAGGGAAAACTATGCTATCCAACGAATACATCGATAGGTCGTTTGTGAACCAAAGTTTTCAGGATCTTTGGTAGTGTTAACTCTGCCGCGTGGAGCGCGGGCTGAGCAGAGAGAGTCTGGCTGGGGTAGGGCGGTGGAGCAGGTGTGTTGTGTGACGCTCCCGCGAGTTGCCACGCTTTCAGGGTTTGGCAGCATGTAATTGCGCTCGACTTGCTATGATAGTCGCGGACGGGAAACATTAGCTATCGCACATCAAGAGCCCGTTTCGCCTGGTGACAGTGTCGAGAAGAAGGCGCGCCAACATCCAGCTTCTGCAACAGCGACGGCCGACAATGAGTGACTGTCGCCACCTCCCCGATCGACGACTTCAAACCTTCAATCAACCAACGAGGAAGACTGGAAGCACGTAAAGATTTAGAACTGTATGGCAGACCTCAGCTTTTAACATTGTTGCATCACAAAATTACAGCAACTTAGTACGAACCTTTGTTGCTCATTGTCCCAGTTGCATTACCAAGCAGGGTCCCTTCCTTTTCTGGGATGAACCCGAGTGTCGTTGAAATTCAAATGCCAGCATTAAAGTAATATCATTCGATTTTACTGCTTTAATTTCAAAGTGCAGTTAAGGTATTCATAGCTGGCTACAATATTTAGATTACACAAGCACAAATTAAGAGTGCGAGTTTTGTTACCGTATTTTAGCTTACCTGTGACTGCAGCTCAGCTTGGTACGTACTAAATTTTACTATTGTTAATTGTTCAGAATCATTTAATTCAAGTTCAAAGTTAAATCTCTTATTTCTAAATTGCGTAGATTCAAGTAGCTTTTGAAATGATTGTTGAGGTAGCCCAAGAGTAACCGTATTTTACTGAATTTCGATGTGCTTCAGAAACAAAGCTCACTATTAATTTCAGTCACAAAATTAACTTTCAATTTTCCGGTTTTATTAATTCTTTTGCTAAATTAAGTCAGAGTGTAGCGAAATTTATTACTTCTGACAAACTTTCAGTTTTCACATTACACGTGTCAACCTTCATCTGCCACGCTTCTAGTGCTAATTATATGTGTAATAACCTTTCTTTTTCAGTTACTATAGTAATTGTCCATAGGACTGGCGACCGTAATTTCCCCCAAATCTCAAATATCTAATTACCGCTAGTTAATTGTTAACGTAACGGCCGCACATTTACTTTCTTTATTAACTTTACCCCTTTTCAAAATTAATTTCCACCAGTTTCATTTGCATTTTTCCTTTCATTTAGATGTAACTCTTTCCTCCCTCTTTACCGACAGATTAACTTCGGTGACGATTGCTTTTCCCAAATTTCCATTAGGTACACGCGGTTTAATTTTTCACTGTCATTAAGGTCGATAAGTGAGGGGGAGGTTACGACCCCCCAGGGGTAAAATGATTAAACTAATTTTTTTCAGCCACGAAACTAAATTATTTTCAAAAGATCATTACAATTATCACAATTTTGTAAGTCTCTAATATTGCTTCTTAACTAGCAGTGTTAGTGCGGTGAAGGTTACAGGTTCCTCACATAGTCGACCCACCACACACACTTGTATGTTGTGCTTTGTCCCGTACATTGTTAATGATAAAAGTGAGACATACACGTAACAAATGCTA
Organism: Schistocerca piceifrons; assembly: GCF_021461385.2. Lineage (NCBI taxonomy): Eukaryota > Metazoa > Arthropoda > Insecta > Orthoptera > Acrididae > Schistocerca > Schistocerca piceifrons. The sequence continues at coordinate 563,265,189 of NC_060142.1, forward strand.
AATATCTCAAGAAAATGTCTTCTCCAAATTGTAGATAGTATCTGCAGTAGTCCACAAATTGCTTCGTTACTCGCTTCGAAACAGGTAAACTGATTGATTGCACGACTCGGCAATAACTACATAAGGGCTGCTACAGAACTGTACACAGTATTGTTATTATTATTATTGTTATTACTATTAGTAGCTGCGGTCAAACGCAAAGCATTAACAGCCTGAAGTCTTCCAACTTCTGCCACTTCAGAAATAAGGAGTCCAGCAATCAAGTGGTTTACGAACAGTAAGTATAGTGTACACATTTTAGCTTAGTTGATTTTAAATGGGATTGTAGTCTGCAGGTCAAGCAACTGCCGCAGTAGAGACATGTGATGCAGGGGAAGTACGTTTTGTAACGAGAGTCTACCCTCACTGTTGATAGTTAGCTTTCTTATCTGGGAAGGAGTTGTGAGTTGTACTTGCGATGCCCCACAAATTCCTTCGTCATTACTTCTCTCTCTCTCTCTCTCTCTCTCTCTCTCTCTCTTTCGCTCTCGCCACGCGTGGTAGTCCTGCGGTCTGAGGCGCCTTGTGACGATTCGCGCGGCTCCCCCCGTCGGAGGTTTGAATCCTCCCTCGGGCAAGTGTGTGTGTGTGTGTGTGTGTGTGTGTGTGTGTGTGTTGTCCTTAACGTAAGTTAGTTTAAGTTAGATTAAGTAGTGTGTAAGCCTAGGGACCGATGACCTCCGCAGTTTGGTCCCATAGAACTTACCACAAATTTGTATTTCTCTCTCTCTCTCTCTCTCTCTTTCTCTCTCTCTCTCTCCCTGTCTCTCTCTCTCTCTCTCACACACACACACACACACACACACACACACACACACACACATAAAGCAAATATCATTCATATTTCATCATTTTAAAAACAAAAGTGTTCGAACAAACGTTTTTCATTCTACAGTTTAGTTAGCTGCTAAAGTTGGTGATAATGCTGAGGGGGTGGGAGCAGACGGCGGGGGGCGGGGCAAGGAGGTGGGGAGATACTAGCTAATGCCTAATTGCACTCAGGGGTAATGGCCTAAGAAAGGTTTGGAATCACAACCCCAGAGCAGTTTTACACTGTACCATAACTGATCAAAACCGCAGACAAGATTCAGTACTTCCAGTGACTGCCCAACTTATTGTCTCTTATCTTCCCTATTCTTTTGTTGTAGTGAGGGATTGCTATTTTCTGCACAGATGAAAGAGTCCAAGCTGGCGGCGACGTGATAGGAGGTTGTTAAAGGAACAGGGAAAGGCATCATAAAGTCGTTGAGCTCAAGGCTGACGCCGAGCGTAGATAGCAGAGGACGCAATTCACCTCGCGCCTGCCCCGACTCTCCTGGTGGTCAAAAGGGGCCAACTTTTTCTTAAGAAACAACGTTGTTCGCGTTTCCAAAAACTCCTTTTAGAAAGATGAAAATCTAAGCCAACTGCAGCATTTCAGAGACACAGGAGCATGACAAACTCCGGCACCTCGTCAGCCATGTCACAGAAGAACCTTAAACTTTTAGTCACAGCCTTCCTCATTGGTTCATAATATTATTTTCTGCAGAGCACACGCTTTTTCGTTCATGTCTGTATGTAGGCCATCCTATTTACTTAATAATCATACTATGGAGTAAGAGAGGTTTTCTGTCGTCCTCACCAAGCCACAACAGCCTCGTTAATAATAACGAAATCCGCAGGAACAGGGATTTGTCTAACCTCATCACAAATTATTACTGGACGGAATTCGCAATGTCTGCTACAACTGGCCAGCGAGATTCCTGCTCTGGCAGAAACATCTAAGTTTCAGAGCGTTAAGTTTAAGAATTTTTGCTTCTGGACAATGGAAGAGTAAATACTTGCCACTGGACGCTGAAAGAGAGCACTTGCGGACCTGCAGCACAATTTTAAAGAGTTGCTATAAGACAAACCTTGTGAAGGATAAGTAAGAGTGCAGAGGTCAGTTTGAACTCTGAATCTCCAGTGTCTTTCGCATTCAAGCTGCAGGAGTGTAGTAAGAATGGGCTGGCATGGCCATCATCGATTTGGTAGGGAAGTGATATTAGTTAACTCCTTTCTTCCGGCCACCTAGTTGCTTTCGTCAAGCATTTTGGCGACCTTTCGTGTGTTCGTATTTACACACATCAAAAAAAGTTTTGCGTCACCCCAGTTCACAGAACTCCTGAAAATAGACGTTGCCTTTGGATACTGTATCACAGACACAGTCCCTTTGACTGTTCATAGATGTCACTAAACCCGGCCAAAGATGTAAACAACCATGCATGAGCAGCGCCTATTAAACGGAGGGGCTCCGACAGCCAATCAGTTCCAGTCATTCCACCAAGAAGGAGGTACGTGGCTCGTGTTGTCTGTAGTTCAACCATGCATAGGCGGTCTATACCGCGGTTTGATCACGTCCGCATTGTTACTTGTTGCCATGAAGAGCTCTCAATAAGGGAAGTGTCCCGGCGTCTCGGAGTGAACCAAAGCGATGTTGTTCGGGCATGGAGGAGATACAGAGAGACAGGAACTGTCGATGACATGCCTCACTCTGGTCGCCCAAGGGCTACTACTGCAATGGATGGCTCCTACCTACGGATTATGGATCGGAGGAACCCTGACAGCAACGCCACCATGCTTTGTGTGCAGCCACAAGACGTCGCGTTACTACTCAAACCGTGCGCAATAGTCTGCATAATGGGCAACTCCACTCCCGACGTCCATGGCGAGGTCCATCTTTGCAACCACAATCCCTTGCAGGGCAGTACAGATGGGCCCAACAACATGCCGAATGGACCATTCAGGATTGGCATCACTTTCTTTTCACCGATGAGTGCCTTCAACCAGACAGTCGTCGGAGACTTGTTTAGAGGCAACCCGGTCAAGCTGAACGCCTTAGATACATTGCCCGAGTGCAGCAAGGTGGAGGTTCCTTGCTGTTTTGGGGCGGCATTATGTGGAGCCGACGTAAGCCGCTGGTGGTCATGGAAGGCACCGTAACGGCTGTACGATACGTGAATGCCATCCTTCGACCGATAGTGCAACCATATCGGCATCATATTGGCGAGGCATATGTCTCCATAGACGATAATTCGCGTCCCCTTGGTGCACATCTTCTGAATGACTTCCTTCAGTATAACGACATCGCTAAACTATAGTGGCCAGCATGTTCTCCAGACAAAAGCCCTATCGAACATGCCTGGGATAGAGTGAAAAGGGCTGTTTATGGACGACGTAACCCACGAACTATTCTGAGGGATCTACGCCAAATCGCTGTTGAGGAGTGGGACAATCTGGTCAAACAGTGCGTTGATGAACTTGTGGATAGTATGCCACGACAAATACAGGCATGCTTCAATGCAAGAGGAAGTGCTACTGGGCATTAGAGGTATCGGTGTGTACACAGCAACTTGGACCACCACCTATGAAGATCTCGCTGTATGATGGTAGAAGATGGAATGTGTGGTTTTCATGCGCAATAAAAAGGGCGGAAATGATATTTATGTTGCTCTCTATTCCAATTTTCTGTACAGGTTCGGGAACTCTCGGAACCGAGGTGATACAAAACTTTCTTTTGATGTGTGTATTTTTCCGTGTTCTTTCTGTTCAAAAAATGGTTCAAATGGTTCTGAGCACTATGGGACTTAACATCTGTGGTCATCAGTCCCCTAGAACTTAGAACTACTTAAACCTAACTAACCTAAGGACATCACACACATCCATGCCCGAGGCAGGATTCGAACCTACGACCGTAGCAGTCGCGTGGTTCCGGACTGAGCGCCTAGAACCGCGAGACCACCGCGGCCGGCGTTCTTTCTGTAACCATTAACCACTCTTGCAGTCATTGGCCATATCCGCCCTTTATTCTCATAATCATGCCTTTTTGTACCCTCCCACCTATCCCAAGGCTATGCTTCAGTTATAATCCCTAGTCCAGTTCTTAAATGCTCACTCAGTCATGTCATTGGGCAATTCACATATCAACGATTTACGATAATAAATCTGACTGTTACCTGACCACTCGTTCCTTGTGGGTAAATGATACCTTACCTTATTAATATATCTGTGTGTGTGGTGTGGTACCCATATTTTCATGCTTGATTGGGCCACTCTTATTAATTATCATTTCATTAACACGTTTCTGTTTCCGTGACGCTATCACTATCTTAAAAATAATTTGCGTGATCTTATGGAGTGTTTCTCTTCAGTGTAGGTCATATCTTAACGATATGCTAAACAGCACTCCATAGTCGTGTTTGTGTGTGTGTGTGTGTGTGTGTGTGTGTGTGTGTGTGTGTGTGTGTGTGTGTGTGTGTCTGTGGATCCAAGGTCTAAGGGGACCTGACCTATTCACAGTCGGTTGAATGTTGCCCTAAGTTCTCTGTCAGATCCCCTTGACCTCCTGTCTAAAAATAAGAAATAAAATAGATTGGAGAAAGGTTTGCACACGTCTTTGAATGATGTCCAAAATCATGTACACTAAATGAGATCGCGTCTTCTACATAATCAACCAAACGTATATCCTCTATTATTTTTTAAAATTTTAAGATTCTAAGTCAAACATTGAATTTCTCAGCCGGATGCTTATTTGCTGCACTTGATTTCGTGCATCATTCAAAGATGCTTCAAATGTTTCTCTTATCTACTTTATTCCTCAGTTTTAAAACTTTTCACAAAACCTTTGACCTTTTCTCTCAAAACTTTTTATTTCAATTTCTTTCTATTGGCTATTAAATATCACATCAAAGTTGCTTCTTATGCGCGAAATAACTAAACTTTGAAGAGATAAATTTTTTAGCACTTCACATCGCTAGCAGCATCAATTCGTGGAATATTTTAGATTACCCTCGAATCATTAATTAAGCTTTTTATCACACTGATAAATAATTTTTTAACCGGATTCACAATGGTCAGTTAGATACCAAAAAATGTTCAAATGTGTGTGTAATCTTATGGGACTAAACTGCTAAGGTCATCAGTCCCTAAACTTACACACTACTTAGCCTAAATTATCCTAAGGACAAACACACACACACATGCCCGAGGGAGGACTCGAACCTCCGCTGGGACCAACCACACAGTCCATGACTGCAGCGCCCCAGACCGCTCGGCTAATCCCGCGCGGTAGTTAGATACGCCATCTGTTTATTTCCCAGTCTTCGTTTGGCTATGATAATTCGGACAAAGATTTCCATCAAACCACTACGTTTTTCTTAAGTTCCCTCATTACTTTGAAGTAATTAAATCTTTTATTACAAAACTACAAAACTAAACCTCACGCTGGTAGTTAGATGCCCCATTTGTCCATTTCCCACTCTATGTTTGGCTACGAAAATTCGGACAAAAATCCATTTTCAAGGGGGTTTTGTTTTCGCTCAGCTCAAACATGTTGTTGTTGTGGTCTTCAGTCCTGAGACTGGTTTGATACAGCTCTCCATGCTACCCTATCCTGTGCAAGCTTCTTCATCTCCCAGTACTTACTGCAACCTACATCCTTCTGAATCTGCTTAGTGTATTCATCTCTTGGCCTCTCTCTACGATTTTTACCCTCCACGTTGCCCTCCAATTCTAAATTTGTGATCCCCTGATGCCTCACAACATGTCCTACCAACCGGTCCCTTCTTCTTGTCAAATTGTGCCACAAACTCCTCTTCTCCCCAATTCTATTCAATACCTCTTTATTAGTTATGTGATCTACCCATCTAATCTTCAGCATTCTTCTGTAGCACCACATTTCGAAAGCTTCTATTCTCTTTTTGTCTAAACTATTTATCGTCTACGTTTCACTTCCAAACATGGCTACACTCCATACAAATACCTTCAGAAACGACTTCCTTACACTTAAATCTATACTCGATGTTAACAAATTTCTCTTCTTCAGAAATGTTTTCCCTGCCATTGTCAGTCTACATTTTATATCTTCTCTACTTCGAGCATCATCAGTTATTTTGCTCTCCAAGTAGCAAAACTCCTTTACTACTTTAAGTGTCTCATTTCTTAATCTAATTCCCTCAGCATCACCCGACTTAATTCGACTACATTCCATTATCTTCGTTTTGCTTTTGTTGATGTTCATCTTATATCCTCCTTTCAAGACACTGTCCATTCCATTCAACTTCTCTTCCAAGTCCTTTGCTGTCTCTGACAGAATTACAATGTCATCGGCGAAACTCAAAGTTTTTATTTCTTCTCCATGAATTTTAATACCTACTCCAAATTTTTCTTTTGTTTCCTTTACTGCTTGCTCAATACACAGATTGAATAACATCGGGGAGAGGCTACAACTCTGCCGCACTCCCTTCTCAACCACTGCTTCCCTTTCATGTCCCTCGACTCTTATAACTGCCCTCTGGTTTCTGTACAAATTGTAAATAGCCTTTCGCTCCCTGTATTTTACCCCTGCCACCTTTAGAATTTGAAAGAGAGTATTCCAGTCAACATTGTGAAAAGCTTTCTCTAAGTCTACAAATGCCAGAAACGTAGGTTTGCCTTTCCTTAATCTTTCTTCTAAGATAAGTCGTTTGGTCAGTATTGCCTTAAGTGTTCCAATATTTCTACGGAATCCAAACTGATCTTCCCCGAGGTCGGCTTCTACCAGTTTTTCCATTCGTCTGTACAGAACTCGTGTTAGTATTTTGCAGCTGTGACTTATTAAGCTGATAGTTCGGTAATTTTCACATCTGTCAACACCTGCTTTCTTTCGGATTGGAATTATTGTATTCTTCTTGAAGTCTGAGGGTATTCCGCCTGTCTCATACATCTTGCTCACCAGATGGTAGAACTATGTCAGGACTGGCTCTCCCAATGCTGTCAGTAGTTCTAATGAAATGTTGTCTACTCCCGGGGCCTTGTTTCGACTCAGGTCTTTCAGTGCTCTGTCAAACTCTTCACGCAGTATCGTATCCCCCATTTCATCTTCATCTACATCCTCTTCCATTTCCACAATATTATCGTCAAGTACATCGCTCTTGTATAGACCCTCTATATACTACTTCCACCTTTCTGCTTTCCCTTCTGTGCTTAGAACTGGGTTTCCACCTGAGCTCCTAATATTCATATAAGTAGTTCTCTTTTCTCCAAAGGTCTCAAACATGTGAACAAAAATTCTTTCACTTATGGTAGTCTCTGCTCTAAATTGTGTAGCATTTTCGTGTTGGTAAATGTTGTTACAATAGTCTGAAATAGATTCAGGCGACAAAAGTCACGGAACAGCTCCAAATATCATGTCAGACCTCCTTTTGCCGGTAAAGTGCACCATATCGACGTGGCAGGGACTCAACAAGTCGCTGAAAGGACCCCTGCTGAAATATTGAGCCATTCTGCACCTGTAGCCGACCACAATTGCAAAACCGTTGTCACTGCATGAAATGAAGACTCAGTGACGTCCCACAAATTTTCGATGGGATTCATGTCGTGCGATCTAGGTGGCCAAATAATTCGCTCGAATTGTCGAGAATGTTCTTCAACCCAGTCACGAATAGTTGTGGCCAGTGACATGGTACAGTGTCATCCATAAAAATTTAATCGTTGTTTGGGTAGACGAAGCCCATGAATGGCTGAAAATTGTCTCCAAGTAGCCGAACATAGCTATTTTCAGTCAATGATCGGTGAAGTTGCACCAGAGGACCCAGTCCATTCTATGTAAACATGGCCCACACCATTATGGAGCCACCAGAAGTTGGCATAGTGCATTGTTGGCATCTTGGATCCATGATTTCGTGGGGTCTGCGCCACAATCGAACCCTGCCATCAGCTCCTACCACCTGAAATCGGGACGGTTTCCTGTTGCCTAGGATGCTACCAGTGCGGTCATGAACCCAGGAGAGGCACTGCAGATGATAAAGTTTTGAACTTGGCTGTTACTCAGCAACCATATACTAGTTTCAACATAGGATTAAACAGTCAACCCGTTGCACATAAACGGTAAGTACGTTGACCTAGGTTTCGACAACTACCAGAGGTGTCTTCATCAGAATAAAATGTCACTAAATTGTAAAATTACATTGCTAAAAAAGAATAGTCAGAATCTGGGGCAGCTATGCTCAGGTAAAAAGCAAACTAAAACGTTCTAGCCTTTCAAAAACTTGTTCAAATGGCTCTGAGCACTATGGGACTCAACTTCTGAGGTCATCAGTTTCGTAGAACCTAGAAATACTTAAACGTAACTAACCTAAGAACATCACACACATCCATGCCCGAGGCAGGATTCGAACCTGCGACCGTAGCGGTCTCTCGGTTACAGACTGTAGCGCCTAGAACCGCTCGGCCACTCCGACCGGCTAGCCTTTCCTACGTGTGCCCAGCTGGGAAAAACACCAGACTGAACAGGATGACAACACATTTATAACCAGACGCCGAAACACTGATATTTGAAGGCAGCTCTTTTCTGTCATTAAGAAACGGAAGGACATGTGCTGGGACAGGGACTCTATTGTGAGAAATGTTGGTCGGTAAGGAAGGTAGGAATGTGGTGGTATAAGGATGGAGGACTGGTGCATAGAAGCGATCGGGGTAGGAGTTGGGACAGAAGGAGGTGTGGAGTTGAGGGGGAATTGGTGGCGATAATAGCAGCTGAGAAAAGGGGTGTGTGAAAAGAAAAACAGATGGGAGAAAAGGGTGGTAAGAAAATGTGGGAAAGGTAAATGTCAGGGTGGAAATCACGATCTTGAAGAGGACGGTAGTTGAAGTATCTTTGGAAGAGTAGGAGCAGGGTGTGTAGGTGGAGGGTTAGTGGAATGTGTTGATAAAGGCTTGGCAGTATATGAGGACTGGAAAGTGGAGGAGAAACGATAAAACTATTGGAGTCGAGTTGTTCGGAACTGTTGAATGTGAGTGAGAAAAGGCGGGAATTTGATGAGTTGTTAGATGATCCTTGTAGGGGAATGTATCCGAACGCAGTAAGATAGGCGGAGTGCATAGCGACTGAGGATCTGTACGGACTTATAGAACTTGGGAGGGGCAGATATCCATGCTGCATCACAAAACTTTTGTCATCTCATTGTGAGGTGAAGATGGAAACCATTCCACATACCAGAACCAAGAGCTAAAACGAGAGCAGCCATTAAACGGTTTTCGTTTGGTTACTAGTTAATCAGACCTCCTTCTGCAATGCAGTATTTGAGTAGTACATCAATTTCGCGAGATCCTGCTGGAACTGAGAACGTGTCAGCTCTCGCATTTACCGGCAGCGACGTGCGCGCGCCTCCGCAGCCCGCCCGCCGCCACGGCGGTCAGCTGGTTGTTGAGGCTGGCGGCGGCCCGGCCCGCGGCTTCGGCCCACCAGGCGGCGAGGCAGTCCTGCAGCGCGGAGGGCGCCCACAGCGCCAGCAGCGCCGCCGCGCGCCACGGCGCGCCGCCCCACGACGCCGACGCGCACGCCGCCACTGGCGCCAGCCCCGCTGCCGCGCCAGCCAGCCGTGGCAGCCCGCAGCCGCAGCCGCGCGACAGCTGCAGGCAGCGCAGCGTAGCGTCCTCACGCTGCAGCGACGACCACAGCGCCGCCGCGCCGGGCAACACCTGTAGCACCGCGGCCAATCACGGCTTCGAGTAAGCTTGTCGACCACAAAAACGTAAGTCACCCGCAGCACATATCACGCTAGCGCCATGTAACACCCTCTGTAGCCTTAGTAATGGCATCACTAGGATGAGGAAGGCCTGTATGGCTGACGTCCGTTTGTTGCACAACGACGGAACATTTTATGTTCTAGAAGTATGACGTACTTGGAGAAGGATAATTTCTCCACATTTTCGTATAGAAAAGTCAACATGGATTTGCAAAAAGAGATGTTGCGGAACTCAGCTGGCTCTGCTGCTCCATGACATCCTCAGCGTCAGAAACATCGGCGATCGGATTGATCCTTGTCTCCTGACTTCTGGAACGCATTTGAGACAGTCTTCTACTGCCGTTTACAGAAAAGAAATACGAGCTTTCCAATACCAGACCAGATTTGCGACTGGATTCTAGACTTTTCTTGTAGATAGAAATCGACACGTCACTCTTAAGAAAACATAGTCGACAGACCTATACATAATGACAGCAGTAACCCAAGGAATCATGATAGAACCGTAATAGTCTTGCAGCTAACGTCGGAAAGTGAAGATTAGTGAACGGTGCAGGGACTGGCAGTTGACACTGGGCGTCAACAAGTGTAAGACATTGCGCATATATAGATCAAGAAATCCAATACTGTAGAATTACACCATTCATGTGAAATTGCTAGAAACAGTAACTACGGTAGAATATCAAGGAGTAGCCATCCGGTGCGACTTTTAAGTGGAGCCGGCCTGTGTGGCCGAGCGGTTCTAGGCGCTTCAGTCTGGAACCGCGCGACCGCTACGGTCGCAGGTTCGAATCCTGCCTCGGGCATGGATGTGTGTAATGTCCTTAGGTAAGTTAGGTTTAAGTAGTTCTAAGTTCTAGGGAACTGATGACCTCAGATATTAAGTCCCATAGTGCTCAGAGCTATTTGAACCATTTTTTTTAAGTGGAATGATCCCATAAAACAAATAGTAGGAAAAGAAGATGCCAGAGTAAGATGCATAGAAGACTCTTAAGGAAATCCCTTTCAAAACACTTGCTCGACTTATCAACGGTTTGGGACCCTTACTAGACTGGATTGGCAGTAGGAGTAGGAAGATCCAACGAATAGCGGCGTGTTTGATCACGGGTTCGTTTCTACATCCACATACATTTTCCGCAAGCCACCATACGTTGCATGTCGAAGAGTACCACTTACCACTACTAGCCATTTCTTTTCGTGTTTCACTTTCAAATAGAGCGGGGCCAAAACGAGTATCTATAAACCTTCATACGGATCCAATTTTCCTTCATCTTATCTTCGTGGTCCTTCGGCGAAATGTACTGCGGCGGCAGTACTATCGGTCAGCAGACGGCCTCAAATAACTGTTCTCTAAATTTCCGCAACAATGCCTCACGGAAAGACCGTCGTCTTGCCTCCAGGACTTCCCATTTGAGCTCCCGAAGTGTCTCTGTAATACTTGAGTACAGAGGATTCTTTCGATGACATCAATTTCAGACTCCATTGAATTGTGTGGTTCACGTGGATTGTGTGTGGATTCATGCCTCCCCACACCATAAAATCAAGGCTCCACAAATCCATCGAGTGCGGGGGCGAGGAAACCGGTCCACCACGCCCACTGCATCGATGTGAGAATCAGCTATTCAAATGCCTATGAGCAGCCAGTCCAAAATGAACAAACCTCCCAAGTACCGCAATTACGTGGAGTCTGAAATTGATCTCGTAGCAAGAATTGTTTGCACAGCTGCTACAATCAAAGAAACTCCATCGATGTCAAGCATGCGTGGTGTCTCATGGTGCAAAGTTCGCGCATCTGTTATAATATTCGAGCTACATTCACGTCGTACGCCATGGGTACGTTTCAAATTCATCACTCTCTTGCTTCCTTTCCTATCTTCAACCTCTGCTACGACTTACCCCTGACGTTTGCAGCCATGGGTTGCTATGATATTCTCAGTCCTTATGATACGCCCATCACAATAGAGGGATAATGGCCGTACTAGGATGGATACTTTTGATGCCAAACTGATAAAAAATGATAAAAATTAATTAATTAGATTAATTAATTATAATCAACCCCTGATGACGTCAATGGCTTCCCGAGTCGGCACATGTCTCCTTTCTCCACCACTCCTCTGGGAAATAATCTTAAATGGCAGAAAATTTAAATTTTAGCAGGAAAATGGGGCAACTGAGCTATCTTCATTAACCTAACTAACCCCCACTCCATGACGTCACCACGAACTCCACCACCAACTCACCCCTGGAAATGACGAGAAAAAACGCTCAGTCAGTGTTGGACTGTTATACTGGGAAGATCTGACAGTATGCTGTTATATCGTCATCAAGTGCATTGGGCAATTTAAGGTATTGGAATATTGTTTAAACAATTATCAGGCATACTGTTTATTTTAAAAGTATGCAGGAGCCTAGGCACTGCGGAATACTATTTATTTAAGCAGTTTGCTGCCATAAATTTCATGCAGTTTATTTATTTCTAAAATCACAACAGAGCTCGATACTGACGACGACACACAACGATTGTTATCTTGCCGAGAAAAAATTCACAGTACCATTCGAAACTAGTAGCAGGAAGAATCAAACTCCACATAGTGTGCTCACTTCACCTACAACTCTAAATAAATATCTCTGTAACTTTAAATAGGATGCTTACCACTTTTCGAGTATTAGCTGCTTGTTTGAAGGTATTGTCAGAGAGAAAATAAATTTCTGAGCCCTACAACTGCTGTGGTATTCATCACTATTCTGAAACGCTGAGTGGCCATAGTCTATATTTGCTGCTGGGGTCAGGGATGTTAAGGCACTTATTTTTTATTTCCCTCACTTTTGGAAGCACACTGGTGTCTAAGCAGAGATGGGAAAGTCAGAACAATCACGTCTCAAAGTTAGTGAGATTTTTCGATACCCTCAGCAGATCATGAAAAAACGCAAATACACAGCAGCTCGGTTGTGTGAAAGGGAATTCGAAGCACTGTCCTACAGAAGAGAAAAATAGCTGGAATTTCGATGAATTTTCTAAATCCTACAACTACTGGTCTGGAGATGCTCTAAAGCCACAGTGGCGGATGGAGGACAGCGTCCCACTTGTCAGAACCAGGGTAGTCTGGTACCCCTGCACTTGTCTCTGAACACTCGAACAAAGAAGACATATCGTGAGTCTCTAACGCTACGAAACTTTCCGTAGATACCTTTTTCTACTCCTGTCTTGTTTGAACTAGTCTGTAGAGACTCCTGTGCCCCCACAAAGGATGTCTTGTGACTCTGTGACGTTATGGAATACCCTATGAATGGGGCACTCTGATTGGCTCTTACTGAATTTACCCACCAAATTGCTCCTGCTGGTGTGAAAGCACTGTCCGCCTCTTTCGCAGATGAATTTTGGCTGCAAACTATTTTGTAAAGACCGAAAAACATGCCGCAGTCATACTGCACTGACAGTTAAGTCCTGCAATAAGTGTTCTACAGATTAGGAAATTCAGAAACTATCGCCAAAGACATTTCATCAATTACACTGCTCTGCTACTGTCGAGGAAAGCTTGAATTTTTCGATATGAAACCGATCTCCATCCATCACAAACGATTGTACCACCATACCATATCGTTGTAATAAACACAATTCGCATCTTGCACCAAACAAAATCATCACTACAGCATCATGCATCTGGCCATCAACCACCAAACACAGAAAGCAGATGGAATAATCGGTTGAGGGGATTGTAACAAGATATGATTTAATGGTAAACTGATGATGCATTCTAGAGAGAGGAAGATATTGCGACTGGTCATTTATCACACATTTAACCACGTTTTCTGTTGTTGTCTGGGTATATCAGATGTGTAACCTGCGTTCGACTCGTGTACAACTGCATGTTCCATATGTGCATTAGAGCACTACCTGTCATCGTTAACAGCCAACCTCTCCATAGCACAGTCAGCAGAGGACTTCCAAAGTATGTGTGATGAATCATGTCCAACAGACCAATGAAAACGTATTTTGGCACCCTCCTATAGACGAACGAAGATGCATGTGAAGTACTTCATTCTCCTGCCACATAAGACGCATGCGAAGTACTTCATTCCCCTGCCGCATCTTTGACACAAATAGTCTTCAGTTTCATAATTTCGGTGATTCTAATTTAGTGACAGGGGTTTGTGAGGTACTGCAATCTCTGTGTATACTTCTGCTTGACAGATGTTGTGCGTGGAAGAGTTGATGTTCTGTTCATGGAGTTAGAGCAGCATGGCGTGTAATTTCACATGTCAAACACCACTGCCTTGTGTTTGTCTATTTCCTTATAAGATGTCGTTTCATGTATTTCCCATTGCTGATGATCATTTTATAGGACTTATGCGAGTGTAGCATAGCTTCCAGACCGTAATCGGATGTGATCAGTGTTCGCTATATATTTCTGGAAAGCTATAGAGTGCATGGATCACAAAGGATTTATCCTTTTTTTCCTTTGGTGTGGTGGGGAATAGTTTTATCATCTCAAAGTTTCTCATCATAGTGAGTAGGATAGAAAACTTCCAGCGTGAACGTATGTTAGGTGTTCGAAATATATTTCCGACATTGGCGTATTAACCACGTGACTAATATATCAGGAATAAAATTACAATACAGAATGCTTAGGTGCAGAACCGTGAAGCCTTAAGAGTGTGTTTTTATGTGCTATGATCATTTCTCTCTTCCCAGTAACTAATTGGTATGGAATCCAAACACTACAACAGCTCTATAGAACTAATAGCACAAGCGATTTATATAAAATGTTTCAAACTTCCTCCATCTGGAGCTCTGTTACGCACAGATCAAACGTTTCTTCTTCTTAATCGCCCATTATATCACCACGATACTGTCAAACGTATCAGACTCGTATATACTATAAACCAATAAAGAGTGCTAAACTCCTCAGCATGCAATCTAGAGAGAGTGAGTTTAATTGGATGAGTAATGTGAGTAAGACTGATACAAAACAGTCTTCTCAGAATGGCAGTTACAGTATTGAAATGAGAATACTGAGCCGCGCGGGGTAGCCACGCGGTCTCAGGCGCCTTGTCACGGTCCATGTGACTCCCTCCGTCGGGTGTTCGAGTGTTCCCTTGGGCATGGGTGTGTATGTCGTCCTTAGCGTAAGTTAGTTTAAGTTGGATTAAGTAGTGTGTAGGCTTAGGGACAGATGACCTCAGCAGTTTGATCCCATAAGAACTTACAACAAAATTCCGTTGAGAACACTGGTCTTTATCACTATCGTCGTTCAGTACAAACTTGGAACACATTCCACTCTTTGCAAAAGTAAAATATCGAAGAGTATTGATTACGTGAAACTCAGCTCGTTCTTTTCCTTCAGAGACATTGAGGACAGTGGGTATATTACCCTCCAACTTTAGGTCAGTTCCAAATTAATTCAGAGATAGTGCTTAGTGCTGCAGGAAGGGTAGGTTAAAGACAAAGGAAGAGTTACGAGATGCATAGAGAGAGACCATCTAGAGTTTTGCAAGGATACTCTGTCACTTCCATCCAAAAAAAAAAAAAAAAAAAAAAAAAAAAAAGGCTCTGAGCGCTATGGGACTTAACATTTAAGGTCATCAGTCCCCTAGAATTTAGAATTGCTTAAACCTAACTAACCTAAGGACATCACACACATCCATGCCCGAGGCAGGATTCGAGCCTGCGACCGTAGCAGTCGCGCGGTTCCAGACTGAAACGCCTAGAACCGCTCGGCCACAGCGGCCGGCACTTCCATCCACAAAGAGGGACAAGACACATCGTAATAAAATATTAACGATTTTATAAAGTATTTTGGCTAAGGAAAGTAGTTTTTGCACGTCATCTCTGCTAATGTCTATTTTCTTCATTAAGAAACAGTATGCGACATTGTCAGTATTGAGCTCTGTTGTGATTTTAGAAATAAATTGCTAAAGTGAAGGTAGGCTGTGATCCAACCTTTTTTTTTACTCTAGCGGCGTCTTACGGAACTGTGTTCCGAAGATTTCAGTGTGTTCTTAAAGACTGAATAAATTAAATGCATAACATTTCAAGGTGATAATTAAAACGTTGTGACTAACCCTCGTAAAATAGTTACTAAAATGTTGACCAGTGAACTTACGACGACAGGTAAGTTACAGGCTTCATAGTTTTAACCATTCTGGCAGCAACGGACGCTGTGGCTCACCTGTACCATCATGATGGCGACCAGATCCAGGCGGAGGTCGTCATGGGTGTGAAGCTGCAGCAGCAGCAGCAGGGCGGAAACCCCACTGAGCACCAAAGCGTGTACTGCAGCCAGGTACTTGCCTGGCTTCCAGCACACCCAGTACGGCTGCAGTCTGCACAATAAACCGTACTATATGAAAGATAAAGCGAATAATCAGAAGTTAGTATAAAATTTCATAAACCTATAAAATGGCTCTGAGCACTATGGGACTTAACTTAAGAGGTCATCTGTCCCCTAGAACTTAGAAATACTTAAACCTAACTAACCTAAGGACATCACACACATCCATGCCCGAGGCAGGATTCGAACCTGCGATCCTAGCGGACGCGCGGTTCCAGACTGTAGCGCCTAGAACCGCTCGGTCACTCTGGCCGGCCATAAACCCATATTTTCATCAACAATGTATACAGATATAGTCTACACCAGTGGTTCCCAACAGGCGGTCCACGAGCTATGCTATTAGAATATGCTATTAGAATAAAAACTATATTAAATGTGTTTCGTATGATAACAGATTTTTTGTTTTGGCTGCTTCCTGCATGAGCAAAACTTTAGCGAACGCTAACTTCTGTATCTACCGTCTTCCTAAAGCCAACTGACACTAGCACTCTCTAGCGCAAAACTAGAATTAGATAGAGACAAATAGTTTTGCTGTATGCCGTAAGACTGCGAGCGCTGCCTCTTTGTTGCTTGACAACTGACAGTCACTTTACACAGAAACTCGCATTTCACACGACATCGGTCATTGTTAATTTATTGCCAGTGCTTTCACAGACGGTGTTGTTTACATACTCAATATATGTATTAAAACAGTAGTGTCTGTAAAGCGTTGTTTTTCGCGGAAGCTACAGTTCGCATAGTTAAAAATCGACCGTTGGTTAAAAAGTGGTTCGTTAAAACGAGAAAGGCATACAGATGAAGTGGAAGATAATGCATTTGATCTTCAAGTAAGTCAGCGACTCTCGGACCGAAGTTGTCAGTGTCCGTTGAACCTAAATCGTCGGCGTCCCTTTAATCTAACCCTTCCAAGATCAGTGTTAAGCTTACTGGAAAAATTAGAAAATATAACTCTGATTACTTGGAAATCTGTTTTACGTTCACTGGACCTGAGAAACAGCCTAAACCTCAATGTGTAATTTCCTATGGTGGTGGTGGTTAGTGTTTAACGTCCCGTCGACAACGAGGTCATTAGAGACGGAGCGCAAGCTCGGGTTAGGGAAGGATTGGGAAGGAAATCGGCCGTGCCCTTTCAAAGGAACCATCCCGGCATTTGCCTGAAACGATTTAGGGAAATCACGGAAAACCTAAATCAGGATGGCCGGAGACGGGATTGAACCGTCGTCCTCCCGAATGCGAGTCCAGTGTGCTAACCACTGCGCCACCTCGCTCGGTGTAATTTCCTATGAAAACCTTTCGAATGAATGTATGAAACCAGCAAAACTCAAGCGCCATCTTGAAACAGAGCTCCCAGAGTACAAAAGTAAGTCATTAGATTTTTTCAAAAATAAATTAGGAGAGTTGAATACCTTTCGTAAAACAATTATCAAACACTGTGGTGCAAATATAAATGAAAATGCAACCCTTGCGTCTTACGAGGTGGTACAGCTTGTTGCGAAATGTGGGAAAAAAACGACACAATTGCTGAGGAACTTATACTGCCATCAGCAATAATACTTTGCAAGAGAATGTTAGGTGATGCAGCTGCTAAGGTAATAGGAACTGTCCCGCTCTCAAATAATACTGTTCAAAGACGAATTACTGATATTGCAGTTGTTGTTGTTGTTGTTGTGGTCTTCAGTCCTGAGACTTGTTTGATGAAGCTCTCCATGCTACTCTATCCTGTGCAAGCCTCTTCATCTCCCTGTACTTACTGCAGCCTACATCCTTCTGAATCTGCTTAGTGTATTCATCTCTTGGTCTCTCTCTATGATTTTTGCCCTTCACGCTGCCCTCCAGTACTAAATTGGTGATCCCTTGATGCCTCACAACATGTCCTACCAACAGATCCCTTCTTCTAGTCAAGTTGTGCCACAAACTCCGCTTCTCCCAAATTCTATTCAATACCTCCTCATTAGTTATGTGATCTACCCATCTAATCTTCAGCATTCTTCTGTAGTACCACATTTCGAAAGTTTCTATTCTCTTCTTGTCCAAACTATTTATCGTCCATGTTTCACTTCCATACATGGCTACACTCCATACAAATACCTTCAGAAACGATTTCCTGACACTTAAATCAATACTCGATGTTAACAAATTTCTCTTCTTCAGAAACGCTTTCCTTGCCATTGCCAGTCTACATTTTATATCCTCTCTACTTCGACCATCATCAGTTATTTTGCTCCCCGAATAGCAAAACTCCTTTTCTACTTTAAGTGTCTCATTTCCTAATCTAATTCCCTCAGCGTCACCCGACTTGATTCGACTACATTCCATTATCCTCGTTTTGCTTTTGTTGATGTTCACGTTATACCCTCATTTCAAGACACTGTCCATTCCGTTCAGCTGCTCTTCCAAGTTCTTTGCTGTCTCTGACAGAATTACAATGTCATCGGCGAACCTCAAGGTTTTTATTTCTTCTCCATGGATTTTAATACCTAGTCTTAACTTTTCTTTCATTTCCTTTACTGCTTGCTCAATATACAGATTGAACAGCATCGGGGAGAGGGTACAACCCTGTCTCACTCCCTTCCCAACCACTGCTTCCCTTTCATATCCCTCGACTCTTATAGCTGCCATCTGCTTTCTGTACAAATTGTAAATAGCCATTCGCTCCCTGTATTTTACCCCTGCCACCTTCAGAATTTGAAAGAGAGTATCCCAGTCAACATTTTCAAAAGCTTTCTCTAAGTCTACAAATGCTAGAAACGTAGGTTTGCCTTTCCGTAATCTTTCTGCTAAGATACGTCGTAGGGTCAGTATTGCCTCACGTGTTCCAACATTTCTACGGAATCCAAACTGATCTTCCCCGAGGTCGGCTTCTACCAGTTTTTCCATTCGTCTGTAAAGAATTCGCGTCAGTATTTTGCACCTGATAGTTCGGTAATTTTCACATCTGTCAACACCTGCTTTCTTTGGGATTGGAATTATTATATTCTTCTTGAAGTCTGAGGGTATTTCGCCTGTCTCATACATCTTGCTCAGCAGATGGTAGAGTTTTATCAGGACTGGCTCTCCCAAGGTTGTCTGTAGTTCTAGTGGAATGTTGTCTACTCCCGGGGCCTTGTTTCGACTTAGGTCTTACAGTGCTCTGTCAAACTCTTCACGCAGTGTCGTACCTCCCATTTCGTCTTCGTCTACCTCCTCTTCCATTTCCATAATATTGTCCTCAAGAAAATCGCCCCTGTATAGACCCTCTATATACTCCTTCCACCTTTCTGGTTTCCCTTGTTTGCTTAAAACTGGGTTTCCATCTGAGCTATTGATATTTATGCAAGTGGTTCTCTTTTCTCCAAAGGTCTCTTTAATTTTCCTGTAGGCAGTATCTATCTTACCCCTAGTGAG